>NC_133449.1:215537018-215891184 GCF_048565385.1 Saimiri boliviensis | reverse complement strand
GAGTGGGTGCAGCCCACAGAGGGTGAGCTGAAGCAGGGTTGGGTGTTACCTCACCCAGGAAGCACAAGGGGTTGGGGAACTCCCTCTCCTAGCCAAGGAAAGCTGTGTGGGACTGTGCTGTGAGGGGTGGTGCACTCCAGCCCAGATAGTACAATTTCCCCATGGTCTTTGTAACCCACAGACCAGGGTATTCCCTCCGGTGCCTACACCACCATGTTTCAAGCACAAAACTGGGTGGCCGCTGGGGCAGACACCAAGCTAGCTACAGTTTTTCTTCATACCCCAGTGGCGCCTGGAATGCCAGCATGACAGTACTATGCACTGCCCTGGAAACATCAGGAAGCCAACTGGTATAAGCTCAGCAGATCCCACCCCCAGAGAGCCCAGCAATCTAAGATCCACTGGCTTGAAATTCTTGCTGCCAGCACAGCAGTCTGAAGTCGACCTGACACTTGAGCTTGATGAAGGGAGGGATGTCAGCCAATACTGGGGCTTGTGTAGGTCATTCTCCCCTCACAGTGTAAACAAAGCCTCCAGGAAGTTCCAACTAGACAGATCCCACTACAGCTCAGAAAAGCTGCTGTAGCCAGACTGCCTCTCTACATTCCTCCTCTCTGGGCAGGATATCTCTGAAAGAAAGGCAGCAGCCCCAATCAGGGGCTTAGAGATTAAAATCCCATCTCCATGGACAGAGCACCCGGAGGAAGGGGCAGCTTCTGGGGCAGCTTCAGCAGACTTAAATGTTCCTGTCTATCAGCTCTAACAAGAGAAGCAGATCTCCCAGCACAGCACTCAAACTCTGCTAAGGGACAAACTGCCTCCTCAAGTGGGTCCCTGACACCTGTGCCTCCTACTGGGAGACACTGCATACAGGAGAGCTCTGGCTGGGATCTGGTAGATGCCCTGGGACAAAGCTTCCAGAGGAAGAAACATAAGCAATCTTTGCTGTTATGCAGCCTCCGCTGGTGTTACCGAGGCAAACAGGGTCTGGAATGGACCTCCAGAAAACTCCAGCAGACCTGCAGCACAGGAGCCTGACTGTTAGAAGGAGGAAAACTAACAGAAAGGAATGACATCAACATCAACAAAAAGGATGTCCACACAGAAACCACATCCAAAGGTCACCAACATCAAGCACCAAAGATGAGGAAAAAACAGCACAAAAAAGCTGAAAATTCCAAAAACCAGAACATGCCTTCTCCTCCAAAGGATCATAACTCCTCGCCAGCTGAGGGAGGGAACAAAACTGGACAGAGAATGAGTTTGACAAACTGACAGAAGTGGGCTTCAGAAGGTGGGTAATAACAAACTCCTCTGAGCTAAAGGAACATGTTCTAACCCTGTGCAAGGAAGCTAAGAATCTCGAAAAAAGGTTAGAGAAATTGCTAACTAGAAAAATCAGTTTAGAGAAAAACATAAATGACTTGATGGAGCTGAGAAACACAGCACAAGAACTTTGTGAAGCATACACAAGTATCAATAGTCAAACTGATCAAGCAGAAGAAATGATATCAGAGATTGAAGACCAATTTATAAAGCATGAAGACAAGACTATAGAAAAAAGAATGAAAAGGAACAAAACCTCCAGGAAATATGGGACTATGTGAAAAGACCAAACCTATGTTTGATTGGTGTAGCTGAAAATGATGAGGAGAATGGAACCAACTTGGAAAATACTCTTCAGGGTATTACTCAGGAGAACTTCCCCAACCTAGCAAGAAAGGCCAACGTTCAAATTCAGAAATGCAAAGAACATCTCAAAGATACTCCTCAAGAAAAGCAACCCCAAGACACATAATCATAAGATTTACCAAGGTTGAAATGAAGGAAAAAAATGTTAAGGGCAGCCAGAGAGAAAGGTGAGGTTACCTACAAAAGGAAGCCCATCAGACTAACAGCAGATCTCTTGGCAGAAACCCTACAAGCCAGAAGAGAGTGGGGGCCAATATTCAACATTCTTAAAGAAAATAATTTTTCAATGCAGAATTTTTTACCCAGCCCAACTAAGCTTCATAAGCGAAGGAGAAATAAAATCCTTTACAGACAAGGAAATGCTGAGAGACTGTTTTCACCATCAGGCCTGCCTTACAAGAGCTCCTCAAGGAAGCACTAAATTTGGAAAGAAAAAACCAGGACCAGTCACTGCAAAAACATACCAAATTGTAAAGACCATCAACAGTATGAAGAAACTGCATCAACTAAGGGGCAAAACAATGAGCTAGCGTCATAATAACAGGATCAAATTCACACATAACAATATTAACCTTAAATGTAAATGGGCTGAATGTCCCAATTAAAAGACACAGACTGGCAAACTGGATAAAGGGTCAAGACATATTGGTGTGCTGTATTCAGGAAACCCATCTCATGTGCAAAGACACACATAGGCTCAAAATAAAGTGATGGAGCAAGACTTACCAAGCAAATGGAAACCAAAAAATAAGCAGGAGTTGCAATCCTAGTTTCTGATTAAACAGACTTAAAACCAACAAAGATCAAAAAAGACAAAGAAAGGCATTATATAATGGTAAAGGGATGAATGCAACAAGAAGAGCTAACTGTCTTAAATACATACGCACCCAATACAGGAGCACCCAGATTCATAAAGCAAGTTCTTAGAGACTTACAAAGAGACTTAGACTCCCTCACAATAGTAGTGGGAGCCTTTAACACCCACTGTCAATATTAGACATATCAACAAGACAGAAAATTAACAAGGATATTCAGGACTCGAACTCAGCTCTGGACCAAGGAGACCTAATAGATTTCTACAGAACTTTCCACCCCAAATCAACAGAATATACATTCTTCTTAGCACCACATCACACTTATTCTAAAATTGAACATATAATGGAAGTAAAAACACTCTTCAGCAAATGGAAAAGAACGGAAATCAGAACAAACAGTCTCTCAGATCACAGTCCAATCAAATTAGAACACAGGATTAAGAAACTCACACAAAACCACACAACTACATGGAAAGTGAACAACCTGCTCTTGAATGACTACTAGGTAAATAACGAAATTAAGGCAGAAATAAATAAGTTCTTTGAAACCAATGAGAACAAAGACACAATGTGCCAGAGTCTCTGGGGCACAGCTAACGCAGCATTTACAGAGAAATTTATAGCACCAAAATGCCAACAGGAGTAAGCAGGAAAGATCTAAAATTAATACCCTAACATCACAATTAAAAGAACTAGAGAAGCAAGAGCAAACAAATTCAAAAGCTAGCAGAAGACAAGAAATAACTAAGATCACAGCGTAACTGAGAGATAGAGACACGAGGAAACCCTTCAAAAAAAATCAATGAATCCATGGAGCTAGTTTTTTGAAATGATTAACAAAATAGATAGACCACTAGCCAGACTAATTAAGAAAAGAAAAGAATCAAATAGATACAATAAAAAATGGCAAAGGGGATATCACCACTGATCCCACAGAAATACAAGGTCCCATCAGGGAATACTATAAACACCTCTATGCAAATAAACTAGAAAATCTAGAAGAAATGGATAAATTCCTGCACACATACACCCTCCCAAGACTAAACCAGGAAGAGGTCAAATCCCTGAATAGACCAACAAGTTCTGAAATTGAGGCAGTAATTAATAGCCTATCAACTGAAAAAAGCCCAGGACCAGATGAATTCATAGGAGAATTCTACCAGAGGAACAAAGAACAGCTGGTATCATTCCTTCTGAAATTATTCCAAACAATAGAAAAATAGGGACTCCTCCCTAACTCATTTTATGAGGCCAACATCATCCTGATACCAAAACCTGGCAGGCACACACACACACACACACACATTTTCTGCTCAATATTCCTGATGAACATCAATGTGAAAATCCTGAACAAAATACTGGCAAACTGAATCCAGGAGCACATCAAAAAGATTATCCACCACATCAAGTCAGCTTCATCCCTGGGATGTAAGTCTGGTTCAACATACACAAATCAATAAATATAATGCATCATATAAACAGAACCAATGACAAAAAACACATGATTATCTCAATAGATGCAGAAAAGACCTTCAATAATATTCAACACCCCTTCATGCTAAAAACTCTCAATATACTAGGTGTTGATGGAACATATCTCAAAATAATAAGAGCTATTTATGACAAACCTACTGCCAATATCATATTGAATGAGCAAAAGCTGGAAGTATTCCCTTTGAAAACCGGCACAAGGATACCCTCTCTCACCACTCCTATTCAACACAGTATTGGGAGTTCTGGCCGGAGCAATCAGGCAAAAGAAAGAAAGAAACGGTGTTCAAATAGGAAGAGAGGAAGTTAAATTGTCTCTGTTTGCAGATGACATGATTGTATATTTAGAAAACCCCATCATCTCAGCCCAAAAACTCCCTAAGCTGATAAGCAACTTTAGCAAAGTCTCAGAAAACAAAAGTCAGTGTGCAAAAATCACAAGTCTTCCTATGCACCAGTAATAGACAAAGAGAGTGCCAAATCATGAATGAACTCCCATTCACAATTGCTACAAAGAGAATAAAATACCCAGGAATACAACTGACAAGTGATGTGAAGGACCTCTTCAAGGAGATCTACAAATCACTGCTTAAGGAAATAAGAGAGGACACAAACATATGGAAAAACATTTCATGCTCATGGTTAGGAAGAATAAATATTGTGAAAATGGCCATACTGCCCAAAGTAATTTATAGATTCAATGCTATCCCTATCAAGCTACCACTGACTTTCTTCACAGAATTAGAAAAAAAAAAAAAAAAAACTACTTTAAATTTCACATGGAAACGAAAAAGGGCCTGTATAGCCAAGACAATCCTAAGCAAAAAGAACAAAGCTGGAGGCATCATGCTACCTGACTTCAAACTATACTGCATTACAGTAACCAAAACAGTATACTACTGGTACTGAAACAGAGATAGAGACCAATGGAAAAGAACAGAGGCCTCAGAGAGAACACCACACATCTACAACCATCTGATCTTTGACAAACCTGACAAAAACAAGCAATGGGGAAAGGATTCCCTATTTAATAAATGGTGTTGGGAAAACTGACTAGTCATATGCAGAAAACTGAAACTGGACCACTTTCTTACACCTTACACAAAAATTAACTCAGACAAATTGAAGATGTAAGCATTAGACCTAAAACCATAAAAACCCTAGAAGAAAACCTAGGCAATATCATTCAGGACACAGGCATAGGCATAGACTTCATGACTAAAACACTAAAAGCAATGGTAAACAAAAGCCAAAATTGACAAATGGGATCTAATTAAACTAAAAAGCTTCTGCACACCAAAAGAAACCATCATCAGAGTAAACAGGCAACCTAAAGAACAGGAGAAAATTTTTGCAGTCTATCCATCTAACAAAGTGCTAATAATCTAGAATCTAAAAAGAACTTAAACAAATTTATAAGAAAAAAACAACCCCATCAAAAAGTGGGCAAAGGATATAAACAGACACTTCTCAAAAAAAGACATTTATGTGGCCAGTAAACACATGAAAAGAAAGCTCATCATCACTAGTCGTTAGAGAAACGCAAATCAAAACCACAAAGAGATACCATCTCGTGCCAGTTAGAATGGCAATCATTAAAAAATCAGGAAACAACAGAGGATAGAGAGGGTGTGAAGAAATAGCATTGTTGGTGGGAGTGTAAATTAGTTCAAGCATTTTGGAAGACAGTGTGGTGATTCCTCAAACATCTAGAACCAGAAATACCATTTGACCCAGCAATCCATTACAGGGTATTTACCCAAAGGATTATTAATCATTCTACTATAAGGACACATGCACACTTACATTTATTTCAGCACTATTCACAATAGTGAAAACTTGGAACCAACCCAAATGCCCATTAATGATAAACTGGATAAAGAAAATGTGGCACAAATACACTATGGAACTACACAGCCATAAAAAAGGATTAGTTCATGTCCTTTGTAGGGACATGGATGAAGCTGGAAACCATCATTCTCAGCAAACTAACACAGGTACAGAAAACCAAACACCATATGTTCTGACTCATAAATGGGAGCTGAACAATGAAAACACATGGACACATGGAAGGGAACATCACACACTGGGGCCTATCGATGGGTGGGGGCCTAGGGGAGGAATAGCATTAGGAGAAATACCTAATGTAGATGATGGGTTGATGGGTAAGCACATCACCATGGCACATGTATACATATGTTACAGACCTGCATGTTCTGCACATGTATCCCAGAACTTAAAGTATAAAAAAAAAGAACATGGGTAATGAAGAACAGTTATGTACATACATAGAATGAGTAGACTTCTTAAACTTCTTAAGCTGACTAGCCTTGATTAGTGATGCTAAAGATTATTTATTTCTCACATAATGCAAATGACAGTTGGTAAAGCTGCTATTACTACTGCTGGAGAAAAAACAATTAAATAAAAATTTTCTGAAACAGCCCTGTTTTTATTTTTTTATTTCTTAATTGTACTTTAGGTTCTGGGGTACATGTGCAGATCATGCAGGATTATTGCTTAGGTACATACATGGCAAGGTAGTTTGCTGCCTCCATCCCCTGGTCACCTATATCTGGCATTTCTCCTCATGTTATCGCTCCCCAACCTCCCCACCTTCCACTGTCCCTCCCCTAGAACCCCTCGAAACAAACCCCAGTGTGTGATGCTCCCCTCCTGTGTCCATGTGTTCTCATTGTTCAACACCCACCTATTGGTAAGAACATGTGGTGTTTGATTTTTCTGTTCTTGTGTCGGTTTTGAAACAGCCCCATTTTAAAGGTATGGGGCTCACCAAAATTACTGGCAATTGAACTGAGACTGAAAGGAGCCAAATGCCAACTCATATATGCCAGAAGACAGATAAAGAAGTCAGTTTCAAATATATTAGGACCCACCACTGTCTTAGTAACACTGGTGTTACAGACATAGTGAAAAATTCGGTAATCATCTTAATTGAAGCAGAAATTCAACCAAAAAACTAAAAATCCTCTCTTTCTCCCCTCTCTTAATACCTTACTCACTTCAAAGTACCTGTAACTCTCTATGTCTCTTTTCCTGGGGAGTCAAGGTCAAGGTGACCAGAGGTGAATTATTTAATCATATGGTGCTTCATTTGTAATAACAGAAATTAATTCTTATCAAGGAAATATTGTGGATCCAGGTTTTCTGGTTCTCGATTCAAATCCATTATAATATTATAGTAAAACTGTAACCTCATTTTTACACATGTAGGTCAGTTAATATAAAATATAAATAAATTGCCAGATTGCAGAAAAAAGGAAACATTATTTTCTGTAACTATTTTATAAAATAGTCACAACATTTTATACTTCGTAAAAACAGGAGGTGACCTGTATGATAAGCTTTAGAGTTTACAAAGTTCTTTCACATTAATTGACTCATTGTACCCTTACATCAGCTCTGTATCCAATTTACAAATTAAAAACTATGGCTCAAACATGTTGAATGATTTGTCCAAAAATAAATCACAGAAGTCATAAATGACAGACTCAAGCTCAGATTTTAATATCATTATTTCTCATTTAGATTAGAGGGCCTACCTCCCACCTACAATTTTTTTTTTTTTTTTTTTTTTTTTTTGAGACGGAGTCTCACTCTGTTGCCCAGGATGCTGTGCAGTGGCATGATCTCAGCTCACTGCAACCTCTGCCTCCTGGGTTCAAGCTATTCTCCTGCCTCAGCCTTCCCGGTAGCTGGGACTACAGGTGTATGCCACCACACCCAGCTAATTTTTTGTATTTTTAGTACAGATGGAGTTTCTCCATGTTAGCCAGGATGGTCTTGATCTTCCGACCTTGTGATCTGCCCACCTCAGCCTCCCAAAGTGCGGGGATTACAGGCAATTTGAAGGCTTTATATGTTCATTCTAGTCATGGCTCTTAGCGGAGATTTCTGTATCAGTAATACGAATCTGTGGTTCAACCAAGGAACATCTGGCTCCTCTCCTTTAGGCCCAGCAAGGTCCCACTTGCCAGCCTCATCGGCCTCGTCTTTGCCTCTCATTGGAGGCAGCAGCAGAAGGACCAGTGGTAACAACCTTACTAGTAGTTGAGTGGCAAAGAGAAACAGATAAACAAGGGGATAACAATGCTAACTACCCCCTCTTAAAATGGATTTGTGGCATATTTCATACCTCAAGGACTTGATTTGCTTTTTAACATTTCATTCACTGAGAAAAATGATAGAAATGCCTAATTTGATAGCAAGAGTTATTCAGTCCTAGAAACAACATTTAGTCAAACGCATGATAGTTTGGAACTGGAAGAAATCTTAAAGACCGGGTTATATCCTTCATTTACTATAAAAGAAAACAGGCTTGGAAAGACTCAGTAATTTGCCTAAGGTTACTTTTCTTAAGTTTAATTTAAAAAAAAAAAAAAAAAAAAGCAGGGGGGACTAAATGATTTTCAGATTTGTGTTTGACAACTTCTATATTGGGAAAAAAATGAAGATATGCCCAAACTTTTTAGATGTATTAAGAGCTGCCATTTTTTAGTTTTTCCAACATGCTGGCTTGAAGTGAATAAATAAGGGAAAATGAATTTGTGATTCTGTTTAATAAAAAACAAATATAGAAGAGAAGCCTGTTAATCAATATACATAATATCCAATATACATAATATACATAATGCTGCAGCAGTATTCATGATATCAAGAAATTCAAGAAATGAACATAATGGCAAGTGATTGCTCAAACTTCTGGGAAGTTTTTTTCTTTCAGAGTTTACTGAAGAAAGTAGATAAAGCCAAGACCACCTATGAAGTAAGATATTCCCAGTAAATTATGGTTGAAAGAAAAAAGTCTATCTGACTGTTCTAAAAGGAAGGAAGAAATCAGACTTTATGAAATACATTGGAAAGTCCCGTCCTTCCCACCTACGCCTATCCTCATTAGTACAGAAAAAAATAATGAAAGACAAGGAAGGTCTCACTGGTTAAGATACAAACTGCATGGTTTGGTTTCCACTAGGAAGTAAACTAAATTTCCTAATAAAATGTTTTTCTTTTCCCGTTGAACTGGGTAATTTCTTTGTAAATGATTGATACCATCCCAACGTGTGTTTACAGTTAAAATGGCTAATGACTCATATTTTGTTTTTCAGAATGGTTCCTTTACCATCTTTTCATTGTCTCTCAACCTTCCCTTATCTACTTTAAGAATTTCCAGTGCCTCACATCTTTATTAACAAAGTATCACAATTCAGGAAGCAAAAGAAGCCAAAACTGACCAAGACAGAAGTTGTAACTCTGTAGTACTACACAAACAGGAAAGAGAAAACAAACTAGTAGGGCAGACAAATATAATAACCAAGTAACTGAAAGTCCTTCAAGGCAAGCGCTAATGTCAGAGGAGGTAAATGTAACATTCACTTCATTTGTTTCTACTCTTGGAATGAATTCCTACTCTAAGCAAGAATAACAGCAGCAATAAGTCTAAAGTAAGACAAGAAATTTTGAGGAAGTTTAATTCTACCTTTTTTCTTCAAAACACACAGCAATCTTAACACTAAATATCTTAACACATACTTATAGATAAGCTGACTAGTTAAAATACCTTACTAGACTGTTTAAAGACTACCTCTCGTGGCTTAGGTGGAACAGAGATACACTGCCTCCTCAAAAAGCCCACAACTGACCCAAGTTTTTCTGCCAATATTTTTAATCTTCTTCATTATTTTAACATACTTACTGCTTTTCTAAAACATACTTTGTAACCAATATTGCACGAATTTATCACAATAAATTCAAATTTTTGATTTCTATCCCTAGGAAAAAAAGTTGTTATAAATTTATTAAAATATAAATTATTTTGTTGCTGCTTTTGTATACTTAATTTTTATAAAAGTCCTTGCATTTTTATAAGTTTCAGACAACCAAGAGAGAGAGAGAAAGAGAAAGAAAAGGAGGGGATTGTGCAACAGAATTCTGCCTCAGCCAACTCTCAGTAGTCTGTTGGCAGAAGGCCTGCGTGTGAACTATTTCCAAGACCTCAGTCTGAAAGGCAGCCAAAGGCTCCACAAAAGAACAGGCCAAAATGGTTTATTACCTTTCACCTTTGACCTGTTGCCCAGCTACCTCATACTTTGTGAATTTGAAGTCCTATGAGAGAATTCTTTGCCATTCTGTTTACAAACAGCTTACTTATTCCACAGAACAGTTTGACAGGGCATATCCAGATCACCAAACCTTAGGCTGTTGCAGAAACCATGAGCCTCAGACTCATGGTTAAGTGAAAACTGCAACATTTTGACTAGCTGAAATCAGTATTGCATTATGCAGCAATCATCAATCATTTAATTACCTTTATGTATATAGGTCACCAAAGTATCAATTCACAAAATGTGAAAATAATCATACTAGAATCACAAATGGTATAAGTCATGGCTTCCACAGAAAAGAGAAACAGCACAAATTTTTAACCGGAATAATACAAGTTAAGCACAACTATTACACTGTCCTATATCTTGCTAAATTTATCAGTACACAACAAAAATAACACAATATTTCAGTTATCCGTGTGTTTTCAAAACTCTAGTCTTTGTCTTAGTCAGACTTTACCTTATATTAGGCTTTTACCTGAAGAAATTACTTGATTAAATCCATTATCTCCAGCATGTTTGAACTAATCCCTCAAGGCTGACACTTTGATCATTTTGGTGATTCCTTTAAAATAAATTAATTAATTCTTACAAATTATTAATGAGTACAAATGTAGCCAGATTTCTTTTTTAAACTGTGAAAATTGATTTTAAGAATGAATAAATTAGTGAGTGATCACATTTCAAAGGGTCATTTATTATTCAGTGGACTTATTTTCAGGAGTTATTTTCTGAATGTCCTAGCTGTACTCAAAACATAATTAAACTTACAAAAATACTATATGCACACAATTTATCAGAAATATCTACTCTTTGAAATAAGTACAGCACGAATGAGTTTTCTTAAGAAAACTGTATCATTGTATGTACATATATATTCACCACTAAGGAAAATTAATTGCCTTGATACTTCACAGCAGGGCAGCCAGTAGATAAATGGTAAATAATGAACTTTAATTTAGGAAAAGAGTTTTCTTTTTTAATCTAAGAATGATCATGATGAAGATGCTGATACGTAACATTTACTGAATGTACTGGGCACTACTGCAAGCACTTTACATCGATTACCTAATTTAATCTTCAAACCACTCTATGAGATACATATTATCATTTTCATTTTACAGAAGAGGAAGGTGAGGCTAAAAGAGGTTAGGATATACCTCTAGGAAGAGGAAGGCTTAAAATTTGGCCTTAAGCAATGTCATTTAACTTTACTGCCTCTCAAAACATAGCCTTTAGGCCTAGCACAGAGGCTCATGCCTGTAATTCCACACTTTGAGAGGTCAAGGCAGGCAGATCACGTGAGGCCAGGAGTTCCAGACCAGCCTGGCCAATGCAGCAAAACTGTCTATCGCAGCTACTCGGGAGGCTGAGGCATGAGAATCCCTTGAACCTGGGAGGCAGAGCTGGAGTGAGCCGACATTGCTTCACTGAATTCCAGCCTGTGCAACAGAGTGAGTGTCTCAAAAACACAACAACAACAACAAAAACATCCTTCAGAAAACAAAGTATAAAAGCATTCAAGTAAAAGAACATGTTATTACTTAGAATTATAATAACATATACTGCTTTATAAAGCACCCTCACAAAAATTATCTCATTTCATTCTCACAATTACCCTGTGAGCGAATACTACCATTCCTATTTTGCAGATGAAGAAGGTAAAGCTAAGAAAGATTATCCAAGGTTACTTAGCTAGTAAATAATAAAGTGAAGATGCCAATCCAGGTGTTCTAATACCATACCTTATATTTTTCCTACTATAATAAGTCTTTTTATTTCATATGCAAATCTTTGCTAAGATGAAATATTATTCATTCAACAATTAGAATGAAGAATGCCTAATATTATATAAGAAATGACAAAATAAAGTTATCTTTAACATTAAACAAAATATCATGAAACAATTTAGAGAAAATAAATCCCCTTTTCCATATTTAAAATCATATGATTCCTAGTAGCAAGATTTTCATTTTCCTTACTTAGTATCCATAAATACATTCGTAATTCAAATAATGAGGGAAAAAAAAAAGGTAGGAAGGCCTATACGGAAGGCCTATACACAAAGGATTATCCTATGACCCTGCCAGGCAGAGAAGTGGATCATCCAGGAAACAAGTAAATGATGATCCAGCTGGTGTAAAAGCTATACCAAAAGTATGACTTAAGAACCTCTATTGGTCCACTTCCTCTGAACATTTTTAAGGAGGTTCACCACCACCTGCATTATGAGCGATATTAAGATAGGTATATTACATGGAAGATCATTTCCGAAGTGGGATGCTCCTAACTCTTGCTTCTCTATTGTCACTGTTTGCCCAAAAGCCAAAAACTATCTGTTTCAGAAAATGCAGATTTTAAAACAGGCATCTATAGGAGTTAGATGGTAGGTAATTTTAGGAAGCAATATCTTTTCCAAAAGACTAAATATGATATCTGCAAAGCAGAAAGTATGTTAAGGAAAGTTAACTCATGTGTTACTAGAGCAAGTAGCTCCCCCAACCCCAGTTCTAACAACTAAAACTGTCTCCAAACATTTTTAAATGTCCCCTAGAGGAAAAAAAATCACCCCCAGTTGAAAACCACTAGTTGATGCCATCCCTCCTGCTGAAAACTGAAAATGCAGAATTTTTTTTAATGCAATCATTTAAAGCACTAAACTGACAAGATAATGGGAAACTGTCATGCCAAATACTAGGTGAAGTAAAAAACCCAGTGTTTATCTTTCTGTTAAGAAGAATATCAAAAACCTAAGCCAATTTGCCTTGAGGACATTTGCCAGTTGGCAAATAAAAGCTTCAATTCTTTTATTTACATCAAAGGCAATGGGTTTAGGAATCAAGGCTCGAGGTCCCATGTAAGATGGCACATAGAATATTCTCTCTGTATTAAGTTAGACCTCAAAGGACTATACCTAAAATGAAATTTGCCCTCATTTCCCACCCACCCCAAGGATTTCAGTGAAGGTTGTCTGTACACCAAGAGGAGCAGAGGAGGAAAGAAAAGAGAAACCGGAAAGGAGGGAAACTTCTGTCTAAAAATCTTTGGCCACAGCTTGGCCCTCATTAGGATTTACTGACCAGGTTCTCATCGCCTTGATTGATTGGGGAACTTCAAGCTAGGATTTTGTTTGAAATGATCCCAGGATACCTGGCAAAAGCAAATGCAAATTATCCTAAAGGTATATTCATCTTAAGCTTCCGGGACTCTCCAAATCATTTTGCAAGGTAAGATAACCAAGTATACAAGGAAGCAAAGCAAGATGGGTAAAAACTTGCATAACTACAGGACAACTGAAACAGACCTATTAAGACTTCAGATGTTAGAATTATCAGATATAAAACTACACTTGCTATATTTAAAAAATTAAATGGCATGACTGAAAATATCTTCAGGGATAGGAAACTATAAAAAATGGGAAAGTAATTTGAAAAAGAATTAGATGAAATTTCTAGAAATGAAAACACAATGACTGAAATTTAAAACTCAATGTATTGCATTTACAGCAGATCAGACCCAGAAAATGACAGAACTAGTGAACTGGGGGACAGATCAGGAAAAAACTATTCAAAGAGCAGCCTAGGAAGCAGCATACAGGAAATTGTGAGAAAATCTAATATATGTTTACTCTTGAGTTCCAGAAAAAGAGAATAAAAAATACGTGCAGAAGTAAACTAATATTTTATCAATGGTAACTTACAAACTTTTTAACATTTCTTAAATCAAGACACATCTCAAAACTGATGGTTTCTTATAATTACTGTTGGCCAGGCAGCAATCATAATGTATTTGTGCCATTCATGTTATCCTCACTTCAGCTGACTTATGTGCATTATTGGTAGTAAATAAGTTGAGTTTAAATGTTGTTTAAAATGTCTTCAAATACTATGATTTGGCATTTAGAAGTTATTGGTGATGTGTACTGCACTTACAAAAAGTTTGTTAAAAGTGTATACACAAAGATGCACAGTCTGACATTAGTGAAGAAAATATTTGTAATTGAAGTAGTGGCCACAGTTCAATTGTCATTAGATTCCTGCAAAGCAAGAAAAGAGAAATGGGAAAGGAGGGACTAAGTACTTAACAGGACCCAAGAAATAAAAATATTTGAGACTCTAGCTCAAAAAATTAAATAAAATATTTTTATACAAAGTTAATCTAAAACTAAAGATAAGCAGGAACTCAGTAATTAAATGAACAAATATAGGACATGATTATATGAGGAACCACAGATCAAGAAAATAAAAGTGAGAACTAATTTTCACTATGAGCTCACAGGCAGCCAAGACAAAAAGGAAGATGGTACATTACAGTCATTTGTCAAAAGTTACATGTTCATTAGAAGACAAAAACTTTCATTAGCCCTAAATTATTATAAAAACTATCATGACTTCTAGTTGAAGAATATATAATTATATATGGGTTGGGACATTATATAATTTAATCTTGGAGAAGAAACAGACATCTCAAAATAGTTTTTATACTGCCTGCTATTATCTTCAAGTCTCCAGGCATCCTACTCCGGAGAATTTCCAAATAATCCTAATAAATTATATGAAATCTTAATCTTAAATTTAAAGCCTTAATCTTAAATATAAAATAAGAATAACTGTTAGTAATTTGTAATAGCCATACAAAAAAATGAGTTATTCTGTAGGTATGTCTAATTTAATAACATCAGTGATATCAGAAATTATAAGAATGACTACAAAGAGTCTGCACCTTCTGGGGGCCTTTTGATAAGAAAAAGTACACATGCAGAGATAGATTGAATATTAAAGACTTAGTAGGAACAGTGTGAGGACAGTTTAGTAGGGCCAGGGGTAGGGAGGAACACTTAAGTCCCTGTAGATTTAAGATGGGTTACACAGTTTAATAACAAATATCCCGTAATCTCCATGGCTTAACACAACAAAAGTTTATTTCTCACTTATACTGCATGCACAAAATTCCTCAATGAGGGTCTCTACTTCATATTCACTTAAGAACCAAGGCTGACAGAGGTTCTGCCATTTTGTGGATATACCAAAAAGTACTGGTGACCTCCCCCGAGTCCCTCACAACTCCATCACCAGCTACAGAGTGGCTAGAGAATTAGAGGAGTACTTGGTTATTTGACAAGCATTAAGTATCTTTGTAACTATTCTCAGCTATTAGTGTTTCTATACTACAAAATGACTTAATGATTTGGAATAGTCACAAAATAGAAACACCCACTATCTCTAAGACCAAATTCATTTTACTCTACTCTAAACTTCTACTAAGGAATAAAAGGCAGTGGGTAGGCATTAATTCACACTTTTACCTCTTAGGCAAATTGCTCCTTTTCTTTTCCTTTACTCACACTTTCACTCCTGTGTATTTCTTTAAGTGTTAGTCATTTCTTTGTCTAAGCCTAGGTATACTGCAATAGTTTCCTAGTACCTACGTAAGCTATTCTCTTTTTGTTATTAATTTCATTAATTTTGCCTTAACATCAGTTGTTAAATGTTTCCTTCTACCCACATAATTTACATAATAATTCTCATACTGCTTGGGAGACAAGGTCAGTCAAATAAACTCACTTGTACTTACCAAAAGAGGTCACAGGAAATTTCATCTACAGAAGTCTAGGAATCTCTTTACACAGACAAGAGACTGTCCCAAGAGATGTCAGAGCCTTGCTAAGAAGCTTATAGAGAGACAAGCTGAGTGGGATAGAAAAAAATGAATGGTCTTCAGATTCGGACAGACTGTTTGAATTCCTGCTCCATCACTTAGTGACTGTATAACTGTGGGCAAGTTAGTTAACCTCTCTGAACCTCAGTTTCCTCATCTCTAAAATAGACCTATGAATACAGGAATGAGATAAAAGGTTTGTAAGGTATCTAGCATATGATAAGTTTTAATTGAAAAAATTATTATTACTACTGTACACAGACTGATCAGTAAAGAGAAGGGCAACCAATGTAAACTGACACAGAAGGAGAGGAGTTTCTACTTACAGATTAAAGGGCATGGTGCTTAAAAACCCAATGAACTCAAATATCAAAATTTTCCAAAACTGTTCTCAAAAATGTCTAAAGAAAAATATTGAAGAAATATAAATTATTTAAAGAGAAGCTTGGCTATTTTATCCATTGAGATTATCATAAGATTTATCTAATAAAAATTTACATAAAGCAAGTCACAGGGAAATGGTTTTTTTCATTGGGTTAACAATCACATTTTGCCTCTTTCCTAGGCCTCTTTCCTATTCTTTTGTAAACTACAAAAGAATAGGGTCTATAAGTGGTTGTGCATGTCATCCACTTTCAGTACTGGCACAATACATATCACTCAATAAATGTTTGTTAATGAACAAATGGATGCCAGCTATTAACTCTGGAATTGATGGTTTCATTTCGAGGAAGTTGCCTAATATGTTCTTTGATGATAGTTTGACCCTAGGCAATTCTGTGACTTGTGACATAAATAATGGGGGATGGGGAAGAATAACCAACTGTGATGGTTAATTTTATGGATCAATTTAGCTATGCTATAGTACTCACTTATTTAATCAAACACTAACCTAGATGTTGCTGTGAAGTATTCTGTAGACGTTGTTAGCATCTACAATCAGCTAACTTTAAGTAAAAAAGATTAACTTTTAATAATGTAGGTGGATCTTATCCCATGAGTTGAAGGCCTTAAGAGCAAAAACTGAGGGTCCTAGATGTGAAGAAATTCTGCCTCAAGACTGCAGCATCACCTGCTGTGTGAGTTCCCAGCCTGCCAGCCTGCCCTACAGATTTCAGACTTGCCAGTCCCCACAATTGTGTGAGCCAATTTCTTAAAATAAATCATATATGTGTGTGCGTAAGTGTGTGTGTGCATATGCATATGTATATGCATATATATGTATTTTATTGGTTCTGTTTCTCTGGAGAACACTGACTGATACACCAACAAAAGTGTATATTATTTGAGGCTTTAAAGTACTAGGTAGACATCAAAAGTAGAATGTACTAAATGCTATTATATGTTGCGGTAGACCTTTAGTTTCCACTAAAACAATGCCTTCTTTATGTTCTTCTTTTTTATCAATCCAAAATGACTAATTCCAGCCAGCATCTATCACCGTTAACAACTATGTCCCTTGAATCTCTTTGCATAATAATGTATACATTTCTCAGAATCAAAACTAAGTATCATTGAATCTAATTAAAAGGGGGTTCTAAAAGAATTATTCTACATATTATCTACAATATCAACAGCAAGGAGGCATAGAATCATACAGAATACACTTATGCCATTTTAGTGTTCATGTAATAAAAAGATATCATAATTCTGTACTCCCTACCTATTAATCTTTAGTTCCAACTTTTAGCATATGCCTAAACAAGAGAAATAAAGAGCTAATCAAATCCAGGCCAAGGAAGGATTTAACCAGAAATATCCAAAAGGGCCATAAATATTAATATACCAGATACTATTTAAAACCTGCTTATATCACCAGAATAGAAAATGTCAGTGTTAACATACGGAACTAGAATAGGAATACCAATGTAATATTGATATCGAGAAATACAGTATACATTTATGTAATATGAGACACTTGGACCATGTTACAAAAATGCAAATGTTATTGTCTTGCACATGTCAATGGGGAAAAGGTACAATCAGTGTCAAGGGTTAAAGTATAAATTGTGGAACATAAGTCTGGCAGATTTCACTGATACTGGACATCCTGACTCCTTTATACACTTACTTAGAAAAGTAAAAACCAGAAATTTCTTCTTAAATATTTTCCTTCAGTTTTCCTGAAGGAAATCTCCAGATATTTCATTTCCTCTTTCAATGACTGTCCTATTACTAAATTGCTCAATGGGAGCAATTAAGCATCCAGTTGACATCACAAATGGAGACACCCTAGCAATCTATTTAATCAACATAAACAAACTATCAAACTAATTCAGTCAATTTCTGTAGCCAAAAAAAATATTTTCTGTCTCCTCCTTTCCCCTACTCTTCTTTCATTTCCACATCTTATGGTCTGGTCACAGCAACAAAAACCCATTTTACCATATACTGTTTACCTCAGTATGTCTAAAGAATTACAACAATGCCTCTAGATTCCAAATGTCCAGCTCTGTCAAAAAATAGGAAGTATCAAGTCAGACGGGAGAATGGCATTATTTTACAGTTCCAGTTCAGTTTATGGTCCTCTCACAAAACCTACTGAAGTTATAAAAGACTTAAAGTTTTTTTCTATAATTAATAAATTGGACTGGGCACAGTGGCTCACGCCTGTAACTCCAGCACTTTGGGAGGCCAAAGTGAGCAGATCATTTGAGATCGGGAGTTTGAGACCAGCTTGACCAACATGGTGAGACCCTCATCTCTACTAAAATAAAATTTAAAAAATTAGCTGGGCATGGTGGAATGGGCCTGTAATCACAGATACTCAGAAGGTTGAGGTAGGAGAATCACTTGAACCCAGGAGGTGGAGGTTGCAGTGAGCCAAGACCATGCCACAGCACTCCAACCTGGGCAGCAAGAGTGAGACTCTGTCTCAATAAATGAATGAATGAATGAATGAATGAACTGATGCCTTGTCTTTCCATTTCTAATTCCTTAATTTCAATTATAGCAGGGTAGTCTATATAGTTTAAAAAAATCTTTGGAGGATTAATATTTTCATCATAATTTTAAATGAATGTAATAACTGGTTACATATACAATCATTGCCTAATCATGAATAAGACTTTAATCCCATAAAAAATGTTTAATAGCAATTTTTAACCACTAAGCACAAAATTAATAGACACACATTATACACTGACTCTAAGAAACTAGTAGGGAAAAGGGACTCTCCCTATTCATAACCATTAGAATGTTCCACATTTTTAAGTTTGCAACATCATGGCCTCATTGCAAAATAGGTTATTTTGGGAAAACTACATTTCCTTCAAAGGAAAACGTTTTTAAAATGCATAATTTCTCCATCATGCATTTTTTAAATAATAAGAATAGAAAACCTAACTGTTTTACAACTTACGTTCAGCAACTGCTCAGGCAGCCTATAGAACCGATATCAATAGTTTTATGCATGTTGGAAAATCATTCTAAAGAATTTTTTTTTTAATCTGAAAAATAACATCATCACTGTGGATTCCACCCTGAAACCTGGAGGCAGGAATTACATTGTGTTGTTAAAATGTTAGCAACTGCATTTCATTTTCTGAAAAGGCAATTTAGTTTTCCTGAAATAAAGAGCTGATTATATCTCTTATTACTGTTATATGAATTTGATATATCACAAAGTGAAAGAGTTACAGCATGTGTCAACTACCAACCAGGAAAAATGAACCTGATTCATAATTCACTTTGAGAATGTCTAGTTAGTCAATCAATTGATTTGTAATCATGAAGGCTGCCAGAAATTGAATGAGGAATGGAACACAGTAAAATTCTTAGATTTTTTTTTTTTTTAGTATTCTTATTTTGTTATGTTACTTTTATTGCCATTTTTGATCACTGTTTCTCAGCAGCACAAGTTAAATCACACATATTTACTTAGAAGTTTTTGACTATAAAATAGGCTATAGGTATACAAGTTGAATGACCATAGTATAGAGTGTCTTCCTACAAAATTAAAGTTTTACTGTTTATAGCTTGAACAAGAAAAATTTCATTCCTTCCAATCCCCTCCATCCTCTTCCCATTTTATTTATTTAGTAAATATGCTATTTGTTCTAATTCAGTATATTTCTATATATTCTAAAACAAATAAAGTCATTTAAAAGAACCTAGTTAATAACAGTAACTTTAAGCTTCCTTTTAATATCCTCATTGTATAGTAATTCCTCAGTTAAAACTATAATATAATCTGATAGTCAAAGAACATTTAACCTCTAATTAATACAATCCTAGTAAATAGACAAAATATAAAATCAACTTATAGCATGACACATTACTAACGGGGTAATGTGATAAATGAGTGTTTTTCAAAATGTAAACTACTGAACCATGTGCGAATATGCCATTCTGACAATACTGGCCATTATAAGCTTTTTCATCAGTACTGCATGACATAGAATTACACAGCTTTAAAGTAAACTGAACTTTAAATATGATAACAAATGGACTCCTCCTTTGATTTACTCCTCATAATTTTCAAGCAGAAGGGTCCTTTTTCCAACTTTAGACTGATTATAACACAAGATCTCCTTAGGGAAAGTAACAGAGTTCTTAACATCTATTATACTACTCATTACTGAAATCTAATATTTATTTTTAAAATTCAGCTATATAAATTTCGTGGGGAAATTTCCGATAATAAATGTTTGGTTTTTCAAAATAACAAAATTCCAGACACACATTATACATTGACTCCAAGAAACTAGCATAATTATGGTGAGACCTTGGGAAAGATACTGTTTTCCACACTGAATAGTCCCTGAAAAGTGTAGCAGCACTCCACTTGGGAATTCACATTATCACCACTAACACACCAACTGCCAGAATCACCTTTTCTTCTCTATTGAGCTTATTCAATCATTCATTCCACAAATGCTCATTAAGCACCTACTCTTGCCAGGTATTGTGCTAGAAATTGGGGATAAAAATGAATTTAAAACATAGTCTTTGTACTTGCCCTTAAGAAATCTATAGTAAGAAGAAGACGTAGGTAAATAAGAACAATGAAATACAGGCTCTAGAAGAGATCTACATCTTGGAAATCTCAGTGACAGAGGTCAGTAGTCAAGAAGGACTTCAAAGTGTTCACCAAGCTAAATCTTAAATGAAAGTTGGTACTTATCAGGGAGCAAAGAGGAAAGACTTCTTAATGGTAAGAAGGAGAATATGAATAAAGACCAAAGTGCAAAATAGCTTATCATGGGAATACAAGCTATTCAGTTTAACTGGGGTTTAACACGTAAGAAGTACATACAATGTTAGGTGGTAGAGGAAAAGGCTGCCAGAAGCCTCTTTCAAAAACATGTCATATTGGTGATCACGTGATGTCATGTGCTTGTAGGATAAGGATCCTGTCCCTCATAGCTACAAGTAGTTTTGACTTCAGTGAGCATCAGTCCTACAAATCTTTGACCTTGCAATTTGTTTATACTGTGAAAGAAGAAAAATTGAAAGATAATGCCAATTACCAAAAAAAAAAGTGGGGGGGAGAACACTAGCAAAGCAAGACTGTAAAGAAAATTTACTTTGACAATCTGACAGTGGCAATAACTCAAGTGAAAGCAACTAGAATAAAGAGGGCCAAAGCAACATAAGTGATTGTAACAAGTTACTTATATATTACTCACACATATACATACACACTCCATGATTATATAATATTTGGTCAAATTATAAATGAAACTAGTACAGTAAAATGAAGTTATGATTATTAAATGATATTGCCCGAACTATAGATCGCTATGTAGATATACTACTGACTCTTGTAATAATATTAAATATATAGAAGTCAAGCACTGTGTCTCTGGAATAGCAAACTTGCAACAAGCATTAACAATAGCCACCAGTTGATAGACTAAATAATTTATTTGAAAATGGAAAAGAATCTTTTCAGTGTACTTGTCCTGAAATTTCCTAATATCAGTAATACATCCATGGTGTTTTTGTTTTCTGTTTTTGTTTTTGTTTTAGAGACACAGTCTTGCTCTGTCACACAGGCTGGAGTGCAGTGGCTCGATCTCAGCTCACTGCAACCTCCACCTCCCAAGTTCAAGCGATTCTCTTGCTTCAGCCACCCAAGTAAAGCGTTTTTAGCATAGACGAGGTTTCAACATGTTAGCAAGCCAGTCTCAAACTCCTGGCCTCAAGTGATCCTCCCACCTTGGCCTCCAAAGTGCTGAGATTACAGTCATAAGCTACCTCACCTGGCCTAGTAATATGTTTTTAAAATAAGTATACAACATACGTGATCAATATATGACTCTTTTCTAGTCAGTATGTATTCAAATAAGAGTCATGAATTATAGGTTAGCTGCCATGTGTTATAAAATGAGAATGGAGAGGAGAGACAGGAGCTATTCAAACAACTCAAGTATATTCATAGATAACAAATTATAACTTCCATTACTTTTCACTGTTGTGTTGATTACTTTGTTATCCTTTGGGCTCAAGTAATGAAGCATCATGGTTTAACATCCCAATAATGTCTCATAAAACAAAGTTTAAACCAAATTGTTGTTTAATAACACTGCAAAGATAAAATAGCATTAACATGCTCTTTCATGTATAAAGATGACACTTACTCACCAGCAATAGAGATGAGCTGCAAGTTGTTGTTCCATAGTGGAAATGGGCTTGCTGATCTAGCCAATTCTCTTGCCAAAGCTCCCTAGTGAACGGCAGCTTACATCTGTAAGATGAGTGTTACCAGTGGTCACAGAAAATAACAAAACAAAATGATCTATACTTTAATAAAACCTATGTCTTTGGTCCCAAACTACCATATACTGATGACCTTTTAAAAAGTCACAGGAGTGCATAAATGCTGTATAATTCTTACATTAAAAATTACATATGTGATTACTCTGAACAATTCATTGTATTCTATATGTTACTTACATAAATACACAAATAATGAGAGCCCGACCCTCTACCAAAAAAGGTTCTCAGCTAACTTAAAACAAAGATTGCTTCTGACATGCAAAATCAGAAGCATATAATGATAATGCTCAAAACATGAAAGCATGCCAACTTTACATCCCTCATCACCAGTAGCAATAACTGAGAAAATCACAGAATATTTTTGTTAATTTAAGAAATACTCTCTATAGCATTAAATGCAATATTACTACAGCCAAAATCACTTTGACATTTCCTAGAATTCTGTAAAATACTTCCACTTTTTATGAAGTAAAAATACTTTAGTTACTAGCTACAGTGTTCGTTCTTGTCAATACAGAGGTTTCACAATGAAATCGTTCTGCTGACCCTCAATACGGAATTTTATCCTTTTCTAGTTAAATCTCCTTCATAAGACTTGGGAGGCTGATAAAATATTACTGGACAATATTGTTTGTAAGTAAAATTAATGTTACATGCTTCTTTATTATTTAAGGGAATAAGCAATTATAACTTAAAAATTAATAAGAAGCCATTAAAACTAGATACAAGTCAAAATCACAATGCTAAGCGCTATGATGAGCAAGGCACTATTCAGGGCTTCTATGAACAATTACAAAAATAACAAGGCATAGTACATAACCTCAAAAAAAACCACAATCTAGATATTATTGAAACATTCCTCTTTCAGTTCTCCATAGTTGTTTACAAAAACAAAACAGCTAGATTCTAACCCAGATCCTCTGCTAGAACCGGAAGGATGATGTGGAAGAGTACAGCATCACCTACCACGGCATGGTAGCTACCACAGGGATGAGGCTCTGGGGCTCCTCTTGCATATGGAAATAAGGAAATGTTAATAGAAATATTGAGAACATCTGCTGCAACCTGTGATGCAGGCCCACTGCCACCTGCAAACAAATAAACTTCATTAATTTTAAGACACTATAAAAACATTTCCAGTCACAATTCTGTTTTAATGGGACATGCAAGTATATTCTCTTTAACAGCTTTTCATTATCATCCTCCACCAACTTGCCAAAATTGGATGTCTTATACTAGGTTGTAAACTTCTAAAGCTCCTCTTCATTTTGGTTTCCAATTTCTACAATGCCCAGCAGAACACTCAAATAACTCAGTCTAGTAAGAAAATTAAGGTAAAAACTGGCTACTATAATACTCTGTAATCAGTTCCGTAACAAGTTTTATAGAAAGTATTACAGATACTAAAAGGAAGGAAAAACCGGCTTTAAATAAAGGCTTCAGAGAAGAAAGGAAATGTCATTTGAGATGAGTATTAAAGAATGAGTAGCTGCTGGACAGAGAGACAAGTAGAAAAAGTGCATTCTTAGTTGAAGAAAGAGGTAAAAAGTTAGGGAGGTACAAAACGGTACACAATATTTTGAGAATTTCAAGTAATTTTTGGAAAAGGAGCAAATAAGAAGACAAAGGCATGAGAAAGATAACGGAGATGACTTATATGATAAAAAGTTGAACCTCTACTCTGACTAAAGGAGTGAAGACAGGAAAGTGAAGTGATCATTAAAAAGATCTTGACAGCCAGGCACAGTGGCTCACGCCTGTAATCCCAGCACTTTGGGAGGCCAAGGCAGGTGTATCATGAGGTCAAGAGATCAAGACCATCCCCGGCCAAGATGGGGAAACCCCGTCTCGACTAAAAATACAAAAATTAGCTGGGCGTGGTGGTGCACGCCTGTAGTCCCAGCTACTTGGGAAGCTGAGACAGGAGAATTGCTTGAACTCAGGAGATGGAGGTTGCAGTGAGCCAAGATCGCACCACTGCACTCCAGCCTGGTGACAAAGTGAGATTCCATCTTAAAGGAAAAAAAAAAGACCTTGGCAGCAGTATGAAAGATGAGAGGAAGAACAAGACGGAAGGACAGGACTGAATGGACTAAATCACAAAAGACAAAGTTGGCTTTACCTAATGGTATATGGAATTATGGTGACCCAACTCATCACCAATGACCATTAGGTCTGTTACCCACTGGGTCTCAAATCCAGGTATACATTTAGACAACACTACAGACACTAAGTTATTTTAGAAAACTGTTTATGTAATATAATATCAATTTTAAAATGGCAGGAATTTGACACAGGAATATCAACCTGTAAAAAAAATAATAATGAGTAGTAGGGTTAGAGGTCAAGTTTTTCTTCTTATTACTGATATATTCCAAATGTTCTACATAATAAAATTAAAAATAAATTCTACAATTTCTTGAAGCTATAATAGCTAAAACTTGCATTAACCCTAAAGGACCTCACCCAGGATCCCTTGACAATATAACTGAACCCAAAGCCTCCTTCACCACCACAGCCCACTATACCTAAAATACCCCTACATCAGGACTTTCTTTACCTCATGTTCTTTCTGCTTCTGTAGCATCCTCTGGCCCCAAATGCCCAACTAAATCTCAACTTTATCATACCACCAGTTACAATGATCTCATCCATGCATTACCTGCTCCATACAGTTTCACATCCAATCATATTTAATGTATTGAAAACCATCTTCAGTAGTCCTCCTGTTTGTTCTTCCTACAGTTTTTATATAAGAACAGTGCAAGTCTGTTCTATTCCAAGGCAAATCTCATTTATGGACATATGCACATATAATTATTCCAATGTTTTGATAAACAAACTTATGCATATAATCACAACTAAAGAGTTTTCAAATCTATCTTCAGAAAAGTTGCCTACTGTTATGGATTGAATTGTTTCCCCTCAATTGAAGCCTTAATCTCCAACTCCTGTGAAGGTGACCTTATTTGGAGACAAGAGTCTTTGCAAATAATCAAGTTAAGACAAAATCATTAGGGTGAACCCTAATCCAATGTGACTAGTATCCTTATAAATAGGTAGATCTGGACACAGAGACAGACACGCACATAGGAAGAACACCATGTGAAGGCAAAGATCGGGGTAACAGATCTATAAGCCAAGGAATGTCAAAGATTACCAGCAAACCACCAGAAGCTAGGAAAGAAGCATGGAACAGACTCTCCATCATACCCCTTAGAAAGAACCAACACCTTGATCTCAGACTTCTATCTTCCAGAACTGAGAGACAATAGATTTTTGTTGGGTTACCACCCAGTTTGTGGTATTTTTTATAACCACCATAGCAAAATAACTCAACTACTAAGGGAAACCATGATTTCTTTTTCCCTGAAAGTCATTAAAAACAAAAACATTTGTAAGATTACAAATCAAAAAATATCTTGCTATTCATTTTTCACTCTGGCGGCAAATGTGTTATTTAATAGCTAAGCCAATCTAGTGCCAAAAACTTCTAAGAATAAACATGATTCATCCTTCATCCTATATAGTACCATTTACACAGACAGCATCACATAATCAAACATTAGAGGATGTAACCATTCTATAGATATTAGGATAGAGAGTAAAATGAAGTTATATAAATTTTTCTTTGTAATGGGAAGAGTTGCTTTGTGCATTTTCATGCTATGAAAATGTGATCTGACCCATAATACAACCAAAACATAGTATAATGAGTTACTTGATGAAGAGCAATAATATTGGCATAGACCAGGAATGGGCTCTGAGATAACACATACTTTAATTCAAATCTTTGCTCTGTCACTCACTAGTTAGAGGCATATCTTGAAGATATTGCAAATTTAATTCCAGATCACAGCAATAAAGCCAATACTGTACAAAACAAGTCATACAAAGTTTTTTGTTTCCCAGTGCACATAAAATTTATGTTTACACTATAATGCAGTCTATTAAATATGTAATCATAATATGTCTAAAAAAACATGTACATACCTTAATTTAAAAATACTTTACTGCAAAAGAAAAAAAAAAAAAACATGCAAACGATCCTCTGAGCCTTCAGTAAGTTGTAATCTTTTTGCTGGTGGAGGATCTTGCCTTGAAGTTGATGACTGCTGACTGATCAAGGTGGTGACTGCTGAAGCTTGAGTGGCTGTGGCAATTTCTTAAAAGAAGACAACAATAAAGTTTGTCTCATTGATTGACTCTTCCTTTAACGAAAGATTTCTCTGTGGCATGCAATGCTGTTTGATAGCACTTTACCCACAGTAGAACTTCTTTCAAAACTGGAGTCAGTCCCTTCCAACCCTGCTGTTGCTTTATCAACTAAGTTTATATAATGTTCTAAATCTGTTGTTACTTCAACAGTGTTCATAGCATCTTTATCAAGAGTAGATTCCATCCCAAGAAACCACCTTTTTTTGCTCATCCATAAGAAACAACTCATCCGTTCAAGTTTAATCATGTAATTGCAGCAATTCGGTCACATCTTCAGGCCCCACGTCTAATTATAGTTCTCGCTATTTCCACCACATCTGCAGTTACTTCCTCCTCCAAAGTCCTGAACCCCTCAAAGTCATCCATGAGTGTTGGAACCAACTTCTTCCAATATCTTGTTCATGTTGATATTTTGAGCTCCTCCCATGAATCACAAATGTTCTTAATGGCAGCTGGAATGGTGAATCTTTTCCAGAAGACTTTCAATTAACTTTGCCCAGATGCATCAGAGAAATCACTATGTATGGCAGCTATAGCCTTACAAAATGTATTTCATTTTTTTTAAGACAGAGTGTTGCTCTTGTCACCTAGGCTGGAGTGTCACAGCGCGATTTCAGCTCACTGCACCCTCCACCTCCCGGGTTCCAGCAATTCTCCTGCCTCAGCCTCCTGAGTAGCTGGGATTACAGACACCTGCCACCACCCAGCTAATTTTTGTATTTTTAGTAGACCTGGGGTTTTGCCATGTTGGCCAGGCTAGTCTCGAACTCCTGACCTCAGGTGATCCACCCCCCTTGGCCTCCCAAAATGCTGGGATTACAGGCGTGAGCCACCAGGCTTAGCCTCAAAATTTATTTCTTAATTAATAAAAATTGAAAGTTGAAATTACTCCTTGATCTATGGGCTGTAGAATACATGTTGTGTTAGCAGACATGAAAACAATATGAATCTCCTTGTACATTTCCATCAGAGCTCTTGGGTGACCAGGTGCATTATCAAGGAGCTGTAATAGTTTAAAAGGAATTTTTTTTTCTAGGCAGCAGGTCTAAAACAGTGAGTTTAAAATATTCAATAAATCATGTGATAAACACATGTGCTGGAATCCTGACTTTGTCTTTCTGTTTAAAAAGTAAAGGCATGGGGCCGGGCGCGGTGGCTCAAGCCTGTAATCCCAGCACTTTGGGAGGCCGAGGCGGGTGGATCACGAGGTCAAGAGATCAAGACCATCCTGGTCAACATGGTGAAACCCCCTCTCTACTAAAAATACAAAAAATTAGCCGGGCATGGTGGCGCATGCCTGTAGTCCCAGCTACTCAGGAGGCTGAAGCAGGAGAATTGCCTGAACCCAGGAGGCAGAGGTTGCGGTGAGCCGAGATCACGCCATTGCACTCCAGCCTGGGTAACAAGAGCGAAACTCCGTCTCAAAAAAAAAAAAAAAAAAAAAAAAAAGAAAAAAAAAAAGTAAAGGCATGGAAGATTTAGCATAATTCTTAAAGGTGCTAGGATTTTTGGAATGGCAAATGAGCACTGGCTTCAACTTAAAGTCACTAACTGGTTTAGCCTCTAACAAGAGTCAGCCTATCCTTTGAGGCTTTGAAATCAGGCTTTAGACTTCTCTGCTCTAGCTATAAAAGTTGGAGATGGCATCTTCTTCCAACAGAAGGCCATTTCATCTACACTGAAAATGTGTTGTTTGGTGTAGCTACTATTGTCAATGATCTTAGCTAGATCTTCTGGATAACTTGCTATAGTTTCTACAGCAACACTTGCTGCTTCACTTTATACTTTTATATTCTGGAGATTGCGTCTTTCCTTAAACCTCACGAACCAACTTCTGCTAGCTTCAATCTTTTTCTCTGTAACTTCCTCAGCCTTCATGGAATTGAAGAGAGTTAGGGCTTTGTTCTGGATTAGACTTTCACCTAATATTGTGGCTGGTTTGATCTTCTATGGAGACCACTCACACTTTCTCTACAATAAGACTATGCTTTTTTACTGTTTGTGTTTTCCTTGGAATAATAATGAGGGAATGTGTTCTCTTTCCAGGTCCACAAGGGGGCGTAGTTGTAAGGGCAAGAACTTCCCAGCGCCATGCCATCCTCACATCTCTCCATTCAGATTTAACTGCCTCTGTTTTAAGTTTCGCAGGCATGGTAAGAATCAAAAAGTCAATCGCTCCAGTGGAAGTTCTAAGGAACTCCTTTCACTGGCCAGAGGTCTAGAAGAAAGTAGGCGTTCCTCCCAGGTTAAAAGTCCCCTTCTTCCACACCCCTTTGGACTCCATGTTTGAATCCCCTTCCACTAACTCACTCTCGTGGAAGCCTGTCTTCCCCTCCTAAACTCCATCTCGCTCTCTCAATTCCCTTCTACCCAGTGTGGAAGCTGTCTTTTCTCTCCTGGATTCCATCTTTCTGGATTCTCTGACTCAGTGTGAGAGGAGCTTTCATTTTCTGAATTTCCCCTCTGGAGTCCCCTTCTACACTCTTCGTGGACGTTTTCTCTTCTCCTTTTTCTCTTTCTCTACCTAAAATAAAATCACTTTTCTGCGAAAACTCTGTTTGGGGTCCGGTATTTACTTTATGAGTGTACCTGGTCCCCTCTCTCATTCTTGAGAGAGCCGGAGATCAAGAACCTTGGAGAAACATCCTCTCAGGGAAGCTGAGGGCTCCCCTGAACCCCAACAATACCTTTGCTTTCACAACTTGGCTGTGTGGCACAAGAGGCCTAGCTTTTGGCCTGTCTTGGCTTTTAAGAAGCCTTCCTCAGTAAGCTTATTTCCTCATTTCTAGCTTTTGATTGAAAGTAAAGGAGGTGTGATTCTTCCTTTCACTTGAACACTTGAAAGCCATTATAGGGCAATTAACTGGCACAACACTTTCAATCTCAGGGACAAGGGTGGCCCAAGGAGAGAAAGGGGACTGGCTGATCAGTGGAGCAGTCAGAATACACACATTTATCATTTAGCTTTGCTGTCTTCGAGGGGCTCAGTTTGTGACACCTCAAAACAATGTTACGTTAGTAACATCAAAGACCACAGCTCCTCCTAACAGATATTGTAATAATGAAAAACTCTGAAATAGTGTGAGATTTACAAATTATGACACAGAGACACTAAGTGACACACACTGTTGAAAAAATGGCACCAACAGTCATACTCTCTACAGGGTTGCCACAAACCTTAAATTTGTAAAAAACATAATTTGTAAAAAATGTAGTATCTGTTAAGCGCAATAAAATGAACCACAGTAAAACAAGACATGCCTTTATATGACTTGAGCAAATTACCTTATCATGTTTGAGCTTCAAACTCTTCACCAATAAAATGGTAGTTTTACATTTTATAAAAACTGAAGAAATTAGATGAAGTAATTACATGTGCTTAACATACAATAATAATAGGGCTTTACTATTTTTATTAAAAGAAATATTTATAAATTAAGGATTTTTCTATACTTCTCTTGGGTAGGAAAAATAATTAAGCAAGCTCATGTAAGAACAAAAGTCTTGATCATTTATACTGTACACTAAATACTGCCTTTGGCTAGTTCAGTTCCTGACTAGAAGATTTAGGACTTTCAGAATTGTAAAACTATTTGCCAAAACTCAAAACACATTCAAACCTTAATCTTAGAACTAAAATCTCACTGACTTTTGGCTTTGTCATTGACATTAGTTGTTATGCAGCTTTCAAAAATCTATAATACCACTCCTTTATTCCCTCAAATCTGTAAGCTTTACTCAGTCCAGAAAAACTACCTTCACAATTTAGAATCACATCAGTTTAACTCAAATAGGATGGTATAATCCACTGAACCTTCTACCAGGAATTAGCAATGTGTTTATCGATTTTAAATATGAATCTTGTAAAACATATATATCAAAAATCAGCTAATTGAAGAAAATACTTATTTTGAATTTACATACTTATTTTGAGAAATATAAACAATGCAAAACCCAACAAATCACCAAATTCAAAAGGACCTCGTTATATCATGCAAACACTCTACACGAGATACAAATTAAATTCCCATATGAATTCCAATACCTGCAAACTGAAATTTGTTCCTATATCTACATATAAAGAAGTAGAAGAAATTGCACAATTAAGTGCAGAAAGACTGTAATTATTATGAAAAGTATGGTGGTATTTTTTGTTAAGTTCTTTATCTAAAAGAGCTATCTGCACTGGTCAAATTTGTTGGAAAATATATCAACAACCCATTTCTTGTGAGAGAGGTAATTGTTAGCATCTTCTTAAAAATTTTAGTGAGCTATAAAAATATGTTTAATGCTATAATAAGTTCAATAACATTAGCATCAGCATCAAAGCTAATGTATGGTCAAGACCAAACACTGGTATTTTTTTTAATATTTATGAGAACAGGCCAGGAACAGTGGTTCATGCCTGTAATCCCAGAACTTTGGGAGGCCAAAGTGGCAGGACCGCTTGAGCTCAGGAGTTTGAGACCACCAGCCTGGGCAATAAAATGAGACCCCCGTCTCTACAAAAAATTTAAAAATTAACTGGGCATGATGGTGCAGCATGCCTGTGGACTCAGCTCCATGTGAGACTGAGGTGGAAGGATCACTTGAGCCCAACAGGTCAAGGCTGTATTGAGCTATGTTCACACCACAGCACTCCAGCCTAGGCAACAGAGACCCTGTCTCAAAAAAAAAAAAAAAAAAAATTCTAAACATGTATGTATATTTATACACATATATATTTATGAAAACATATTTGCCTTTATTCTTAGTGTAGTTCCTAACTTGAACAAAAACAGACTTTGTTAGTTGAGTTTTCGAAATATGAATGCGCTTTTTGCTCAATTAAACAACATAAAGGTTACTTTTCAGAAAACTATTTTATTTGCAATGAGATAACTAAACTGACACATTTAATTTAAACAAAATATTTTAGAGTATTAAAAAAAACTCTAAGACTTTTTTTTTTTAAGTACTGATTTAAAGTTAACAAACATGGCTGGGTGCCATAGCTCACACCTATAATCCCAGCACTTTGGGAGGCCAAGGTAGGAGAATTGCTTCTGGCCAGGAATATGAGACCAGTCTGGGCAACATAATAAAACCTGCCTCTACAAAAATATATGCATATATATAATAAAATAAGATAAAGTTAGCAAATGCCATATTCTATTTATTCAAGATACATATTAAATAATACTATAATTTAGGCTGCCCCCAAATTACAATTCCTATCTCCCAGGCTTCCCAGGCTGGAATGCAGTAACACAATCTCAGCTCACTACAGCCTTGACCTCCCCAGCTCAAGTGATCCTCCCACCTCAGCCTCCTAAGGAGACGGGTCCACAGGCACATGCTACCATGCCTGTCTAATTATTGTATTTTTTGTAGAGACAGGGTTTCACCATGTTGCCCAAGCTGGCCTCAGACTCCTGAGCTCAAGCTATCCATCCACCTAGGCCTCCCAAAGTGCTGGAATTATAGGCGTGAGCCATCTCACCCAGCCTCAATGCCAAGCATTTTTTCAAAAAGTTAACAGCAAGGAAAAAGTAATATATTTTCTTTCTATCTTAAAGTCTCAATATAATAACATGAATAAAAATGACATGAATATATTATATTAATAAAATCTGTTAAATTATTGATAAAAGACCGTATCAATTATTATGGAGAGTAATTAGGGTAGGGAGTTTGCCTTTATCAACTCTCACATGCCTTAAGCATGATTAAAAACTCAATACCTATGTGTTGAATATCTATACTTCAAGAACAAGAAGCATAATAGTCACATAATTCTCCTAATAATCAAATATGGAAAAATCCTAAAGAACTGGGAATTCAAAACAGGACATGAACAAATTTTTACATCATGCAAATCTAACATTAGTAAGAGAAAATTCTACCACTTGTATTCACAAATTGTAAGTCACAGCTAAAAATTGTGTATTGGCTGTGTCAATGAAAAATATATAGCCAATGCTGGTTTTGAAATAATCTCAACTTGGTCTAAAGGGAAGTCATTAAGACCTGAGTAGAAATGGTGCATATATTTAAGCCCCCATAATCCTGGTATATATGGCCAAGAAAGAAAATTTACCACATTCTATTGTATTTCTGTAAACACCACACCACCTCTCTAAGGAGCGCTGTAATAAATAAGAAAGTGAGGTAACATATATGACTACACAATGACCATATATCCTTGTGTTTCACTAGGGTTTCAGGTTTTAGCATTGCTGGTTTAGTGGTTAAGGCTCAATATTCTTACCGCCATCATCCTGGTTCATATTGTGGTCAGGGAGAAAACAGGTTCATCATCGGCTAGTTTCGTTTACCCACACTTTTCTCTTGAGTTTCATCTACCTGCTGGAGAAACATAGGGAAATTTACTCAGGGTAGAAAACTCCTTATATTACAGATATTTGCCAGAAATTTTAATTGGACAAAGAGTTGCCTTTTAAAATATTCTCACACACACCCCAAAGAAGCTTTCCCAGACAGAAATGAAAGAAATCATAGTAAATGTGAGCAAATAAAGCAATGTCTAAATAAAAGGTGCGCTGAATACTGCTAACTCAATTAAATCAGATCTCTCCGCCCCAACTTAGTATGCTAAGGAAATATTCCTATTAGAAGCTGCTGAACATGTAAGACAATTTGACCTGCAATACTCACAGACAAATAAATGTGTTATCTGGTTTGCTGTTAAAACCCAACTACCTCCCTTAAGAATATTTATAGCACAGACAAAGCTACCATTAGCAGCTTCATCCACCCTAAAGAGAATGGTTACTATTATAAGTTCCCAAGTATGCATTTATAGAAGAAAGCAGTACTTTAAGAAACCAACTTTTTGATCTTGAAGCAACGGATTTGGGAAAAGATGGTTTTACAATAAAATATGTAACTCCAACCTCCAGTTACATTGCTATTTTTTCATAGGAGAGACATGGCACTGTGTGAATATTATGACTCAAGCTTAGTCATCTCAACTAAGAATGAAATAAATTTGTTAGAGTAAAAACCTGAAAGGGAAAGTACATGCATGTAATTCTAAGTTGCTATTTTTAGAATGGAGTTTTTCTCCAAAGAGATTTTTAAAATGTATTTCCACATTATTTGTGCTATTTTCACTTTAGTGCTCTGTTATATTTGCTACTAAATAAGAACAACAAACAAACCTATTTTCAAATAGGTGGTCATTTGTAATTTGAACACAGTATAAACTACATAAAAGAGGAATAGTAATTTATTAAAGACATGGTTGCTAAAACACTGAATTTCAGAGACGTATACATGTAAAAAGAAATTTGTGTTTGTCCTCATCCTATTTTCCCAGTCTTTAAAGAGATCAGAAAATTAACTGTAGGGTAAGGAGACTAGTGAAAACCTCTTTACATATAAACTATCATTCTTTCCCGGAAAGTCCAGAAAACACGGAAGAGATTCACGCTCTGCAGGACACACAGTATTCTAACCCTGTAAGTAGCTTTCAGGCTGATAGAGCTTCGGTGATTTTCCCCTATAGAAAAAACAGTCCAAGGGGAAAAAAAAATCTCTGTTTCTCTATTCTTTCTCCCCACTCCTTCTTAAGAATAATCAGAAAAAATGACAGGTAATATGGAGTGAAGAAAAGACTACCTGAATGGAAGTCAGGAGAACTGAGTTTTGTTCCCTACTCTGTGACTTAACTATATAGTCTTGGGCAAGTTACTTAGCCTTTCTCAGCCTCTGTCTTTTGTTTGTTTTATTTTTGTTTCATATGGAACACAAGCAGCATTGCAAAAATTTTTTTTAATTACACCTAGAAAGACAGCAGAGATCATACAGACTTAACCCCAACTTCATACATGAGGACACTAAACAGAGAAACATACCCAGTCACAGGTGATTAGACCAAAAGAGTTCTAACAACAGTCACAACTCCAACATTTTAAAAATTATTTATTTAAAAAGACAAGTTATTTATGTCAAATTTCTAGAACATGTTTAAAAAAAAAAGTAAGCGGCAAAAGGATGATAACTACCAAATTTAAGATAATTATCTATTCGAGAAGCCATAAAGAAATATATTCTGGAAGACTTCAATTGTACTCACAATATTTTATTTCTCAAACTTGGTTTGGTGTACATGGATGTTTATTTTTCTTCATATATCATTTTATATGAAACACTTTCTAATCTTTTTTTATGTAACCACCAAAATATCTTTAATCAAAAGCTAAAATAAATGACAACACTTCTCCGGAACTTTAAAGGTCAATGAAATAGTTGTGTGTGGTTTCAAATATTCTCCTGCTGAGTTTAAAGGGTAAATATCACTGTGTCCCCCTAATATAAGAAAAAAAATTCATAATGTTCTGAAAATACATACACATATAACTATTTCTAATCTAACTTAGTAAAATATAAAAGTACTATGCAAAGCACAAAACACAAAATAAATTTTATTACTAACAGCATGATAAACCCACTTAAGAACTGAGAAAGATACTTAACAATTTGTGCTTTAAACATATTCAAGAGTCACATCTAATAGCCTAGTGTTTCATCATCAGATTGGTTGGTTGTTTTTACTGAAACAAATAAGAACTGCAATAATTTACCTAAAGTAAGCAAAGGCCTATCTAAATGTCCACACAGAAACTATGTGTAAAAACTAAGTGCCTCCAAAATATGTGAAATTTTCCAACAAGAAAGTACAGGTCATTCAGCAAAATATATTTACTTTATACTACCATAATAGCTATTTAATTGTTATCATTATGATGCAGATATATAATGGAAACAGATGTTCCTTTTTCCTTTCAGCAAAGCAAAGGAAAAGCATAAACTTGCTGATATCTCATAGACTACTACCATAGCACAACGGAAGAAAAAAAGACATTAGCACATGACAATATTAGTTTTTACTACACAACTAATTGCATAAAACGTATAACTTGAGATCATTAAATCAATATAATTTTCAGCACTGCAGAAGAGAAACAAATAGATTTGTATAACCAGCCTATTTCACATCTGCAGTTGGGAAAATACTTCTAACAGATTAAGTATATGCAAAATGTTATCACTGCTTTCAGAACACAGGAAAAAAGTGTTGTTCTGTTTTCTTTGCTCATGTAACATGAATTGGAATGATGCCTTTACAGAGAAATTTTTTTAAGTCCCAGTATAAATTGGTAGAACCTTTCTGGAACACAAGTGGGCAATCAATATCAAAAACTTTAAAAAACAGTCTATATTCTCAGCCTAAGTAATTTCTCTTTTAATAATATATTATAAGAATATAACCATAGGAATGACTGAAGGTTTATTTAAAATGCTATTTATTACAACTTACTTTATACTAATGGAAAATTAAAAATCTGAGTTGTCTAATAGAGCAATGATTAAAGTAGATATGTTAAAACATTATAGAGTCAATATAAATGAGTTTAATAATAATTTTAATTATATTAAATGCTTAGAGGAATTAGGTTTAGAGAAAACACACAAAATGGCATTTCTAATTTTTTTAAAATTCTGTCTTATGGGCAGATACTACTTCTTTTATCATAAAAGTTACTTTTTCTTTAAACAGTTCTATTTTTATGATCTGATATTCTCAGTCAAAAGTTTCTAAAAATTATTTGGGCAAAAGAGTCATATAAATACTTACAGGTAAATTGACTTAACGTTGACATGCCATTTGATCCTGAAATCCAGCACAGGAAAAGGTAATTGTCAATCACATAGACCTTTTTTTTTTTTCCTGAGTTAAGCAGAATCCTTACAAATTAGAGAAAATTTTTTATGAAACAAACACTACAAGTGTGCCCTTAAGATCTACTAATATGATGTGTAGTACATTGTCAATTCAAGGAAATTTTCAATTTAAAATATTTCTAAAGCAAATGAAGTAGACTATTAATTGCTCTTTCAGTGTACCAGTAAAAAAGTTTGCCATAGCTTTCCTAGGACTCTTAGTTTCCTGATTCTATTTTTATAAGAAGAAGCTGATTTGTCTTTGGCTATTACTGTCTATTACTTCTAGAAGTCTTGAGGAAAGGTGGGAAGCAGCAAATTCTGGCAATCTGCCTAAAGAGAAATCAATGAAACAAATTAATCCTTCGCAGGCTGCAATGACACAGTAATCCATCATTCAGAGCTGCTTTTATATACCAAATCAGAGAGCAGAGGAAAATAGCCCTGGGGGATATCACAGACAACAACTTACACCAACACTGGGAAAATACTGAGGAATCAGTTTATTTAAAGAGGATAGATTTCAGTTGATTGCCTATTTCGTCAAATAAAGATTTTTCTTCCACAGTGTGGTGAGCCCAAGAGCCAATGACTGTATCTTCAGAATTCAGTACCATCTAAGCTGGCTGATATCAATAAGAGATGAATGTTTTTAAATAATTAGCATCATTAATCAGTATGGTCAAATATCTGGGTAAAGTAAATATTACTTTGTCCATCCAACTACAAAGTGTTATACACGGTCCTTGTTTTCACCAGAAACTAAGTGTAAATTTACCTACTAATCTACATCTTAACTAATTCCTGGTAAACCATATTTGAGGTATTTCTTCACATATAAAATGTAACCATCTAAGATATATGTTAATTTGCAATGCTGTGTTAAGTTTAAAGACTTAAAATTTTTAATTCAAGCTCTTGTGTAAATTCCAGCAAGCATGTCGAATTACAAATAAATGACTTATTTTAAAATGATAAATATTTTGCTCATAATGTAGTTGACAGAGTTGGAAGATAAATGTGGTTTTCTTTTAAAAATAAACTTAAATGTACAGCAGTATATTCACACTGAGTATATTTATTTATACTTATACAAAAGCCTATGTATCTAAATTTATTTGTGCTTCTGGAGAAAGTTATGGACCTAAGTATGTCTTACTAGAGTAATGTATTCTAAGTAGAAGTATATTTCCTTGATGAAAACTAATGGCAAGAACTATGAAGTCACACTGCATTACTATTGTAAATGTATGCATCAAATTCATGGTTAAATGTGAGATGTTAGTAAAAGAATTCAAGATTATAAACAGCAACAACAACAACAACAACGAAAAAAAACTTGACACGACAGTCCCTAAAATGTTAAAACTCCAGAATACCTAATCACACATCCAAAACAGAAAAAGAAGACTAAATAAATGCTAACTAGTCAATTTTTGAATGGCATGTTCGATTCTGAGATCCTTGGCCATATGATCATAATTCCTGGCCATGCTGACGCATTTTTAATTCAATGCATGGATCTAGTATTTATTGATTTAATAAGGTTAGGAGAATTACATTGTTGCTGCTACTGATGAACTGTCAGCAATTTAATCTAGTGAAATCTTCCAGAGAAATGTATATTTTTAGGAGAGAACAAGAGAGGAACAACAGCCATGTAAATAAATTTAATGCCTTTACTACCACTAACAAGAGCAAAAAACCCTTCTTTTCTAGACTGCTTTGGGCTTCAAACATTTTCTTTGACTAAAGATGTACCAACTGATTGAGCTTATGGTGAAAAGATTGCAGGGTAGCCTTGCAGGTACACCCTAAAAATTAGGAAAAGCAATGACTTTCTCCTAGTATTCACTCTGGCCTTTCCTCATAGGTGTCTGAGATACACACATACCCACACCTGAGCCCTTACCTTGTCACCTAATAAGGTTTCAACGGCCCTGTCAACGATTTCCTCTCTCCGGACCCTAAAATTTCCCACAAGCTCAATAGCATACAGGAGGACAGAAGAGAAGGGAGAAAACAGAAAATTAACTTTCTTAAAAGCAATTCTGCTAAAATACAACCAAAGGAGAGAGGTTCTAAGGGCTATGTCAAAGTAAGGAGGTATTACAGGATCCAGAATCAGAAAGGGGGTTAAACAAAATCCACCAAAGTTAATGAAACAAACACTTCGGGACTATTAGAAAGTTTTTTGCGCTGCTGCACCACCCTGCTCCTGGGCTTATCTCCCCAACCTGGACACCTGGGAAGCATGCTCTGTTTCAGCTTTTCCCTAACTTTGAAGAAATGGAACGCTGGTGGTGCTGCTGCGGAGGTCAGTCAAACTATGTTAATTGGTGAACCTAATTGCTTCAAGCAGTCCTGCCTCTAAACAGGGAGAGAGCACAGTTGATGGAGTCAGTCTGTTCCTAATAAAATGAAGAAGCACTGAATTAAATTCCCGAGGAAGATTCTATAAAAGTTTCCACAGTGTAACCAAATGACTTCACCTATGCTATTACCTCTAAGATGACATCTTTGAAGGAAAGCAGACCCCAGTCGGGCTCCATATTCATAAATTGGCTGAGCTTAGGCCAGTGAATCTGGATTTATTTAAAAAGGTTTTTTCATCCTTCCAATCAAATGAAGTCATTTTTAATTAGATGCTTTCTGCTAACAATGTCACTCTTCTCCACATTACCTGCTCACACTTGCAGCGCCTCTAGTGCAACATCTGGAGCACGAGTCCCCTGCAAGCAGTCCTCCCAGCAGATTGGCTGAACGGTGGTGGTATTTCCGTTTCTCAATCTAAATTGAGAGATTACAAAACAATCTCTGGAAAAACTCTTGAGATACAGTCTCCCAATATCTTTTTTATGAACTACATAGCGCTTTATCCGCTGTTCCCGCCTTGCAGATGGTTGTTTTAAAAAGTGCCAAGGGCCACAAAAGTAAACTCCCACAGACTCTCCAGCTTCTTGAAACCCAGTCCTTCCTTAAAATAGAAAATAAGGTGTGAGGGTCTCCAACCGTGTCCCAGGCCTTGCTTCCTACCCCTACCAGCAGCCCACCACCTGAAGAGGCGTGGCTGCCCAAGGCAGGGCAAATCGTTAGGCACCCCGGGAGGGTGGCAAGGCTCAGCACTTTAGCCAGCGCGGGGAGCGGGGGAAAGGAGGCGACATGGGAAGGCTGCAAAAGCAGCTTCCTTCGACGGCGGATCTCTGAACCTTAAAAGATCGGCGGGTACCCGCTCACACTCCCTGGGGCCCATTCCTAAGAGGTTTGCCGCGCCTACCCGAGGGGGCGCCAAGTGCCCGCGCGGAGCCGGGGCGCGGGCCCGGGGTTCGGGAAGCCTGCGCCACCCCCCGGTCGGACCTGGCTTCCCTCTTGAAAGCCCCCGGCGCAGGCCCGGGGCTTCGTCCCTCCCGCCTGCTCGCGGAGCGGTGGCCTTCCGCGCTGGCGAGAGCTCTGCCTCCAGCCTCGCAACGACGTCCCAGTGCGCAGATCCCGCGGCCGGGGCCCTTCCGCCGCGCAGGGCACCGCACTCGCGTCGAGCGCCCAGCCGCCAACCCCGCGCGCGAGGCTCCGCGGCCGGATGTGGGCCTCGCTTCCGGGAGCCGCTCCCTGCGGAGCTGCGCTCGGGGTCGGAGTTCGCCAGCCAAGGGGAGAGGGGTGGGAGGGGCCCCTACCAGGGATCCCGGTCTGCAGAGGGAAGAGTTAGTTCGCAAGGGAGCGCCCTGGAGGAGTGAGGGTCGTGCGGCGACACTCGAGAGTTAGGGTCCTGGACTGCGGTGGGGCCGGGTCTGGTCTTGGGGCAGGTGTTCCCCGGCCGCCCCGGGGGCCTGCAGCGCTGAGGGTCGCGCTGATCCCAGGGCTCAGGCGGACGAGGGGCCGCCACCGGCACCTTTGGACCCTGGCGGCCCGAAGATATGAGGCCTTCAAGAGAGCCTCGGGCACTCTCATCACTAGGGGACCTAGCGCCAGGTCACTATTCCACTCCGGGCGGGGAACTTCTCAACAGGAGTTGCAGGCCAAGGAATGAGTCTGGACCCGGGGCCTTGTCCCCGAGGACCACGACCTTAGGGCCCAGCTCGCAGTCCTTCCCGGCTAGAGATGCGGAGGGGTCGGAAGCTCGACGGCTAAACAACAGGGAATCTTGAGTTCCTAGGGATCTAGAAGGCAGAAAAACAACACTAGATGAGATTAGACGGTGACTGCGGAAGGACGGAACCACACAGAGACTCACACACTCTGCGAGTTGGGACTCAAGTGCATTTCTTCAAATCTTTGATTCCGAAGTTTCCCCGCCCTCATATGCAAGAGCGTTTGGGGAAACTAAGTTCCTTAGACTCTTTCATCCTTGTTATGTGAGCTCAGGGAGGAAGGCGGACAATAGCTGCAGCGTAAATACCTGCGATCTCTCAATGCAATAAAACATAGACGGTGACTGGAGTCGTTTCTCTTTTTGTTTCCAGAGGGAGCTCAAACCTGAAGTATCAAGGTTATCTTTTTCCAAAGGTAAAATAGGAGACGTGCGAAACCTGCTAGGGGCGCCACAGCCCGTATCTGGACGAGGTTCCCCTTGGCAAACAGAAAAGGCAATCTGATTTTTTCTTTCTTTCTTTCTTTCTTTCTTTCTTTCTTTCTTTCTTTCTTTCTTTCTTTCTTTTTTTTTTTTTCTTTTCATTTTAGTGCTTGTGTGAACCTAAGTTCGGTACCTGCGACGAGTAACACTCCTTTGACCCTCTAGAGACTCCGCTAGAACTGACTGAGCAAAAGGAAATCAGGCAAAGGAAAGGGAAGGTACTGAGGAGAAAACGGTAAGCAGAGGTCTGGGTGGGATGGTGCGCTGGGGCTCCTCTGACCCGACAGCCGGACCCAGCTGCAGCGCAGGTCAGTCCCAGTACGCCTGGCACTGGAGTTCTGGACGGACCTGGTGTAAATGCGGCCACGTGCTCAGGACTGCTGTGCTCCAGCTGTGCGTTTCGGGGCAGCTTGTGCGCACGCGCGCGTACACACATTCACACGGGCGCGTGCCTCTGTCCTGACGCGGGGGCCTGAGGTTGTCCAGGCAGCAGAACCCCGGAGTTCCCGCCGCCACTTGACAGTGTAGCTCATACTGGATACAGGGTCTCTCAAACCAAGGAGGGCGGGCAAACAGAGGCGCCTGGCTTGTGGATATCCAGCCTCAAGTAGGGGAAGGGCTCACAGAGGGGCAGAGCCCAGGGACAAGCGACGTCCCTCCACCACCCCGCTTCGTGCTCCTCCCCGTCTATCGGCCGGGTCACCTGTCAGTCGGTGCTCTCTCGGCTGGCTCCCCATCCCTCCTCGCTCCCCGCAGCCACGCAACAACGCGCTGTCAACCCGAGCTGGGCGCCTTGGCCGCTTTCTGGTGCCTCAGCCCTTCGAGCCAGGGCTTACCCCACACGGACGCTTCCTGGTAAAAACATCACCAGCGCCGTTTTTCCAGCCTCCAGATCCCTGCCTTTTCCCCCCACCGAGCAAAGACAGGCCGGTGTTTGGGGGTGGTGGTTGTTCTTTTAAAAGTATATTAAAGGATCAGTGGCGTCTCTCCATCAAGTCAATACGCCTTTATCCCCCATCAATTAACCACACCTCAGAGGCTGCTATTAAGAGCTCAATTGAACTGCAAAAGTAGGTATCCCGTTTCAGGCAGATGTTGTTATCTCCCGCTGAGAGGCGCGGGCGGCGGGGCCGGATCCTCCACTTCCCGCGACTGCCGGAGTCGCGATGGACTAGGCTGACCGCGCAGGGCAGCGAGGCTGGAAGGGAGGTCGCCGCCCGACACTGCGCGGGTGCTTGAGGAGCCAGGAGGAGTGAGAAGGGCTCTAGACCCGCGGCCTCAAGCGCCACAAACGTCAAAGGGAAGTGTCTCCGGAGTTGCGCCAGGAAGAACACCGAAAGCTAGCCGTGCGTTTTTGCGCAGAGTAGTCTTCGCAAGACCGCGACTCCGGGCCGAAGGCCCAGAAAGGGGGTGAAGGGGAGAGGGCAAACTAGTGAATTTGGCAGGCAGTGCTCCACCGACACACCCCACTTTCCCTTCCTGCCACTCCAGCCTCCTTCCCGGCAGCAGGTCCCCAAAACCCCTTGTTGGTAAAGGCGAGGTGCTGTGGGGATGCTGGATATGGAACTAGGGAATAAGGGACAGAAACGCAGTGTTTAGGACAAAGGGGATTCACAGGGGACTTCCGCGGCCTTTGCCTAGGTGTGTCTTTCCACCCTTTCTCACTCCAGTCACTCTCGAGGGCTTGGGGCACGACTGTCATACGCAGCTGGGAGATCCTGGAGGGTGGAGGGAAAAGGAACAAGGGGACATGGCCCTCACTGCAGTGACAGGGCTTTCCTTCAGTCAGTGGCCACAATAAATTTAGCCAAGGCTAAAGGAGATTAATTTCCCAGCATAATCCAATTAAAAGATTTCTAAAGTAATCTTTGCGAAAATGAAAAGTGCGCTACTAAAGAGGGGACTGGTTTTGATGACAGTGATTTATCGCCTCAGCACAGCACGCACAGGACACTCACTCTCCAAACGATTTGACCAGAGCATCCCGTCCTCGCCTCCTGTCCAAACCTTCCCCTTCCTGAAAGGCAGCCATCTATCATGCCAACCTGGGCAGGAGAGAATGTGCAAGGCGCTGGGGTGCCTTACAAGCACCATAGACTTTTTTAAGTGCTATTAGATTTATGGTCTCTTTTTCGACGCCCATCCAAAGTAATTAGCACATATGTTCTAAATAGATGATAGTTTTGTGAGCAATAAAGCAATTACCCATCGTTGGAGCTGACAGTTCCTCCAACTAAACTCCAACCAGCAGCTAATTGGAAAAGTCATTTCAGCTCCATTGTCTGCAATTAGTCCTGCTAAACTACTACACCCCAACTAGCTGGTTTGAGGTTAATTTATTCAGTGTTGTGTTTGCATGGACAAGCCTTTGCCACGAAGGGACTTGCCTTTTGCCCCTCTGGACTGGGCCCAGGTACTAGAAGAGTTGGTGGGGGGAGTGAGCTGCTGATATTTTGGGGCCAGGATGGCCCCCAGGCCTCAGCTTCAAGGTTAGTTGTCCAGCGGCTGAAAGCCTACGGAGAAAACCATTGTTTCTCCTGCCAGACAGTAACCGGAGAAAGCTGCTCAGTTCATGCTACCAAAACCTTTATTTAAGAAAATAAAAATTGTCACCACAGATGAAGCGACTGGGTTCTCAACTCTCCCCTTGCATGCACATCTGGTCATGATCCAGGGCCACCACACTGTCCCTAAGGAATAAACATAGAATCAGACCGATAAAACAGAAAAATCCTGAGCCCTGGGGGCTGGGGGGTGGTTGGGGACCGGCTCCAACTCTGGGAGTGGTTCTCAGAAAGAAATGACAGGAAAGGTCAGGAAGGCCAGCCTCTGCCTCAGCCACTCTGAGTTTAAAGCCACTTCCCCCTTGAAAGTGGGGTTTCTCTATGACTTTCTTTGATTATTTTTCCTTCTTCCTTTCTTATATATTTTTTTTCTTCCTTCCTTTCTAAAGTTAAGCCCAACAGGTCCAGGATTTGTGCACAGTGAGTGGAAAAAATGTGTTAAACGTCAGTTTGACGCCCCACCGGAGCTTCCAAATATCCAGCGGCTGGGATTCTTCTACTTAATTTAATCTTTATTGGACAGGGCGGCTCCTATGCTCCTATTCACTAGGAAACCCGGGGAAACATATCCGCTGGGGTTCAGAATTGAGAGTGGGAAGGAGAAGAGTTAAAGAGGGATTAATCCTCCCCCACCCAACTTCGAACTTTAGAACTGCCATCGCCAGCAGCCTGGTGGGGAGAGAGATGTCCCCAAAGTCCCAGCCCTGATAGCCCAGGGTCTCTGCAATCTGGAGCCAGAGGAGGAGAAGTTCGCAGGTTGAGATGGGAACTTGTAGCCCTGGTAACTGAGTATTCCCTTGATGGAATTTTACATTAAAGTGTCCCAAGCTTTGGGAGCAATGAGAATTTTATTTAGAAGAATATGTGTTTGGGGGAGTGTTCACCTCTTAGGAGGTAAAGCCCAGTGCTTTCAGTCCTAGAAATCCAATGTCCTTTCCTGGATTATCATTCATATTAAATGTCCTGAGGATGTTTTCCCTTTTGAAGTCAATACTATAACAATGCCTAAGGAAGACAACTGGGACATTTTAACCAGTATATGAGACTTACTAAAATAATTCTAATTTCAAAGAAATTATGATTAATTGCTCAGCTTCAAGAATTTGGAGACATGTGTCTATAGCATGTAAAACTTTTATACTGCCTAATGTCAGGCTCTTGTTTTCCACTATTTATTGTGTTTTAGCCAATTTAACTCCAAGCAAGACCAAAAAGAAAAAAATTGTGGGGAGAAGTTGAAAGTAAAGGTCTTGTTTTGCCCCATTACCTGCCACCTGTCACACAATCTCCACCCCCTGAAGAGAAATCCTCCTGTCACTGTGACTTCCAGTTGAAAACAGAAAGGAAATAAGATGCCTTCTGGAAAAAGCTGTACATTGTGTTCTTATTTGCTTTTATTTTTCAGGACTTAAATATGCCCAGAGAGTGAGTGAGGGCATGAAAAAGCTAAATGAAGAAGAGTCAGCTGAAAGTATCACCTAGACTTGCTTGTTAGAGATTCTAAGGTAGATACGTGTGCATACTTATGCATAAGGGCAAAATAACCTACCTAATCACCCCCGATGTATGGGAAATATTTACGTATATATCCATGCACTGAAAAATTTTTAAGTACATGTGTGCAGAGATTCAGTTATATGAAAGCTCAGCTAGCTGTCTGCATTCCTGTATTCACTTCTAGAGTAAAGGCATTTTTGTTGCTCCCATAGTTTCTTTCCATTAAGAGCGATTAGATGATGTCTATTCAAAGTTGCTGATCCAGAGAGAAAATAAGAGTAGATAAAAGGAGATTTCAAGTGACCTCCTCGTCCCTTTCACACCAACCTGAGCCCTAGAATAGCCAAGGATCAACTAACACAAAAGCCCTTTCCTTTCTCTTTTCAGCTTCAGAAGATTTTATGCAGGGGTGTAACAATAAAACATAGAACGATCCCCGAGTTTTGTTAGATCATGCATTTGGAATACTTTATTAACTCCCCCCAAAATGGGCTAAGTTTATTTTCCACCTTTGAAATGTGTAAATAAAATATACGCAGCATAACAAAGGACATAATTATTTACTGTTCTTATATCAGCGATGTACTATGCTTATGCTTTTTCTTTATTTAAACTTTACCTAAACCCCTTTCTCCTCAATGATGGAGGACACTGTAATAAACACATCCGTCCACTGACAGTTTAGAAAGAAATGTTAGGTTTATTATTTAGATCAACCTTCTGATAGGTAAATACAATTGCAGCATGACTCGTAACACCAGCAGATCTGCTGGCTTTTTGAGCCAATGGTTTTCCACTAGTTTATCTCATAGTCAGTGAAGAAAGTGACATTAAAGATTTAAACATATTCAAGCAGTCTTTAGTCAGTGAAATATCCAACTCAGATCTACTTCTGATGGGCTAATCCTGTAGTAAAAGAAATAGGTGCTCTGACAGGTAACTATTAAGGGAAGTGATTATATAGCGCAGTTGATTGTATTGTCAGGGTACTCTAACAACCTTCAAGCTCATTTCAAAACTTCAACTTTCATCCAGACCTAACCCATTTTCCTTAGGAAGAACAGCCATGCAGTTTTGTTCTTCACTCAAATTGGGCATTTAAAATAAATATGTTTTATAACATAGAAGTCTTCAGTTATTTCCTTTTTTCTTTTTCATAAATGCATTTAGATAGCTAAGACTTGATTTTTATAAAAAGTAAATATTTGGCTCTGGCTTAACTGGTATGCTAAGAATGATTGTCACTTTTCCTCCTCTAAAAAGGCTTGATTTGCATCCAAAGGTCACTGCTTGCTCTCCTGCCATCCTTTTGGGGCTGCTTCTCCTGGGCCCTCTAACTGGGGGCCTAGGCCAAAAGGAGAAGTGCTTCCCTTATCTCTCTTTTTAAAAACATGTGCTTTAAATGACCGGTTTGAGATAGAAAACTAAACTAAGGTATAACACTTACGTTATCTCTGAGCGTTTAGACCCAAAGGTGACAAAGAAGAAATGCCTGGGCTACCACAGCAATAATGAACACTGGAGTCTGTTGGGTTCCTGGTATGACTATATGTGCAAGCTAAGAGTAGGCAGTCGAGCAGAAGCCTGACTCCTAACTTGGCCTGTCCACCTTGTTTTTTGTTGACAAAGGCAGAATTTTTTACAACTGGGCAGCCATAATATAGGCTGGGTTCAGTAGAGATTTCTGAGATAGGCTGGGGTTTTGTTTGCTTGTTTTGGTTTTGTTTTTTAGTAACACAAAACATTAGGTGGGCATTCCTGCGCCTCTCTCCACCCTTTCTTCCAAAAGATCTGTGTGAGACCATTTTAAATACATCTTCAACTATCCCCTTCCTGGCTTTAATCTCATGCCAGGGGAGACTAATTGATTCGGCACCTTTCAAATAAGCTCTTTGGGAAAGGTCTGCAGCAAGATCAGAGGCACTGACCTTTTTCCCAATGATTGCAGGTGTTCATCTCTCCAGATGGGCTTGATAAAACAGGGCTAGTTCTGTTCTGTGGTCTTACTAAACAGAATAATACAATTTTTAACGATTTTGAGGTAGGGAAGAGGTATAAAAGGGAATTTCCTATAAATATCTGGTCATTTGTAGGGTCCCATGGCTCTTGAACTAGATTTAGAAAATGTTTTTACAAGGCCACTTTTGTTCAGTGTGACTTACCAAAAAGTCAAAATGAATGACTTTCGGGAGACCAAGATATCAATATCAAAAAGACCATAGAATTAGTAAAGAATGGTTCAGTCTTGTTGTAAGAAAGACATGGAGGGAGGGGGTATGTTAATAAGCTAGAAAGTCCTCTTACAGCCGGACTCTGGGCCCTGGAACGCAGGTCAACGCTGAATGTGCAGCCAAACCGATCTGTGCTTCTCTACCTCTCTCACCAGATCACAGCAGTTTACTGGTGGCTGGGAGAGATCAAGCGTTTTCTGGTAGGTCTTTTAAAATGTGATTAACGCTGAGCTTGATTCTAGCAACCCGCAAGGGGTACTACATAGGCTTACAGCCTAATTCCTTTCCCCAAGCGGAGCGGTACCTTCTCATCGCCTTTTAGGGGAACCACACTAAAGACCTAGTATGCACTGTTCAGGACCAGGAAGGCAGAAGAAGGAAGGGAGGCCCCCAGGAGCCCAGGCCCTTGGCGAGGCCCTTTGAGTTCCCAGACCCGCCGAACAGAGAGAGAGAGAGAGAGAGAGAGAGAGAGAGAGAGAGGAGAGAGAGAGAGAGAGAGAGAGAGAGAGAGAGAGAGAGACCCTGGAGAGGGTGGGCCTGGCTGGAGGCCTCAGGTAGGATGCTGAGGCAAGAGCCAAGAACCAAGAACCAAGTCCAGATTCAGCTTAAGGTTCCGGGGTGAAAGGCCTGGCCTAGAAGGGAGGGAGAGAGATCTAAATGGGGGTGGGGGGGCCTGTGAAAAAAAAGTGGACACTGCAACTGCGTTTCCTGCTCCTGCAGCTGAGCATGCCTGGACTAGTATGTGGAGTTTCCCAATTAGAGGGTCCAAGTACTCTAGAAAACTATGATCAGTTTTTTGTTAGGTACCCTACCCAACAACAACAGATATCGTTATTTCCTGGTTGGGTGTGGGTTGCATTAGGCCTGGGACAAGTGTGCCAAGTGGGACCAGTATCAAACGACAGCCTTGAAGAGAGAAAGAAAGGGCTCCCCAGGAACTCAGCTGACCCCTCAGTGCCTCTACGGGAGACTTTTTTTGCTGGAGGCAGTGCTGTAAGCACAAGTGGGGCGCCCTGTAGGTGTGCCACCGCGGTCGGGGACACAAGCTTCGGAAGAGAAACTGAGCTCTAAGTGCCGCTCAGTCCGGACGAGTCCGAGAGGGGGACTGCGCCCTTCTCGAAAAGCCTTGGTTTCTCCCTGCCCCCTCTGTGACAGAAAGTTGGCGGGGTTGCCCCGCAGGAGTGCGAGCCGCTCCTCTCCGAAAAGCCGCGAGCTTCGACTGCTCCGGGCATCACCACCAACAGCTTCCCACTCCCACCCCTGGGAGGAGGGCAAGGAACTGCACCCTCCTCCTTCCTTCCGGAGGAGCCGGAGGCTTCGCCCGAGGCCTCGCGGGCCCAACTTCTCCCCACCCCAGGGTCATGTCGGGTCCCAGGGGCCTCTTTCAAGTTTGAAAGTCCTGCAGGGCCACGGAGAGCCCGCAGTGAGAATGGGTGGGCGCCGCCGCTCCCGGCCAGGCTCAGCTGTCGCCCCGCCTCGCCTTGCCCTTCGCCTGCAGGGCCTGACCCCGAGCCAGCCCAGCTAGGCATGGCCGCCTGGCTCCAGAGCCCACCCAGCCCCCGGGTGCGGTCCCAGGCGTCGGCTGCCCCCGCCCCCCGCGCGCCCTCTGACGCAAACGCACGCCCCTGCCCGGCACAGAGGAAAGCGCTCCTGTAGGTTTTAATTGAGCCTCTTCCTTTCAACACACCCCCACTCTCCCCACCCCTGGGACGCGACCCCCTCCCCGCCCCCAGCCCGCTGGCAGGGGCGCGAGGAGTCTGGCTCCGCTGCTAGGCTGTGAATCCCGGTGCTCTTGCCACCGCCGCGGGTTGTCCGCTCGGGAGAGCGGCTTGATGTCCCTTTTAATCCGCTGACACTATCGCCCACATCAGACAGGCAGCCATCGATCGCGTTACATTAGGGGATGGCGTTACAAACGGCGCCTGCAGGTGGGCGGCAGGATCCAGGCTCGCCAGGTTCTGGCCGCAACATGCAAGGTGCGGGCACAAGAGCCAGCAGGGCCGGACTCCTAAGCAGGCTCCACCGCGGGTCGCGCTAGGCACCAGCAGAAACAGCCTGGCCGGTGTTAAACGTGCGGGTCCCGGTCCCCAGTCTGGGCAGCTGTTTCCCGCCGAGGGGGACATAGGGAATAGCAGGTGGGGGTGGGGGCCGCCTATTTTGAATGTGCTTTGCTGCTGCTCGCCTGGCACGATGCTCTCCTCCAGGGAAGTGCCGCGGCCGCGATCCTTGCCTTCGCGCGGGGGCGAGACAGAGGCCGAGCGAGGGCAACTCCCGAGCAGGCCCCGCGGAAAGTTCTCCTCGTCCCGCCCCGGCTGCCTAGACTCTGCTCCCGGCCCGCGGAGGCCGTGCAAGCCAAGACTGCCTCCCGGCGCTGCCCGTCACCAACCCCAAGTTCAAGAGAAACGATAACCATTGCGTTACTTGCCTGGTGAGGCAGGATTTGGCCGAGTCTCGTTTCTGGTGCCCACGACGCACGGTCCAGGGTCCGAGGGCGGCTGGGCCTGTGGACCGGGCGTCCAGCGTGCCTGCGGTGCCCTAGCGCTCGCTCTCGCTCGTCTCCCACTCCCTCCGTCTCTCTCGGCGTTCTCCTTCCCGCGCCCTGTCTCCCTCTCTCTGCCTGCTGCCTCTGCCCTCGACTCCCTGCCTCTGACTGCATGGGGAGTACGATTTAGAATTTGTACATAGAAAGGTTTTCTTTTCTTTCTTTTTTTGGTCTATTTTCATCGTGTTCGTTTCACCTTTTAAGTGACCAGAAGATGGGAGGGCGTTTGCGCGTTTATTTGGGCATAGGGGCGAGGGCAAGGAGCCCCTGCCACCTTCGGTCGCCTCCTCGCCATCAGCCGCGTACAATGGGCCAGCGCTCGCGGAGTGCGTTGACAGTCTCTCCATCATTCGAGCTGGAGGGGCTGTGGGGCAGGCACGGGAAAGCCTTGTAGTCCGCTCTTTAAAATCATCGCTCGTCACTAAGCGGTCGCCGACTCCCGGCTTGCAGGCTGGAGAGACCGGGAAGCGCAAAACGTCCCCCAAACACGCAGTGCTTCCCAAACCCCTCCCTGGTGAGACCTCAAGTGAGAACGAGTATTAAAAAACAAACCCTACCTCTGTCAATACAGCGTGGCCATTTACTTCCACCTTTACCTGAGGGCGTGTTGGCGCTACGAACGCTCGAGCTGAGACAAACTTTTACGCCCTCGCGAGTCGAGGGGCGGGCGGGCGAGAGCGGTTCCCACCCCCGGCGGCGGCAGCGGCGGCTTTGTCACTCCGCGCCGCTCCGCGCCCGCCTGAGCCTGCCTAGGGGAGCGATCTCAAAACGAGGGGGGTGCGAGGATGCGATTGGAGAATATGTAACTAATAGAAGTATCATTTTCCCCCAGTACGATCTTTCAAGGAAAAAAAAATCCATTGAAAGAATTTTCAAAGTGCTGTCTTCGTTTGGAGAAAAGGCACAGGCTGCCTGCGGGGAGGGGAGGAGGGACTCGGCGTCGTGCCGCCCGGGAGCGGCTCCCGTCCGCTAGGTGGCAGCCGGAGCCAGCGATTCCTGCGAGCCCCGCCGCGGGACCCGCTCCTCCCGCCGCCCCTCCTCCCGCGCCAATCACCTTCGGGAACCGGGTCTCTCTCCTCTCTCTCTCTCTCTCTCTCTCTCTCTCTCTCTCTCTCTCTCTCCTCTCTCTCTCTCTCTCCTCTCTCTCCTCTCTCTGTCTTCTCTCTCTCTCTCTCCGTTCTCTCTCTCTGTTCGTTCTCTCTCTCCGTTCTCTCTCTCTCTCTCTCTCTCTCTCTCGGTCTCTCCTCTCTCCTTGCCCTCTCCCCCTCCCCCCCCTCCGTCTTCTCCTCGGTTTGCTCTTTTCCCGGGACTGACTTGGCCACACTAATCGCCCCCCTCCCGCAACAATACGAGGACTTACTACTGTTTTATTAATGATCATTGAAGCATTGTTTGTAGTTTGGAACAGTCAGGTGATTTTTTTAAAAAAGAAGAAGAAGAAGGAAAAATTTGATTGATTGGAAAGTTTATTTTTAAAATCATCTTTGGGATACATAGGAACCCTTGACTCCGATCGAATTTGTGGCAATAGCTGCAAATTCCAGGAGCGTGCTTTGTCGTCATTAAACCTTTTAAACCAAGGTATACTTTGGATCAAAATATAGGGAGATCCTACCTGTTTCTAAAAAGGATATAAAATGATTAGAATCCAGACTTGGATTGTGCTTATATGTGGGAGAAGAAAACAATCCAAATCCAGCATATTCACGAATCATTACAATGGTGGGGGTTTCATCCCCATTAAAAATTTTTCCAAACATTTTCAATGACACTCTCTTCACGCTCATAAAATCTAATTTTAAAAACTTTTCAAAAGAAATCAAAATAATTTCCTTCTAATTCTCCTTTTACCCATCGCTAGGCGTTCTCCCCCTAGTCATCCCTTCCCCCTCTGGGGTGTGTGCGTGCGTGTGTGTGTGTGTGTGTGTGTGTATGTGTGACCATAGACGACCCATACTAATCAGGTCTCAGAGTAAATAGCAGCGCAGGGCGATCTCAATGTAAATTGCGCTTGTCAGAAACACACCCCCCTCCCTCACTTTCTCTCCTCCTCCCCACACCATCCCAGTCTGTAGGTAGCAAAGAGGGAGGGGGAAAAAAAGAAAGAAAGCAAAAGAGGAGGGGGGAGGGGCTCTCCAACCAATGGCGTGCGGGAGGCTTGGCTAACCTTAGCCTCCCATTTTCTCTCCCCCCGATTCAGGGCTCTGACCAGTCAGTCGCCTTTGATTATCAGTTGCCAGCAGCCCTTCTCTTGGCTCCTTGACACGAGCTCCATATAAGGCAGCGATCTCCATAGAAACGTGTCAGTTTCAATAGTAGTGTCAAAGTTCACTATATACAGACATTCGCGCAGATCCCCCTTTCGGAAACATTGCTCTGCGAGTCCTCCCGTTTAAACGCATTCAATTTTTGGGTCTCTCTCTCTCTCTCTCTCTCTCTCTCTCTCTCTCTCTTCCCCCCTCTCTCCTCTCTCCTCTTTCTCCCCCCTCTCTCCCTCCTCTCTTCTCTCTCTCTCCTGTCTTCTCTGAACCTCTCTTCTCTCTCTCCTTCCTCTTTTCTTATATATTCTACTAGTTGTTTTCCCCTTCTTCTTCTTTCTTTCCTTTTTCTCCCTCCTCCTTGTGTCTTTTACTCCCTTCCTACAGAAGAGAGAGGGCTAAACTTAAAGAAAAAAAGGAGGAGGAGGAGGAGGAGGAGGAGGCACCCCCTTCGTATTCTTCTTATCGTTATTTTATACATATATGATTTTTTTTTGGAGGGAGGGTGTTGGTTCCCGGCTGAAGAGCACTTATTTAAAATACTAAAAAAAGAACATTTTTGGGCGATCTCCAGGGTTTTTTTAACTAGCTCTGTGTGTTATAGCAGAAGAAGCAGAAGAAGGAGCAAGAAAGAGGAAAAGAAGAGGATTATTTATTCGACCTACTTTGGATGTCTCTCTCGCTTTTCCTTTTTCCTTTTTTTTTTTTTTTTTGGCAATTATTTTCTTCTGATTTTTATTTTTTCTATTTCGCTGTGAATTCGTCGCCGGCGTGAATTATCCCGTATTTTTCTCCCCCTTCCGTCACCTCCCGAAAGAAGAAGGCAGCGAGAGCCCGGCGCCACCGGCACAACAAAAAGAGCAAAGTGTGTGATCTTCCTCGCCGGCTGCCTCCCGCTCTCCAGCGCTGCCTTCCTGAATGGCTGGCTGCGTCCGGCCCTGGACCTGGCCCCCCGACACCCGCGCGCCCTGATCGCCGCCGGCAGCCTCGCCCAGCGCCCTGCTTGGCTCACCGCGCTCCCCACACTCCCGAGCCCGGCGAGGGCTCCCGCCGGGACAGCGGCGGCGGCGCGGGCGGCCCCGGCCTCCGCTCGCGCTCCGGCTGCGGCCCCGACTCCTGCTCGGACTCCGGCCCGGGCCCCGGCTCCTCCAGCGGCGCCCGCCGCAGCAGCTCCGGCGGCAGCTCCAGCGGCGCCTGCAGCCGCGACCTCCTCCTCCGCCGCCGCCGCCGCCGCCTCCGCCCTCGCCGGCTTCCTCTATGTCGGCTCAGCCCGCGCGCTGCGCGTAGCCCGAGCGGCCGGCGGGCGGGCGGGCGCCCGGCGCGGGTGAGCGAGTGTGTGTGCGAGTGTGTGTGTGCGCGGGGGTGCGGGCGAGGCGGAGGGCGAGTGTGTGCGCGCGCCGTGGCCCATGCCCGCCGCCCCCGGCGCTGCGCCCCGCGCCGCTCCCGGCTGCCGCCTGTGCCATTTCTGATTTTGCAACTTGGGGAAGAAGAAAAAAGCGAGAGAAGGGAGCTTGCTCGCCGGGGGGTGGGGAGGGGGGGAAGGAGAGCGCGGCCCCCCCAGGAACGGAGCGCGGGGGGAGCGGGCGAGGGGAGCAGGGGTGTTGGGGGGGGAGCCTGAGAGCCTGGGGGGGCTGCAAAAAGAGAGAAAGAAAACAGCAGGAACCACAACAAAACGCCAGCAGGGCGGGCGGGCGCGCAGCAGCAGCGGGGCGGCCGAGGCAGTAGCGGCGGCAGCGGCGGCGGCGGCGGAGGCAGCGGCCGGTGCCCGGCTCGGGCTCGGCTCCTGCGACCCCGGGGCGCCCGGCGGGCCCCCCGCCCCCTCCCCCTCCCCCCTTCCCCTTCCCCTTCCCCTCCCAGCGCGCCCGCGCGCCCCGCGGCCCTCGGCGAGCAGCTCGGCTCCCCCCAGCGCTCCCCGGGCCCAAAGATATGGCAATGGTAGTTAGCAGCTGGCGAGATCCGCAGGACGACGTGGCCGGGGGCAACCCCGGCGGCCCCAACCCCGCAGCGCAGGCGGCCCGCGGCGGCGGCGGCGGCGCCGGCGAGCAGCAGCAGCAGGCGGGCTCGGGCGCGCCGCACACGCCGCAGACCCCGGGCCAGCCCGGAGCGCCCGCCACCCCCGGCACGGCGGGGGACAAGGGCCAGGGCCCGCCCGGTTCGGGCCAGAGCCAGCAGCACATCGAGTGCGTGGTGTGCGGGGACAAGTCGAGCGGCAAGCACTACGGCCAATTCACCTGCGAGGGCTGCAAAAGTTTCTTCAAGAGGAGCGTCCGCAGGAACTTAACTTACACATGCCGTGCCAACAGGAACTGTCCCATCGACCAGCACCACCGCAACCAGTGCCAATACTGCCGCCTCAAGAAGTGCCTCAAAGTGGGCATGAGGCGGGAAGGTGAATATTTCTTCTCTGCTTCTCTCCCCGCGCTTCGCTCGCCTCCCTGGCTCTTTCTTTCTTTCTCGCTCGGGCGGTTGCTCTGTGGGGCTGGGGCTCCTGTGGTCCCGGCCCGTCCCAGCTTCCCTTCTCCCCGCTGCCTTCCTCCCCCGGCGTCTCCCCCCCTCCCCAGCTCGCTGCCGCTGCCTCCCCCTCCCGGCCTGCGCTCCTCTCCCCGGCTCCCCCACCCCGCCCGCTGCCTGCTCAGGATTGTGTCCCTGGGATCGTGAGCTGTGGCTTAAAATCCCCTTCTTCCCTCTGTCTTGGATGTGCTTGGTGTGTGTCTTTCCCGCGTGTGCGTGAGGCTGCTTGGGGCTGTGCTGGCATGAACTTGGGGAGGGGTGCTTATTTCCTCCAGAAAACTCTGTTTCTGTGTTTTTTCATTCCACTTTTCCCTCCACCTCTTCATACCCTTTATGTAAAATGGGGGAGGGCTGGGGGCTGGAGTACCCTGAACCATAGATTCATTGCTGCCATCATCCTTTTGGAAGCTTAGCTTGGAAAAAGAGGAGTGAGATTTATTGCACTTGTAGGTCTAATTAGGGGGGAAGGGGGGCTTCTGGCCCGTTCACTGGTTCCCTCTCTTCTTCACGGAGCTGGGGCCGCCTCCTCCAGAGCTGTGGCCTTGTTTTCACCCCTCTACTTTGAAAGGAAAGTTTGTGACTGAACCGTGCTTTCATAGTTGTGTCATTTTTTTTAAAGCATGATACTCGTTTTATTTCTTCATCAAACTCCACCCTCTCCTTAAATACTGCATACAAATTACAATTTACAACGGCATTTACCGATCCTTCTGATTTGGCCATAATGCATAGACTGCAGCTGGCATGAGCTTCCACATCATTTAATCCCTGTGTTGTATGGGTTTGTTTTTTTAAAAAACACAACTTTTGATGTTGTATTTGGATCTGCTTCATGTTCATGTGGCAAGAGATGCAGTACTTTTCTTATAAATATATTTAGCCGTTTACAGTTAAAGTTTATTTCTTGACAATCATTAAAGATGTCTTATAGTCAAATTAGAGAACTAGTCAATTTTGCAGAATGCAGATTACTCTTTCTTGTAATTGACTTTAAAATTATATTTTATATGCCAGAAGAAAAGAAATTGAATTCCTTCAGATCTCAAGGAGCAGGCAAATATGACTACTTCATTTCTAGCTCCAGGGAGATTTTGTAGGCATCTGGAAAAAAAAAAAAAAAAAAACTTTAAATTGTACTCTCACTTAATTGAAAAATAACTGCCAAGTTCAAAACTATAATTAGAAAAAAGTATTCTAGCCATTATGTTTCAAGAGCTTAAATTGCACTGGAACTTGTATTAAAATTAGAATCAAAGCAAACTTAAGAAAATAGGGCAAAACCTGAAATAAGACAGCTACATGTACATGAACATAGCTGTATTAATTTGTTGGGGGGAGAGTTCAGTAGCCCTAACTTTTCCTAAAGTTGTCTTTGTTTACATGGCAATTTAAAACGCTGGCACTGTTGAAGTAAAACATACACATTAAAAAAAAAAAACTTTGGTCAGCTTTAAGAACTCAAAGCATGCTTACGTTTTGCATTCAGATGGTTAATGAATCCAGTGTTTTTGCAGTTGAAAGCTCGTGCATTCACTGGGCAAAAGCTGGCTGCAGGTTGCAGTGGCACCGCACAGGACAGACATTAATTATATTTCCTACTTTTTTCAATAATGTTTGGCTACTGTAAGTTCAACTTTTTTTCTTGAAAATTTTCAATTTTCTGTTGCTTTTAATAGTGAGAACTTTGTATGAGGCGACGGGGAGGAGGGGAGAAGGGAGGGGTGCTCGATACTTGTTCTCTACTCAAAAGTTGTAAGTGGTTAGTAGGATATGCAGCTTGTGTCTATTTTAAGAATTATTCTATAGCATTTTAAGAGAATATGGAAACATTTTATCAGCAAAACGCTGCTTGCTTGCAAATGAGGAGGCCGCTAGGCATTTGTCTAGAACCACAACCTTCCTCCGGTTTCCCCTTTTTTTTAAATCCCTGATTTTTTTTTTTTTTTTTTTTTTTTTTTTTTTTCATTCTGAAGGGGTGACTGAAGGTTTCATTTATCTTTGTGTTCCTCCTTGGTGGCTTAGGGGTTGGGTGGCACTTTCTTGGCCTTGCCAGGGTGGGGACCCTGGAGTCAGGCCTAGTTCCGGCGGGGCTGAGGTGGCCAGGGGCTCAGGCGATGGCTGGACACATCGAGCTGCGGAGCTGGAGGGCCTCACCCCAGATCTCCTCGCGGTGTGGACTGTGAGAGCGAGCCAGAGAAGATGCGCGGGGCGCGTGTGGCTGCGGGAAGAGCTTCTGCATTGTGTTGGGTACGCTGCGGCGCGGCAATGTTCGCAAGCCCCCTGGATGCACATTGCCTCTTTTCTCTCTTTCTTTTTGTCAGCGGTTCAGCGAGGAAGAATGCCTCCAACCCAGCCCAATCCAGGCCAGTACGCACTCACCAACGGGGACCCCCTCAACGGTCACTGCTACCTGTCCGGCTACATCTCGCTGCTGCTGCGCGCCGAACCCTACCCCACGTCGCGCTACGGCAGCCAGTGCATGCAGCCCAACAACATTATGGGCATCGAGAACATCTGCGAGCTGGCCGCGCGCCTGCTCTTCAGCGCCGTCGAGTGGGCCCGCAACATCCCCTTCTTCCCGGATCTGCAGATCACCGACCAGGTGTCCCTGCTACGCCTCACCTGGAGCGAGCTGTTCGTGCTCAACGCGGCCCAGTGCTCTATGCCGCTGCACGTGGCGCCGCTGCTGGCCGCCGCCGGCCTGCACGCCTCGCCCATGTCCGCCGACCGCGTCGTGGCCTTCATGGACCACATCCGCATCTTCCAGGAGCAGGTGGAGAAGCTCAAGGCGCTGCACGTCGACTCGGCCGAGTACAGCTGCCTCAAAGCCATCGTGCTGTTCACGTCAGGTGAGGCTGCGGTCGCGGGGAGGGCAGGCCGCGCTGCCGGCGAGCGCAGGCCCCGCGCCGCCCGGGCCTGGCCTTTGGAGCCTCCCGCGCAGCGGGTGAGGGGCGGGCCGGGCCCTCGCCGGACACTGGGCCTGGCCCGGGTCTGCGATCCCTCGCGCGGGGACCGGCCGGCCGCGCAGCTGCCATCTTGGGAGCTCGGCAGTGCGGGAGCCGAGGCGGCGCGGGTGTGGCCGGCGGGCGGCAGGGCCTAGTCGCCCGGACCCTTGCGTGGGACCGCGGCTGCCGCGGGTGTGTGTCTGAGGCTGGCGGTGGTGGGGGGGAGTGCTGTGGATCTGTCTGGCTGCGCAAGTGAGCGTGTGTGTGTGTGTGTGTGTGTGTGTGTGTGTGTGTGTGTGTGTATGTGGTTTGTGTTATGTGTGAGCCAGAGCTCAGCGTTTCTGGGGGAGGCGAGGGAAGGAAGAGAACGTGGGAATGTGGCTTCTTACCCTGTGTGGCACGCTCCTTGGATGAGTTTCCCGACACAGGGAGACACAGAGTGAGGTGGAAAGAGAAGAATACGCGCAAATAAATCATAAATAATCCCGCTTTATTGCTGCCTGATTTTCCCTTATCGGAAACCATTCATGTTTGCAGTTGCTGAGGTTATTGAGGGTCGTAAAATAAAAGGATTCGATCTAAACAAGAAAGATAAAAAACAAAAGCAATACTGTAGAACCCCCAAGTATAGGAGGATTCCCCGCCTAGAGATGAATTCCAAAGCTATGCAAAACACATAAACATCGGAAATTTAACAGAGTGCCTTAAAAAATATCAAATTATGTGTAGGCAGTGGTAACATGCATGTTAACAATTTCTCTTATGATAGATGGTTCAAATTAACTTCCAGGAAAGTGCATTAATGTTTCCTTTGAAGGGCTCTGGTCTGAGCCTCCGAGAACATTGCCTGCTTTTTATTATTGTAACCTGCAAGAGGGAAATATATAAACACGCAAGACAGCAGGTAATGGGGGGAAATAGAAACAAAGCCAGAGAGAAGGCTGCTTAGACTGGATCTTGGGCCCTGCCCACTGTGAGTAGGGTTAGCTGCAGTGTTACCACCATTATTGGCACTATTGTTTTTAATTCCTCCATTCAGAGAACAAATAAACCATCCTAATAAATCTATCCTAGAGCCAGGCTTTCCAATGGCCAAATAAAACCATTCTTGAGCAGAGATGGCAAAATCCCTTTCCTAAGGCCTTGTTGAACAGTAAGCAACGGTATAATCTATCAATATTTCTTGGCTTTCATGCGTGAAGAATCGTATTTACATTGTATTAAAATGACTCTTAAATTTGCACAATATTGTAATGTAGCAAATGTAGTATTAATATCGATCTGAACAGCAGATAATTTATTTAGACAAGAGCATCTCATTTGTATGCAGGGTGGCCAGAGCCATGGACTTGGACTGCCCCCCTTTTACTTTCAGTGCAAATGCAGGTCTGCTAGTGAGAGAGGGAGTTATTCTTTCCAAGAGGATAGAGTGCAAACCTTAAAACAAATGGAAGATTTATGGAATAGCCTCCTTGGTGTTTGAATGCATTTTGTCTTAATAAGTCTTCTTGATGGAAACGTGTTTTTCAAAAGTGACAAAGAGCCTGGGAAGCAGCAACCAGGCTGCTTCAGCTCTGGCAGGCCTGGGGCCTGGCTGGCTCTCTACTACCAGGCTCTTTAGCCAAATTCATCAGGAAGCAAGCCAGTGTCAGGGAAGCTGGGGTTTCAAAATCTCATCCAGCGAGGTGTCTTGAAGCAGAAATGTGACTTGGAACTGGACAGAGGTCTTCTCAAGAAAGGTCTCCCCTCTCTTTTCCTTACTCCCCCTAAGGTTCTTTGAATCCCCCTTGACTTTGTTAATCTCATGCCCTTTCCCAGAGAGAGGTGAGGACTGTGCAGGCTGCAGGGAAACATTGTGGAATTATTCATGCTTTTCTTTTAACTTTCCATCCTAAAACATTCCTGTGAAAAATGTTCCTTTAAAAAGTTTTCCAAATAAGTTTCTTGAATCAAGTCTTCAAGGTGCAAGGAGTGCCTAGAAATGAACAATAACATTATATTGTTGGAAAATTGCAAGCAGAATATCTGAAAATGGAAATAGAGCTGTCAGTAGTAATTCACCCCCACCCCCCATGCAACACATTTCCACTTTTGACTAAACTTGTTTTGATTGCTAGCCAGAAGGGAATTCATGGGAAGCCTTCTCAAAGTCATCCAACTTTTAAGCAAACTTTGAATGATGGAAAAGACAGTTTTAGACATATTGTCCAATGTGGTTTGCTCTGGCTAAGTATTTGAAGCTGGCACGAGGGTCCCCCGTGGTGGTTTTCACATTTGGCCTCCGGATGGTATGTTTAATCCTTAATATTCTGGACTCCATCCAAGGACTAGGTCGTGACCTGAACTTACTTTTTTTAAAAATGCATTAATTCATACACCTAAATATTCCTTCAAATAAATGAGACTTTCTCTGAAAGGAGCCATCTAGTTAACATAAATACAATAAATCCATTTTCAGCACAATAATAACTTTGATTTCTAGTTATAGCAGCTGATTACATCTATATTTCCTGAACACTAAACTCTTCTGAATGCACAACATGAAATACATTCTCTGCACTACAAAGGCTAAGCCAGGAGGGCCTGAGCAGTAATGGTTATTTATTTACATAATTTCTTTTCCATATACTGTAGAAGAAATATTGAGAGTTCCCACATTGACACTACCATATAAAAAGTGTGACATGGATTTTGCGCATTCTGCCTCATTTTCTTATCTGGGGTATAACTCATGGAGCATAAATATGTACTGCATTACACTCCCTGGTCGCCTAGCTTTGTCACCACAACCCCCCAGTTGATCTGGGAACTCATACCTTCTGTCCACATTTGGGGGAATCCTTTTGCAAAGGGGTGAGCGAATATTCAGACTGGGAAGATAGGCCAGAACCAGGGCTCCTGCTGAAGGGAAGCCACAGAGTTGGCTGGCTGGTACCTAGCAGGCAGGCCCAGCCACATACATTTGTCTCCAAAGGAGGGAAGATATGGAAGCAGTCAGCACAGGGCCCAAGGAGGCTTTTCCTGGGCTTGTCTCTTTTGGAGCGGCCTGTTTGGGAGTCGGGAAGTGACCTTGTACGCTGGAGACCCTAATCGTAAATGTCAGATAGATATTTTACTGACCTGAGGGGATGCCAGATGGATCTTAAAAAAAAAAAAAAAAAAAAAAAAGAATCTGCTGGGGTACCAAGGAGTCCTTTTCACATTGCATTGTCTGGGGCTGAGAATAATCCATAGCATCCGGGCAGATAATGCATGTAAAGCATGCTATATGTAAATATAGGTCTGCATGTGAGTAAGGGTCATTCATCAGGGCCAGGTTAGCAAGCAGGGCCAAACTCAGCGTCTCCTCTCTAAGAAGCAAAGCCCCACAGAGCTCTTGCCACCCTGGCTCTGCTAGCCGTAAAGTCTCATTTGGCTTCCCAAATCAGACCAGTGTGGATATACCCAACTGGCTGGCTGGAGTAATTAGACATCTGAGAGAAACCTAGTCTGTATCTGAGGTCAAAGGGGACTTGCCTCAGAAGTTCTTGAATTATCACTAGTTTTATTTGTATTTTTGCTCGAGGCCATAGCCTTGTAGATGAAGGTGTTAGAATGCTTTGTAAATCCCAGTTCTTGAAATATAAGGACAGAAAGCTCAGAAATTCAGCAGACACATGTTTCACTTTGAATCATTTGTTGTGTCTCCTTAGGTTCACACTTGCCCATTCACAATTATACAATCTCATTTTGGGGGCATTGCCATGCATGAATTTTCTTCCCAGATCTATATATTAGCAAACTCTGCCTTTGATCTCTAGTCAACCTCCTGACTGGTTAAGGGCTCCTTTGTGATCTTCCTGTTTTTTCTTTAAAATATTTATTATTAATACAAGAAACAAGTGGGTATTTGAACTAGGAGAGGACACCTTTACTCCATTACTCCATTCCTCTTATTCCATCTTCCCCGCCCTTTGCTTGCCTCTAGTTAGTTTATACAGTATAATCTGCTGTCCTGAAATATTTTTAGAGGACCAAGACGGGCCTTGGTTGACATGAGATAAGCAAACAGATTTTGAGGTGCTGTCATTGTGTGAGGGTGCCTTTTTCTCTCTTGGTCCTGCCACCAAAAGCTTATCTCCCTCAAGTCCCCCTCAACTCCCCACTACCCACGAACCCCCTCACCCCCGAGTTCTGAAGCAGCAGCAGCTGCTGCTGCTTGTAGCCTAGCTTTGTCTGATCACTGAAGATGTCTCCTTTCTGCAGCCTGGAGTAACTGAGTCATATTCTTTCTGATTATTATACAGCTTACAGAGATGTGACCAATTTTCAATTACTTGATCCAAGGTATAGATAGAAGTATACACCTTCACTGAGGATTTGCTGCAGAGACCTTGCTTGCATAGATAGTGGATCTCAAATCCTATATTGCTAAAGCATGGGCTTCATCTGATTCCAGGCATTGCCAGCCCGTGATTCCTTACCCCCCTCCCATGTGTTTGTTCACTACACAATCTAGGTTATCCTTGAGAATTTCTGGTTGGGGTTATTTGGGTTTGACAGGACTCCAGGAATCCTTTAAGAACTGCCTTCAGGCTGCATATTTTTAAGGGGTACTGAACACCCCCAAATCAGAGGCCAAAGGAGCAAAAGTCCCCCTTTTAATGAGCATTGCCAGCAAGATGCTCCCCTGCAGGCGGAGGACAGGTTGTTATGCACAGCAAACATGGTTCCAGCATTGTACATTATTTAATCCAAAGGTGAAAGAGGAAAAACAAAGGGACTAGAGAGGTTGCTGCCTCTGCGTGTGTGTGCCTCTCTCTCCAGCTCCCCTAGGCTTGGTGGGGGTTTGATTTATTTTTATTTGTATTGTATTGAGGGCTGGGGAGAAGGGAATGAAGAAGGGGATGGAGAGGTATGGGAGGGTGAATTTTCCTTTTTTCGTTTACTTCTTTTTTATTTTTTCTTTTCTCCTTAAAAAGAAAATTAAAGGCTTGTTTGTGCCTTTGCTACTTGTCAGCCTAACCGTGTGCTCCCTTTCCCTGTCTCTCCCTCCTATGGCTGCTCGGGCAGACGCCTGTGGCCTGTCGGATGCGGCCCACATCGAGAGCCTACAGGAGAAGTCGCAGTGCGCACTGGAGGAGTACGTGAGGAGCCAGTACCCCAACCAGCCCAGCCGCTTCGGCAAACTGCTGCTGCGACTGCCCTCGCTGCGCACTGTGTCCTCCTCTGTCATCGAGCAGCTCTTCTTCGTCCGTTTGGTAGGTAAAACCCCCATCGAAACTCTCATCCGCGATATGTTACTGTCTGGGAGCAGCTTCAACTGGCCTTACATGTCCATCCAGTGCTCCTAGACCTTGGGCGCTTCCCACTTGCCCCCATCCCCCTAGAGACTCAGAGGACCCACCTGGGCCAAGGACTCCAAAGCCGCGGGGACACCGGGAGGTGCGGAGGCCCAGGCAGGCCAGGCGGGAGGGAGGAGGGCCGAGACAGGAACAGCCCACCCAGCAGAAATACAACCCGAGCTGCAAAGCATGGGAAAAAGAGACTTTTAGAATCAGATCTGTGAGCACCTTGGGGAGGAAAAAAAAAAAAAAAGTAAAAAAAAAAAAAAAAAAAAAAAAAAAAAAAGAACCTTGTGTCTGTCTGGTGAAAAAAAGAAAAAAATTTTGGAAGAGAGGACCATGAGAATTTTAATAAAACAGAAGGAAACTAATGGACCTTCCAGGATTTATTGTGGACGGATGTGGATATTCTGTACAGAAAACAACACATACGGAAGTGGACTGAATCCTATGTAGAAACACACCCACACTGAACATTGTTATTCATTTTGTAAAATACTAGTCTTTATTTTCATTTTTTGTAAAATTTAAACATCGTATGCGCATAAAGAAAAAGGAAACAAGAATTAGGGGAAAATAACATTTTCCAAATAATTATAAAAAATTGTCCTGTGTCTATGTATCTATATCTGTTTTGTATTTTTTTCTGGTTCCAAACCAGATTTCCTGTGATTCTATACTAATAATTTTTGATATAACCCTTTGCTTCTTATAATGAGTGCGATATATGTTGTCGAGGCTGTTCTTCAAGAATTAAAATTGAAGTGAAAATTTAAACAAAAATAAAAGAATTTAGCAAAACCCTTGTGTCTGTTTGCTTGATAGATGTTATCCACGCAGGAGAACTCGTTGCTTAATTTTCACCTCAGCTACTATTAGAATTGGGGGGGTTGGTGTGTGGAAGGGGAGACTTTTAAAGTCTACTACCAAGTTGGTTAGATTCATTTCCTAAAACCAAGCTGCTACCTTGGTTTTGTAAATGTGGAGGGTCAGGCTTTACCTGGGCTGGGCTCGGCGGGGAGCGCAGGGCGCCTTGGTCGTTGACTTCAATTAGTGAGACCTTGCGGGCTGCAGGCGGCCAGTGATCAGCTGGGCTAAAGACTGGGGCAGGCAGGGCTGTGTGCTGGGTGAGCAGCATCGGGAGCGCAGCCTGCTTTAGTGTCTGGTGGCGGCAACCGGGGCTTTACTGCAGGTGGGAACTTGGTGAGCTGGAGAAACTACAGGGGGGCATGGAGAGCGGGAGGTGGGGGTGACGGGAGCCGGCCGTTCAGACGCCACTGAGCCCTCCGCTGGTAGATCTCGCCTCTTTCCAGCTCTGCGAGACGGTTGGGGCCTCAGCGCTTGAGTCCTGGCTTTGCTCCCGTTTATGGTCCGCTGAAGAGTCCGCTGTGGTTTGCTCTTCACTCCAGACCCTGTGACATGGGTTCCCAGAAGGGTCCTGGAACTCAGATGGGTGAAGGGAATCCCTCCCTGCCCGGCTCTCGGCAATTAGGGACTTGGGCCCAGAACCTGGGAGTCAGAGGGATGGATCGGGTTCTTCTCAGAAGAGGTATTTGGGCCCTAGCGGCCCTTTGAGGGCAGAAGCCTCCCCCTGAGGCCTATCGGTGGGTGTGCTTGGGGGGCAGCTCTCTGTAACAGCTTTCAAAGCATGAATGTTTTATAGGATCAGAGCCGGCACTGCGAGAACACATACTGCCAAGGGAGCTCTTTCTTAACGTATTAATAAAGCCAGATCTTTTAAAATAACACCTCTCACCCCTCCCCCTTCCCTCAGCCCCAAACAGGCCCGGATGAGGGAAGCGCTTCACTTTCAGAAGTCACTGGCAATGTTTTGCTTTCAATGTGCTATCTAGAAGTCTCCACGTCCCCTCCCCGGCAACCCCCACTCACCGTCACCAAATGCATTAACCAGCTCCTACACTCCAACCCGCTTGTGGTTTTTAATATTCTGGGTGCAGCGCAGCATGGGCAGTACCGCACTCTCCATGGAAAAGGCACCAAAGGCCCATACTGCAGCCTAGCCCGCCTGGGGACCAGCCAGAGCTAGGGCAGCCAGGCGGGTAGGATATGGAGTCACTTGGGGCCCCTTGTTTTTCTGCAACCCACCCAGGAACAACGTCTTTGGGCCTGTGTTGACTTCCCTGCAGGCTGGACACCTAAGGCAGGAGGGGTTGGGGAGAACCCAGAGTTAACCCCCTCCCAAGAAGACTCAGGGACCGCCACTGGCTGCGGTATCAGGATTGGGGTGGAGTGGGCTGCAGCCAGGGCTCGGAGGGGGAGGGGAGCCGAGCTGCCTCAGAGAGCTCAGCGCTCTTTTTTGCCTTTCTTGAAATGAGATGTAAATATATTCATTACAGTGTGATCCCTCTGATGAAAACAGATAAACATTTTCGTAGGTCGGAAACGTATTTTTCAATTAATCTCAATATGGAGGCCCAAGCGCAAGGCGCCCCGTGTGGAGACTGGGCCGCCAGCTGCGGTAGCCCAAGATGTACACCCGCGCTTGCTCCAGTGTCCAGAGGTGACAGTGGTTAACCTGGCTCTTGCTCCTCGGAGCTGGAACGTTGCCCATGACCTGGGGAATCTCAGAGACCTTTCTAAGCCTGGGTTGAAGCCTGGGGCCCACCCTCACAGCCTAGGAAGAAGTGCAGTCCCCCCTGTGACCGCCCAGCCTCCCTCCCGGGCTCCTCTAGGAGCAGGAGGCCCTAGGGCGGAGGGGAAGGCAGAGGCGGGGGTTCTCCAGTGCTCCACAGGCCGGTCCTCCCCACCCCCTCTCCCCGCAGTGGGTTTCTCCTCTACCTCTTCTGTGACTGGGGTGGCCCCTGCCTGCAGTACCCACAGAGAGACAGGCCCGGAGGTCTCTGTGTGTTCCATCCAGAGAGAGACAGGGCCCCCCCTGGAATCAGGGATCATGTGGATGTCCCCGCCAGGGCGAACAGGTTGCAGGAGCCCTTGGCTTTCCTTTACACAGAGAGCAGACAGGACTCGGAAATCTCCATGTGCTAAGGAGAGCTTTGGGAGTTGAGACTTCTGATAACTGGGAAATACCCTCTGCTATCGGCTCCGACGATGTGTGATGTGAAGACTCCCCCTTCCCAAGCGCGGTGGGCTCACAGTGGCCAGTCCTGCGGGCTGAGGGCGGAGCGGCCCGGGGTTTCCTTGCAGTGCGGAGGGACAGGCCCCAGTAGAGGCCAGGCTGCCCTGGGTTCAGCGTCCTGTGCCTCCCCAGTCCCCGGTTGCTGCGGCCCAGGACCTAAGTGGGAGGCGAGTAGCTGGGAGCCTCCTCTGCCTGGGTGGCCTCCAGAGAGTTCCTGAGCAGTGAGCCCACCTTCACGTGGGGCGCCAGGGGGAGCCGTGGAACCGGAGCTTGAGGGCGCCAGCAGGTGTTGGCCGGGCAGTCACGCTGGGCTTGCAGCCACACCTCGCCTGCAGGGGCGGTGGTAGCCCTAAAGAGTCAGGAGAGTAGGGCTGGGCTAATTGGGCCGGGTAGAGCCCGACCCCTTTCCCAGGGCCAGAGGAAATTCGTTTTAACAGTTGGAGGGCGGCCCACACGAGGTGACTTCTCTCTCGAAATCACCAGTGACTTAGGAAAGTGAAACATTCGCTGTTCTAATCCAAAGGCTTCCTGGACAACTGAGAACTTTAGGGGTTTTGAAGTCTGTTTAAACTACCTTAGCCACAAGCTTTGCGGAAAACATCGGAAAGGCCATCTTGGGTTGTTGCTCTTCTCTGGGAATCACTAGGGAAGGAGTCTGCACCTTATCCGCTGCCAGAGGACAAGGACTCACACCAGGGGGGAAAAGTGTGACCTTTGTCCCCAGAGGCACATCCCAACCTGGGACCAGGCAGAGTGGAAGCCTATGGTGGGAATGCAGATCCCTCCTGACCACCAGGAGGACTATGAGCTTTGGGGACCCCTCCACTCCGGATGGTCCAGACTCTCGGCCTCTGGCAGCCACAAGGGTCTTGGTTGGCTCACAAGAGGCCCGACCACCCAGCTTTGCATTCAAGGGTGATGGGGATCTGGAGTCCCCTCTGTATGAGTCCACCTGAGTTTGTCTGCTTGAAGCATGTAGGGAGGTGGGGGGATTTTATTTTTAAAAATCTTTCTTCTCTTCTTCCACTCGTGGGCACTCCTTACGACTCCTACAGTGGCAGAATCGCCTCCTGTGAGCTCTGCAATTCCTCAGAACAAATCACCTGAATGTCTCTGCAAATAGCAGACTATGAGGATCGTGAGGAGTGGAGGGGACACAAGTGGGAACTAATAAAACTCTTGTTAAAGGGCCTGCTCAGGATCTGTGGCTTCGCTGGGCCTTTTACTTGGGAAGCCAAAGAGTTGTATTCCTAAATGAGTTAAAGACCCATTTACCTCTGTCGTGTCCTATTCATCAAGCCACAAGTTGTGAGTTCCTAACATGAAACTATTTGTTTGCTTACACAACCAGCTGGGCGCAATTTCACGTCTGAGATATCTATCTGAAAGCGCCTCTCATTTATTATCTCTCCTTGTCAGCGAATCCATTTTCCAGCTCCCCCTCCCCACTTTGGAGTTTATTTATTTATTTATGGTGGGACTTCTTTGCCTGGGAGAACCTGGGGTTGGAACGCTCCCCAGGGAACAATCTCTCCCTGCACGGGGTCTGTGCGCCCAGGACACGGGGACTAGGGACTGGCAGAGGCACGCCCGTGGTCACAGCTGACCCCGGCTGGCAGGCGAGCCAGGGTGTGGGGTGGGTGGTGAGTGGTCCTGCCTGGACACTGCGGAGCTGCCTTTCTCCCTGGATGTTCTCTCTACTAGCTCTCCCTGTGTAAGCCTCAACCACCTGTACGAGGAGGGGGTTGGGGGGAGGCCCGGGAAGCGAATCCAGGAGCCTTTCTCCGAGAATGGGGGCCCGACAAACGGATTTGAGAGATGCTTTCACAAAGCCTCACCAAGTCCCATGGGGCCAATTTCTTCTCTGGGGGCCGGAGCGCAGAGTGAGTAACCAAGATGTAAACAGTTGCGTGATGGGTTGGGAGGAGGGGGCAGCGCATTTATTGTGTGTGCGGAGGGGAGAAAGCTGCACGTGGTTTCAATTTTGAAGCACAAAGAAATAACATGCAATGCAGAAAATAGGTTTATGAATGTAATTGAGAGGAAAGAAAACAATTAACACGGTGCAAGGTTGCACACTCCATTCCCCACCCCTCGCCTTCTCTTCTACCCCAATTTTGAGAAATTCGGATCATGTGAATGGAATGGCTCTAGGCAGTTGGATCCGGCTGACAGGGAAACCCCTGATGAGGATCTCAGTGATGGCTGGATAATGGTGTCTATCCATCTCCTGGTCTGCGAAGGCCTCCTCTAACCAAGCTGAAAGCAGGGGATCAAATCCCCAAGTCCAGCATATAAAATACCCCAAGCTGAAAAGAAGGAAGGGAGAAGGGGTGCCTGCAGGGGAGAGGGAAAAGAGAAAGAGATAGCGAGGGATTTCTTTAAGAAAGACCAGGCTGGTCTCTGCAAGCTATCCTATTGTGTTGATTTAGGAAGACATTTGCTGTATATAATGTTTAAGGCTGATAATATCATTGCGCAGCCAGATAAATAAAGCGTTGGCCCAGCCGTGGGGTCAGCGATCGATCTGTGGGCTCAGAGGAAAGAGGAGAGAGACAGGGTCGTGCACGAGGCTCTGTCTGTGTGCCTGTCAGTCGGCATGCAGGAGCCCGAGTGTGTGTGAGCGTCAGGGTGTGCGAGAGAGAGAACCAAGTCTTCAGCTGGCCAAGAGGCTCATTAGCATTCCTAACCCATGGACCTGCGCTGACAACTAACAGAGATATCCCGCTCACCACCAGGCCTCCTCTCCTTTTGTCTTCAGATCTGGAGGAGAAAAAGATTTCTCGGTGGAAGCTGGAGCCTGAACTTCCATGTGGTTGTTGGAGATTCAGTGCCTAAAAAAAGACATACTAGGATCTTGCTTGATCTTTCACTCTGCTTTTAAAAACTTTTCCCCCTAAAGAGGGAACTTTTTTTGCTTTTTCTCTCAAAGTGTAATATGCTTATTGAAACTTCAAGCTTAAATGGGAGAGAAAAATTCTCTGAAAATATTTTGCCATCTTTCCTTGTTGACACGAAGAAAGGTAGATGTTTTGGATGTTTATATGTTTGTTTCACATACACATGTAAAGTTGGTACTTTCAGTTAAAGCTTTATAGAACATAGCTACCAGAGGTTGTTTGAGCTTTCTTTTTTACCCCCTCTTTCTTTCTCTTGGTCTTGTTTTATTATAAGATAAAATTAATTTTATTTTCTGTAATAAGCATCTTGCTCATTATTTTATTGCTCTCCATTTTTAAAAAATAAAATACATCTTAAAATTACATAGATCTAATTTTGCATTAACCATCAGAAAAATGTCATTTTAGAAACCTCTATTATTATAAGAAGCATTTAAATATTATGCTCAATCATGCAGTTTTAATAACCTTACACCTATTTGGGGGAAAAGCATCTTTTAACCATATCTCATAGGGATAAATATGTATCCACTTTGCTCTCCCATATCCTGTTCCTTGAACTCCATCAAACTAGGCAGATAGTTTTACACTAGAGTGTACAAATTATCCCATGTTGACAGATGTTTGTCACTTAGTAACTTCTTTCCAAGTTCCCCCCAACCCCCCCCCCCCACCAAGCTTTCTTTCCAGCTTGCTTTGTTGTTTTAAAATATGCATGTCTCTCACTGGAATGCCAGTCACGAGTGCAAACTTTGTGTCCAACCTCCCACATGAAATGATCCTTTTAAAGGGAACCCGATATGTCTCAATCTGCACTTCACTCAAAGCCTCTGAGTACAGGCCACTCACTCACTGGTCCTGGCTCCAAAATAACTCAGCAGAAACGAGTTTCCAACTAAAAATCCCCTCGAATGTCTCCCAGGGAAGAAATATAGCTCCTATAATTAAAGGAGGCAACGGCCAGAGGGGGAATGCAGCCGGCAGCCAAAAAAGAAAAGTAAGAGTTTTATTTATTTGCTGATTGAACTTGGGTTGTCATGACCAGCAGGTTTATCCACACTAGAAGTGCTGGAGGTTTGTACTATATGAGCACAGGAGGGAGAGGTGGGGAGAAAAGGAAGGAGAAGGAAAGTAGGAAGAATGAGAGACCAGGCCAACTTTGAGAGAGAGAAAATGATCTCTGTGGGACAACGTAAATAAACTTCCTAGCACTGGATTTGACTAAAAACTTGTAGCTAAGGAATATGTGAAGGGGGTTTCAGAAAAGATGAAGGCATAATTATAGTAAACTCTTAGATGTGGGGTATCATCAGGAAGAGGAGGACTCTGTTTTCCCCAGAAAAGTAATGTGACAGCAGGAAATTTATGGGCTGTGCTGTGTGTGGCGGTTAGGTATGTGGGGGGTGGAATTATGGAGGGAGGCTCCAGAGAAAGAAGAAGTTCCAGGACTCAAAGCAGAAGAGTCATGGAACCAGGAGCCCTCCACCCTCCTTGACAAAAGTTGCCTAGGAGGTGTAGATGTGAAATCTTCTCTAGAAGACATTATCTTTGCACCTTATTTTAATTAGTTTCATCTATTTGAGCTTATTCTGGCATTAGAACCACTTATAAAATGAATCAGCTCACGGGATGAAGAACACTTCCCCACCTCTAGGGCCACCCCCCAAAGGGAGTAGTGGTGGTTATAAGCTTCAAAACAGAAGGACTACTCAGACTGGGCAGCCCAATTCTATTAAAGAGGCAAAACTTTAGTACTAATGAAAAACAGATGATTTTTTTCTTTCTCTCTGAAACAGTTACTCTCTTTTACTGATGTGAAGTGACGTCAGCAATGCCTGCCCTATCCCCTTGGAGAGTAGGGAGAGAGGAGGAGGGGATGGAAGGAAGGAGCTCGGAGAAAGAGGAAGAGAAAAGAGAAAGAGGAATTGAGAGAAGAGGAAAAAGGGTGGTGGGGGGAGAGAATGAGAATGAATATCCTACACTTTTGAGTGGGCAAAAATCCACAAAGAGTGGGCAAAACAATGCTTTAGAAGCCTGTGATTGATAAGACACCTTTCCCTGCTCTCACCCGATCTACATATTCTAACATATGGAAAGCTTACAGGCCCTGTGCACTTATAGAAGCCGATAATGCATTAGCTCTCAGCAATATTTACAGCACCACTCTTAATACACACCAGATGGTTCGCGACTGTGCCGCCTCAGCCAGCTCACTCCTCGATTTTACTCGGCGGCACTTTGTTGCAATTACGCTCCATGCTGAGACCAATTTTATTGGTGACCTATTTTTCATATTTGCAGCATTTTATGTTAAAAAGAAAAAAAAAACCCTCCTCTCTGGCCTTTTTGTAAAGACCAGAGCTCAGGAAGGGAGAGCTTAGGAGGACAGCGGTGCTGTAGGTCTGCCGAGGTGGATATTAATATTTATCGTGATGTTACATACCTCGGGTTTAAGTGAGTAAACCGGATAGACATAAGTACTCCGGTCATTATGTTTGTTCACTCACCCCTGTTTGTCAGACCCCCACGGACTCTACAGGGCGCGCTTGCCTCAGAGTCAATACATCGGACCATAAATATTGTATTCCATTAATTATCACCCCACTGGCTTATCCTGGGCGCCAGCGTCCTCGAGCGACACAGGGCAAATGAGGACGCTTCCTGAGCATATTTCTAGGCTGGGAACCCCGCTGAAATTTCCGCGGTGCCTGGGAATTCCTAGAGCCTGAGTGCCTGGCTCAACCCGGGCTGGGCCTGGGGCTGGCTTGCAGGGATACGGAGACTGCGGGAGAAGGCCCGACGCAGCCAGCAGCGCTCGGTACCTGTTATCTTGCTACACAGAAGGCCACTGGGAGAATCCCATTTGGCACGCTGGAAAAGGCTTTCAACTTTATCTCCCGCCATGTAAATATCCCCGAGTGCCTGACTGAGGGACTTTGTTTTGCACCGAACAATATAAATATCCTGTTTGCTACAACGCAGGTGTGCTCTTCCTTCCCAAACTCTCCTCGCTTCCTCGCTTATAGTAACTCTTTCTTCCCCCCTCTCCTGGTTAAAAAAAAAAAAAAAAAAAATCACAGATGTTTACTTTATTGATGTAACCTGTACCGTGGTTAGGCTGAGAATAATATGCCTCAACTAACAGTCATTTAGCAAATAATAGAGGCGTTCTGGATGCTTTCCAACGTTGCACATGTACTTGGTCATAAAATGATACGTGAAAAAATTAACATCTGCTTTCCTAAAATAAAGTGTGCCAAGTAGCTTTTTATGAATGCTTTCCTCATTTTAAAAAGAAATATGGAGAGATAAACTGGCACCCAGATGTATAGCATATTTATAATGGTTTTAGAATTTAAAGGTAGCTATTCATTGCACAAGCCATTTAAAAACTGACGTTTTAAAAGCTACTTAACCCCAGACATCTTCGAATCCTGAGGAGTCTTCCAAATTTTATTATTTAAAGAGGAATTTACTGTAATTTAATTGCGTATCAAGGCAGAACTATGTGCAAGTCGGGGCACTACAGCCTCAGCTCAACAGAAATTCCAACTCGCCTTTTATTTACCTAATTTCTCAGCAAGGTTCCCAGGCCCTTAAGAAGGCCGAGCTGGAAAGTTTAGTTGGGCTCTTTTTTGTTGTTGTTTAATTCCACTATTAGGAAATGAGGCCTACCTTTGAATTATTTCATTAGGATTTGGCCTTTTGGGGGAAGGGGTGGGAACCATAATCATTAGTGGCTTTTTATTATTTCTACAATAAATGGCTATAGATTCTTTGTTGAATAAGCTGCTTGAATGTTTTGCAGATGTTCCACTTAGACCAAATCTGACCCCCTATTTCCTCCCAAATAAGTCGCTTAAACTCTCCCACCAGTCCATTTACTGGAGAACATCCTCCCTCACCCTAGCAAGTTTATAAGCCTAGGACATATTCTTATGAAATTTCCACCTAACTGCACGTGCACGCACACACACACACACATACACACCCCCCACACACATTTACACACACACTCCCACCCACTGAGCCTCTGAGCGTGGCAGAGGATAAGATGAAGAGAAAAAAAAAAAAAAAAAAAAAAAAAGCAAGGAACTGGTGAGGCGGAATGGAAAGGAGGAGGGAAGTCAGCCCAGTGGTTACACCCCTGTGCAGAGGCGCGCCCTCCACTGGCCCCCTCGCCCCCCTTTGTGCCTTTGGTGTGAAACTCTGGAGGTGGCCTAGGGCCGTTTTCCCCAAAGGACTGGGAATCTTGATTTGCCAAGTGCTTGGGGCCTCCGCCCTAGGTGTTTCGGGGCTGTGTGGTGAGCTGAGGCACAGCCAGGGTAGCCCGATAGCCTTCCTGGCGCATCCACCCCGCGGCACCGCCCCAGCCGCGGCGGCCGCGCGTGGGGACCCAAGGGCTTAACAAAGGGCTCCGCGGGGGCGCGGGGCGCGGCCATGTGACGGGCCGGAGCGCCGCGTCGCGGTCCCGCCGCGGGGAGGGGCGGCCAGCCCGGGGGGCCGTAGGGCTTCTTGACATAAAAAGAACTGCGGGGCCTCGGGCGGGCCGCGCTGGACCGCGCTCCGCCGGGATGAGAAGTACTTGTCTGGTTCCGCGCAGGAGAAGCCGCACCTCTCATCTCTCCGGCTCTTACTTGAAAAAGCACTTGGAAGAAACTGTGTGCGCGGGGAGGGCCGCGGGGTGGGCCGAGGCCGGGCTGCGAGGCTGAGGGGGCCGGCTGGTGGGTGGATGGGGAGGAGGTTGAAGAAACAGCCCTTTTCTGAGTGACAGGACCCCTTTTCAAAGGGCAAACAAGAAAAAAAAAAAAAAGAAGAAGAGGAAGAAGAAGAAGAAGAAGAAGAAGAAGAAGAAGAAGAAGAAGAAGAAGAAGAAGAAGAAGAAGAAGAAGAAGAAGCAGCTCCTAATATGAATAGGAGAATTTTCAATGTTTCGAAGTTACTCCCCCTCCCCTGTTTTAAAGAGGGAGATTTTTTTTCCTTTCCTTTTTTCCTCTTTTCCTTCTTTCCTTTCCGTTCCTTCTTTCCTTCCTTCCTTCCTTCCTTCCTTCCTTCCTTCCTTCCTTCCGTTTTTCTTTCTTTTTCTCATTAGATTGGAATTGCGTGCACAAACGTGTTTTTATGTGTGTTCAGGAGAAAGAATGATCCATTAACTTTAAAAAATCTTCTTGGGTTGGTCAGAATTATTGAAACATGTTACGGTGTTTTCGTGGACTCACTGACCAGAGTGAAAAGGCAATAGACGAGTCACGCTTTCAGACAGGGGGTTTTAAAGATTCTGTGTTTGCAGGGGCGAAGAAAGGGAATATCTTACGAAGTTCTCCCTCATTCCAGTAACAAAACCTGTCACACCCTCACTTCTTACTAGAAAAGATAGTGTCCTCATTTCCTCATGTGAACAGCTCTAAAGTGATTATTGAATGTCTCTGTGAGAAATCAGGATGGGAGAGGAAAGCTCATGACACACAGAGTTTTTAAGCCTGTCTTGATGTAATTTAACCTTAGAAACATTTTTATTATCCTCATTCTCAACCTCAGCCTTTTTTTTTTTTTTTTCTAAATTGGAGGACCATGTCTTATAGAGGAGAAAACCTTCTTTTAAAAAAGATTTAAACCCACAGTACTGGTTGTTTGTTGTTGTTGTTATCGTGATTATGACGGTTATTATGTCGTCCCCTTTTTTTGCACTTGATCTGATGAGAGAACTTTTTTTAAGAGTGTGAAATGAAGGACACAAAGACATATATCAGTGAAAAGAAGAAAGTGGCCCTTTTAATGAGAACTAAAGAAAACTCAAATGTAGATGAAGTGTACCGTAAAAGCTGCTTCAAAGTCCATCTTAATTCCCTTGGGCTCAGTCATCACGAACGTGTGATAATTGGGAGTTCTGCACGGAGGTAAGGCCTCCATGGGGTGGGGAGTCCCACAGATGCACCTCCCTGCCCTGTAATTCCAAATACATTTCAACCAAGAACTTGGAGATGTTACAGAACCCAGATCTGGCTACTCCACCTTCAAACGCTACCTGCCCATTAAAGATATTTTGTTCTCTTCCAGAGCAACTTTGCTCACTAGGGGAGCCTCATCCTCTGTCTCACCCCTCCACACACCCCAGCAGGATGGTATACGCTGGGCCATATTCTAAGGTTTTGACCATTATTTTGTGATCAACTCTGCTTAATTTTCTATTTATTTTTGGACCTGAGCCTTTCTGGATCACAAAAGTCCCTACAAGTAACACAGCAATAAATCTGAACAAAAATAAGACAGATTTCCTCATCGATGTGTAATAAAGTTAAAGGACATTGTTTTGTCAGACAAGCGCTAAGTAGAAAATAAATCTCAGAGTCTGGGGAAACAAAACGGAGCGCTGCTGGCATGTGTGTAAATTTACTTTTAAAAGCAATAAATCAATGTTAAATTAAACAGCTGGGTACCCTGTCTAGGAGAAGGTTTCGTGTTTAAGAAGACCTTGATGGGAGAAATGTACTATTTAACAAGACACACACACACACACACACACACACACACACACACACAAACACACAGAGTTCAATTTTCATTGGGATTTGGAGGCAAGACTGCCCTGGGAACTTTTCCTCTGAACTTAAGAAAGGGAGAAGGAAAGAAGAGAGAGCATGAATTGTGTTTACTGTCCATCCTCAGATCTTTAAACATGTTTTCAGGCATAAGGAGACAAGGAGATTTTGTAGAAATGTTTTAGATGTGTTCTAAATTGTTGGTTAAACTCTGAAGTCTCTCTTTATTGGCTTAGGTTTGTTGGGTGGGTTGTGATTTTTCTGAGATTTTTTTTCCTGTAACTACTATGACCTGTGAGCGTGTTGAGCATATTGTTATCTAATGCTTCCTTTATTCTTAATGTGGTTGTTTTGTACAGCAAATAGCACAGTAGAAAAATCAAGAGGACTGTTATTTTATATCTATTGTGCTTATGTTCATGGAGGAACAAACCTGAGATTGGAGTAGCATTTAAAACTCAACAGGAATATTATACTATTTCATTTTCTATTTTTTTTGTTTTTGTTTTTGTTGTTGTTATTTTCCAAAACTTCACTTCACTGGGAAAAAATTGTGTGTGGGGCAGTGGAGATGAGGACAGAACAATAGAGAACCCTAGCTCTGGCTCTGTGTTCTAAGAACAATGTGAATCAATGAGCTATTATAGAGGCAATATTCAATAGCAGGAAATTAGGAGTACTTTAAGGCTAGCATATATATACACTGGATTCTTTTCCAGCCTTAAAATGAAATTCCAGAAAGACTCTTTAGAAAGCACACATATTATTGAGATGAACTCTCTTAGTCTTTGGAATTCAGATGGACTGGTTTAAAAGAAAAATATGGGGTTCCTGCTTCTACAGAAACCAGGAGATATTCTTTACTTTCTTCCCATTGAAATCCCAGAAGCTTTATTTTGTATTACGTTGTTAGCCCAGTTCCAAAGAATATTCATATAATTAGGTAACATCATTCAAACTTTAAAATTATTTTTAAAAAGTGCTTCAACCCCACCCCCACCCCCTTCAAGCTACACACTAACAGGGGTATTTGGCAGATTTCTAGCTACTTTTGACTTTTCTTCAGCCAAAGGAAATGGGTGAAGATTGCTGGGAGAAGAATAAAGTTATAGCATTTATATTTAGGAGGCAGCATTCCATTTCCGTGACCATCGGTGGCTTGTTAAGTAAATGTGTGTCTTATGCCACTCGAAGAGACCTCAGATCGCCTGTCAGGAGGCGTCTGGGCAGCCTTGTAAACTCAGAATGACTTCTCAAATCGTGCTAGGTTTTCCCAGCGATGCGCTTTCCCCTGCGCTGAAGCCCTGGGAATCATTTCAGCCCAAGGTGAGCCTTTCAGGCACTGCTCTTTGTCCTCATTTGGATAAGAAGGTGCAAAACTAGTTAGACAGTGGGCTGGTTTGGGGGAGGTAGTAGGAGGGGATGGAGAGGCGGCCTGTTCTAATTAAAGACAATAAGCAATCCTGTGAGGAGCTGTCCTTTAGCCTTGGCTCGAGGCAGAAACGGTCTGTCTCACCTCAGTCGTTAAGTTTATTTGAGCTGGTCTGTGAGGCGAAGAGCAGAAACTTGCAGGTAGTGCTGGGCTCAGGTGAGACTAGGCGGATGGTTAAATCACAGCAAGTGTTCTTGAAGTCCCCCTTTACCTCCGCATCCCCTATCCCTCTGTGTTCTGTGCTTGACTCAGGCGTACTTTGATTCTAACTTTGCTTGCTAGATGGCGCTCGGTGTCTCAGGACTTTCTGTCTCAGAATTAAAGCGGCTTTTTAGCACCGTTGTTCTGAACTATTTGTGGGCATCTGATTAGTACAATGCTGGTAATGTTATTATTGCCCTTGTTTTCGTCACACTTGTTCTCTTTTTGATTAAGGTATCGTACAGGTGGGAGCTGCCCATCTTGACCCATATAATAATGAAATTCAGGGAAACTCTACACCTAAATTTAGGGCATATTTGTGGTTCAATTACCTGTTCTGGTGCATTTAAGAAGGAAGCCACCTTAGTAACTTTCATCCAGGAATCTGATTGAGGTTTTCAAGAGGACAACTCAGCAGTTCCAGATGGTAATTTACAATCCTTGAGGTTTCCCACTAGAGTCCACCACCCTCTCCCACCACTACTCTCCATTCTCACTCGAAGATGAATCAGGCTGATTTGTGATAGCATTAATTGACTGAAAAAGTATTATGATTTCTTTATAGTCCAAGTACTAAAAATTTATGCTACAAAGAGATATATTTTAATATTAGTAATGAAAGTCACTGCACAGCTTGTTTCACAAGAAGGATGATTTGTGGAGTCTAATGTATATTTATTTCAGTCACTAAATGATTCTTCTCAGATATTCAAACACTTTTGGGGGGATTCCTTTGTGTTGAAGCACGAAGAGAGAAAATCAGTAGTTCTAAGCTTCTGGTGGAAAAAATTAAGATAAACCAAAAAGACCTGAATATTGTTTTGTCGAATGAAGATATCATTTTCACAGCACCCACTGCTCTCATACCATTGTCTGTTTTTTAAAGAAAGGACTGCAGGTGAGGAAGGCAATGGCTGCAAATTAAAGAAAAACATCTCTTTATAACTTTAAACATTGACATGGGAGAGAGAGTTCAACTTGTTACTTGCTTTTAGGATTTGGAAACTTATTTATATAGAAGTGTTCTACCTTTAGGGGAAATTAACAACACACAGAGCTGGGTGGTTTGGAAACCTTTTGTCAACCCTTGGCTGCTTTGGTGAAGAACCCCACAAAGTCTCTCTCTAGGTGTTAGGCTGAAACTCGCAGGCGCTGAAAACCTAAAGCAGAAAATTTACAACTTGATCAGCCCCAGCCACACACCAAAAAACCTGCTACTTGTGCAAGCATATGTTCCAGATTAAGTTAAGAAAATGGCTCTCATTTTTTCAGGGTTGAAAGTTGATCATGAAAATTCAAATTTGAGTGCGTTGTGCTTCTAATAGATCACTAGATCCTCAAATGCTTCCAAACCATTTACTCAAGAAATTTCATTTATTCTGTTACCTTCTTGAGATCCTAGCTTAAAATCTCATGCAAATTGACTCTAGTTGGGTATTATTTTCCAGGAAAACACGTAGTTTTAAAAGTTGGCTAAGTTGAAAACTGGCTGTATTCTTCCCTCTAATATTAAACTGTTAAATAGCTGAAGTGTAACTCAGTTGTTCTAATGCATTCTCTGTTTCCTTGTACACCTACTTTTAAAAGCAGAAATTAAACTGCAGAATTTATTTTAAAGTTTCATTTGCTAGAGAAGTAGGTGATTTTTTTTCACAGCATGAGACAAAATAAAGGAGTGTAACCAAAGCCTTTAATTATGTCAAGAAAGACTGAAATCATGATATTTCTTTTAATGGGGGTAACTATCTTTTGCAACCTCTCTGTGGTCATCCAGCCACCTCCCAATTAAATTATTTGAAGACCAGCTTGGCTCACGAGATGTCTGGTAAAGAAGTTTAGAATTAACTCCCCACTCTCCAAGGTAAGTCCCTTACAAGTTGCAGGGGATGGAGCCAGGCATCAGATACCTGGGGTCCCTTCCTCTGTAATCTCAGGAGTTTAAAGTCATTCCCCTTTACCTCTCCGCATTCCAGTGATCATCCTGCAGATTTTAACCAGTATTGTCATTTTGAAGTTTGGTAGTTATTGTTTACATCTCTCCCTTCCCCAAGGGGTCTTTGCAAATGTTTGAGAGATTATTGATTTCCAAGAAACCAAATTAAGAAATCTGTTGTTATAACATACGAAATACACGCTTTTCTTTAACTAAATAGGCAGTGTATATTTGACACTGACAGATGGGCAAGAGACAAGGAAACTTATTTTAAAAGACTTTGAAAGGAAAAAAATTGATACAACAACAGCAATCCTATGGAATGGTAGGGTTGGAATTAAAACAAAAGCTTGGATAATAAGCAAAACATAGTCATCTATACTGTAAAATGGTTTAAAGTTTCACTGAACACATACAGATGGCGAACAAACATCGCTAAAGATGCTCCTCTCAGGAGGACCTGATCAGTATCCTCAAAGTTCTGATTTATTATAAAGAATACGAGTTTCCCATACTTCTTTTCTTCACATTTTTCTCTGGCAAAAGTGTTTCTGAGATTTCTATTCAGGTCTGGGAGTTTCTGACTACTAGAATAATCCAGAAAAGTCATTCTGAAAACTGAATCAGGAGTACACTTAAAAAAAAAAAAAAAAAAAAAAGTAAGAAGCTCTTGATTAATGAAATGCAGATCTGAACTACCCCTTTCCCCCAAGTCATAAAGGAAATCCCTCGTGAGAAAAAGTGATTCCCCAAAACCAGACTGAGAGAGCAAACCTTAGGCACCCAGGAGTTCAATAAGGGCTGTCCATTCCACCCCAAATCTCCACAACTCCCCAGCCCTGGCAAAGGAAAACCTCATGTCCTTCTCTGCACCTAATTCCCTTTCCTTGCTCCTGAACTCCGGAAGGCTAGAACGAATTTATCCAAAGATGGAAGCTCAGCTCATGGAATAAGCTCCCAAAAATGTACTGGCCAAAGACATGCAAATATTATGTAGCTATTTCAGTTGTGGGTTTAGACAATGGGAGATGGATCCTAGTCTAGAATATTCAAGTCTTCAAGTCACTATTATTCAACAGGTCTTTGCTACGCTGCACACTTCAGATGCCTAACTGCATTAGCTAACGTGAGTTGTCTCCTGTTTTTGCATGAAGGTCGTGTTGCTACGTTGGTTTTCCGCATGGCCGAGTTTCTGTAGGTGCATGGATTTATCTTAATATTTGGGCAAAATGACCTTGAGATGGAAATAATGTCCAAACTACGGAGAAAAATTCATCTTTGAGTAGAATTCAGCAGTGACTTTGCAGACTAGGAAAAGACAAAAAGTTTGTGCAAGCAGTGCAATGAGAAAGCGGTGTGTTGATGATGGCTGTTCCGAGAAAACAGACTAAATTGTTAACCCGTGAAGGATTTAATAAAATATTTGTATATCTTATGGGACATACAAATAAAGTGTTTTGAAGCCTAATTGTTGCTTTAGTTTATTAAGGAACTTACTGAAAATTTTCCTTGCAATACTATGGCAAATAGATAATAATTTATCCTGAAATGTATTGTAGTTCATGTTACTATACAGAAGCAGTTTTAAAATCAATTTATTAAGGGCATTCTATAGGCAAGAAACCCGTTAACTTAAGATATTAGAGTTCTTTCCCCTTTTCATTGATTCCTGACTCTTTCTAGGAAAGTTTGGATTAAGTCGGTTTGAAATTATTTTAGTACAATTGCTATTTAATAGAAATTTGGTTTTGACCGTTTCACCTACTCGAGACCTAGTATTTTCTTCCCCAACATCAGTTAGAAAGAGCAGATGACCAGAATGGGGTCCTGGTGGGAAGGAAGAGATTTCACTCAAAGCCCAACAAGTGAGGCCAGTTTCAATATAGCAAGGTGCAATTTGAAATTTAAAAAAAAAAACTAGTCTTGTCTTAGGAGTGGCAACTTGTGTTGCTAAGGAGACCACGCAATGAAAAAGATACCACACGGAAGTGATCTTCCTTTATTGTACTTTGCTTGACGCGACAGCAAAAAAGAGATCCAAACGGGGAGATGTGCCGAAAAGCGCAGCTTGGACTTAAGGTCTGCAAGTAGGAGAAGAGGTGATGGGTACTGAGCCAGACGCGTCCCCTTTTTGGTGCTGTCAAGTAAGTTGCCGTCAGGCTCCTTAGCGCGCGGCGGGCTGGGCGCCCGCTGCGGAGCCGCCTCTCTCCGGGAGGTAATTAACCAGTGCTTGGGCGCACCAGAGCCAGTCCGACAGCTCCAGCCACTGGCAGAGCCGTGGGACCAAGGGCCGGCTGGGTCTTGGACGTAGATCTTCTGGAATGCACATCTCTCGAGACTGATATCCAGAGCCCGGGAGGAACGTGCTCCCAGTGCAGACCTCCTGAAGTGCAGCCATGTACAGCTCCTGCCAGCTATGGGCGGTGGTGACAAGTTGGCCTTAGAAAAGTCGGGGGCAAGAGAGATGGGGAGGGAAGATCCCCACCGCAAAAATGACAAGAGTGGCGCTGGTTTCGGCTTAGATTAGATCCAAATTCAAGAAGACTCGCAGGCAAATGTGTAAACTGGGCGCTCTAACACCGGCGTGGAGAAAACAAGACTCTCCACCTACAAACTGCAAACTCTTTAAAGTCACTGTCGCTTTAGGTTCAGATCTTAAGATTTCGGAAGCCAGTTTTCTGTGGTGGGGTAGTGTGGTCGGAGAGAGGAATCAGGCAGGGACTAGAACTTTGGGGTTCTGGCCAAGCAAGGGGAGAGGGAAGTGGGGGTGGGGGGCGCGCTGGGCGCTGTCCATGGTGCTGGGGAGAGCGCGGCTTCATTTCACTTTGCTGTCCCCAAACCGAGCTCAAGTGTACAAAAGGGTAAGGGCTAACACCAACAACTGGTGCGGCTAGATTTTTTTTTTCTCCCTGCAAATGTAGAAAATACGAATGTGGCTGTACAATTTAAATAGTACTTTAGGGGGGTTCTATTCTTCATTTCACAGTCATTACTGCTTAGTCAGACAGCAGTGTTAACTGGTAGCGTCTTCTTCAAAGTGCTCAGTTTTTCAAAGTAGTGTAATCAGCAATTTTTGATGTACAAAGTAAAGAGTAAGGAGGAAAGGAAAAGGATGATTTGAGACTTGATTTGAAACTCTAAACATATCCAGGGGCAATGAGCTATTTCCAGATTTGATAGGAACTAAAAGAATAGCATGACTTAACCTGCTGAGTTTACTGAGAAAGTATTAAATATATATAGATTCAATTTCACTTAAATAATTCTCAAAACTCCATACCTGCCAAATGGCTATAGTTATATTTTTGTCAACAAGAATAAAAGGAGCAATTTGCTATTGTAGTTTGTGTGTGTATAAATTAGAAACGGTTACGATTTCATTTTAATTTCTAAAATGGTACTATAATAACTGCATTTCTTAAAAAACAAATTTTATTTTTAAAAATACAGGTGATCAGAAAGAAAGTAGAATACAGTTAAAAATTATTTCGAGATTAGGCTAAATAGAAACATAACCTAGGAACTGAATCACACTCTTGTATCACACACGAGCAGATGTACTATGTGCCAAAATTTCAGGTAGACTATTAAACAATGTTTGGTTCAACCAGAAATGTGAAAAATAGGAAAGCAATTGAACTTGTTTTAATTGAGAAAATCTCACTTAGCCTCCGCAACTGTAATCCATGTGACAATGAAGAAGGAAAGGGACATGAATTCAAACAGCTGACACAATGATCAGCAACAACTGACAGCATCTCATTTGATATTTGATATCAAGCACTAGATCAATATTTGTAAGATCAATGCAATTTTAATGGTTTTCTTTCAAACCTGTATGAAAGCCAAATTGTGACACTCTGTGGTAGGGTTATTTTTAGAGGTGGTTATTCCAGGGGATGATATTAAGTAATTTACTGATGCAAAGCAAAAGCAAAAGGGTTGGGGGGAGGGAGGAACCAACAAAACCACCACAACAAACCATCAATATTTCTTCAGTTGGTAAATCCTGATTATCCAAGTACCCAGAGAAGGTGTGAACATTTATTGGAAAAAAGCCATTTATTTAATTGTGGCTAAAAAAAAAAAAAGAAAATAAATCTTTGAAAAATTATTTGGTGGTACATGAAGATGAACTAGATCAGAGGCACCTTTTTCAGACACAATGGGATTAGGTGACATGTGTGCAAAAAGAAATGAAAATGATAAAAAGAGAAAACCTAGGCCTGACAGCTACAGGGTCAATCCCCTCATGTGTGGAATTCAGTGGGAAATAACAAATTTTTCTGCATCCCTGACAGAGTGGAAAACTGAGAGCCCTATCTGACACTCTAAGCAATGTTCTCACAAAGGTCAAATAAAGACAAAGAAATAAATAGGTCTAAATATTGTGAATTATTTTCTTTAGAAGGGTTTGTATCACCTAAAAAATAAAATGTATTTACTCTAACTCAGAGACACATAGTTACTAACCCTATACTTATATTTTGACTCACTTGCTTACAAATTTATTTTGATAGAAATGCTAAACTTGGGTTTATTTATTTCTTTTCTTTACAGGTTCGGTTTTGAGGAATTTTCATCTAGAGGAACCCAAGATCTTCAGTCCAAACAGCAATTTCTGGGGAGGCAGATAATGGGGGAAGGAATGACACAGGGGTTGTAACTAGCTGAACATTTCAGAAAGAACAGTAACAAAAATAAGATATGATGGTCCTGGGTAGTGTTCTGTGACAAGCAGAGGTTTACGGTTTTTAGGTACAAGAGCAGGTAAATGTGTTCAGTTTGGGATTCAACCTTAGTTAAAAACTTGGGGGAACTGGTTTCTTTTTCACTTGAAAGAATAAGAACATTTTAGGAAATTTCTGATGCCTGACCTAAAGACCTCTCATTCTTCTTCAGATAGAGAAGAAAACACTTCGAAACTATGTAATTCTTGGAAAAAAATTTTCCCTTGAAGATTCAATTTTTCCTGTTGTTTTTGTTGATGACAGTAAATTGCCTGATGAGAAACTGACAGATCACTTCAAATAAAAGACATTGTATCATATGCTCTTAAATGAAATTCGTATCTAAGTTCTTTTGCAGAACTAAATCATGCACCTAGTATATTCTTTAATAATCTAGGTAAAGGTATATTTTCCAGGATTTTAGAAACTCCACAAAAAGTCTCTCTCTGCATGTGTCTTTATGCCTTATAGTGTTTCAAATTTGGCAGATTGCCTACAAACTAAAGATACCAACAGTTTAAATACATTTTTATTTAATGAAATAAAGCCAACCTTACACACAAATGCACATTACGTACAGATGATTTAAGGTTTCAATTAACTTCAAGCATTAAAAATATTTATTATAATGCCTTGCAGATTTGAAGATGAAAAAATTATTTAACAGAAGTTTCCAAACATTCATGGTAACCAACATATACAGAACACCTACTATAGTATATGCATTGAAAAGACATAGACATATTGTATATGTTGTCTATTTCAGGTGAAATGAACAAGAATGGGCATATGTACTTCAGAATGAGTTTGTATGTGTGTATGAAACATATTTTTCAATTAGCTAGGTTTTTCTTTTTTTAAACTCTGAGTAATTCTAAAGAAGAAAATAAACTTTATACTCAATTATAGTTAATCGAACTTCATTTTGGCTAATCATAATTTGACCAGTGATTTTTTTTCCTCAGAGCATGAAGCACAGTGCTTAATTTATAAGTTTAGTGCACCCAAAATGCTGCTCTTCTTAAGCCACTTTGAAGTAATGCTAGTGAGTCTACGATCCAGATCTACATGTTAATCTCTAGTTTTGCCTTCAAACAGAATTCAGTTACAAAGAACTTGGAAAGATTTTTAATCTATTCAGGAGAGAAAAACTCTTTAATTTTCCGAGGAGTAAAAACTCCCCAAGAAACTTCATATAGCTTCTTAGATTTTGCTTAGCATACGTGATAAAACATTGATTGTTGCAGTTTGGTGACCCATGAAATTTGGGGGTTAGTTTTCTCTTCAGACCAGAGCATATAATTATGCAAATAAAGAGCTGTCACTGATCTAGTGAAATACTCACAAACACATGCACTCTGAAATTGGACAGAAAAGTGAAAATGGTTGGTGATGTGATGGTGCCATGGTTTGTTTTCCTGCCAAGTTTCTATCTAAATTCATTATTCAAGTAGTAAACTTTAAAAAGAGACATATCATTCTTGGGGTGTTGGTTGTCTTTTCATTTCAGATTCTTTGTATTGGTGTTGCAGGCTGGCCACAAAGTACAGTTCAACATTATTTTACCTATGACAGTTCCTCATATTACCCGAGGTAATAGTCAAGGAAGAAAAAGATGAATGATGTAAAAAGAAAGATGTAGGACTTCTTTAGATTTCTTTTTAGAAATATGTGTCATGTCTGTTTCAAACAGAACTCAACTCCAACAATATAAAGAATATAGTGAAAGATTGTTCACAAATCTCAAGGCGAAAGTCTGGGAAAATTTGCTTAGAAGGCCTCTTGGACTAAGTCAAATTTCTACTTTTAAGGTTTTTACATTCAAGGGGGAAAATAGTGGTCACTGTGTGATATCCACTTAATGGTTAAACTTTCAGGATGACTTTCTCCTAGCTAGCAATTAAAGCCAACTATATATTATTTGGTAACTTTAACCTTTGAGGTTCATTTTACAGTTATTACTTCTCTAAAACCTTTGTGCTGGGAATTAACAAGAGTTCTTCAATCTAATCATGCTCTTTGGCATCAAGGTCTCCCAATTCTAAAGTTACCATTGCACAGGGTGTTGCATAATTTTAGATGTCATGGAGAGTCCCACTGATGAAATCTGAGAAGGCTCATGTCAGACCACTGACTGCTAAAGACATCACTACATGAAAGATCAGTGGTGTGAAACTTTAAAAACATCGATCCAAATGAATCAATTAAATCAACATTCATCCCTCCTAAGTGTATGGTTTAAAACTATCATTGTTGCTTTTTTAAAAAAACCTTACATAGATTTTGAGCTAAATGCTGGAATGCTTTGATGGCTACTTCTATTCTCGAATCTCCGTTAATCGACTTTGTGCTATTTCCCTCTTTTCAACATCTTCCACTTGGTGTACATTCTTTACTTTTAGTACAGTGCATGACAGTTGCAATGCTTTAAATCTAAAACCGTCTAACAAAGCTGACGCTTTAGGTAGGGTAGCTTTAAGCTCTGTGAAGTGTTGATTAAAAACCCTTTCCCAGACTCAAACTGATCTTTTTGGAGATTAATAGAATATTAGATAAAAGGAAGACGAACAATTCAAGAGACTCCCACTCAGTCATTCTATACAAGGAAGGAAGGAAAGTATTCAATTTTTGAAAGGGAGTACCTCCTGGAGTCTTTTATTTTATATTATTACAGCCACTAATAAGTAATCATAAAATAACCACCACCATCATACCCCTTTTTGCCACCCATATTTCAATGATGAGAATGTCTCACATTTATTTAAAGACATTTATTTTTCTCCACAGAGGCATGTGGAAAGTTTTTGAGAAATTTTTACACTTTCTGTATTACTAGTCTTTCTTAAATGAATCAGGATTACAGACACCAACAGGATCCTGTCAGTTTACAGTAAAAAATATGACTGTAACAAGAGACACACGTGTTTGGATTGGAACTGCAGATAACCCAGGGAAACAAATAAAATCTAACTTATTAGCATGAATAATTAGTTAACATATCTCTAAAAGGAGCTAAAGGTTTTGAGAAAGGAATAGCTGTAAAAGAAATGTTATTTTCATATTGAACACAGAACATCAAGAACCAACATACACGAACTTGGAGGCAACTTAATCTCACCAGACTCCTCTTGGAAAACACATTTATTTATGGCATATTCAAGTTTATTTCATAAAACAATAGCTTAAGGACAGATTGTCCAGGTTTCCTTACTAAGGAGATATTTCAGATATTAAAAACAACTGTCTTATAAATGTTAGCTTTGTAAAAGGTGCAAGCCAAATAACTCAACTGAAGTTAGGATATTACCTTACAGCAATAATAACAGAAATAAAAAGTAGCCATAAGGTTTAAAATATTGATGGATGCTGTCTCATCCTTCCTTTTATGTTTTTGCTTTAAAAAAATCTCTATGCAGTTGGTGAATAAAGGAACTTCTGAGAAAGAATAATACACCGCTGTTGTTGGGAAAAATTGTTTTTATTTTAAAATGGAAATGGAAATATAGAGGAAAAGCTTGTGCTTTCCTTTATTTTGTTTTTACATAAACAATAATAATGCAATCCAGGTCAAAGCACAAGGCAGAAACTCTAGAAAAGAACAGTTATTACAAGTCCATGGTCTCTTTTCAAATATCCATGAAAACGTTTAACAACTGGACGGTTAGGTACCTCAGAAAGCTCCAAAGCAATAATCTGGCCTTTAAGTTTTGACAGGACTATTTTGAATCTTAGACTTATCAGTCACTCCTTTCCTATTCTACTTGTTCTAAGAATTAAGTATATAATTAAATAAAAAGCCCACATCCTGACTTTAAATCTCCACTCTCCTAAAAACCTGTCTGAGAAAACAAAAATGGGGACGATCAGAGCAAAAATATTGTTAACACTGGCCACCCTCACGCAGGTGGGCTACTACCAACTGCTGGTTGTTACTCCAAGAAAATACAGGTGAATAGTATTATTACATTTATATCAACAAACCCATAATCAACAGGTTAAAAAAATCCTACATTACAAAGAATCTGATCACTTACCAGTTGGTGGTCTAAAATGGTTTGCCTAGCTCCCTCTGGGCTGCTACAGCTCAGAGTCACAAGTAGAAATTACATTTACACAACTTAAGTTTGCAAATAGCTCTCTATAGATAGTTAAACAAGGCCTAACCATCCAGTAGTTTTAAAGTATTAGAGGCAATTAAATAGTGATTTATTCTAGCTAAAGGTTTAAAAAGAGGAGGGATGATTTGAGAGAAGGAATAGGAGTGATTTGGTTTATAACTGAGTATATTTATTTTGCTCTGTTTCAGGTGCAGAAGCTTTACAAATTTAGCGTTGCACAAGTGTTTTTTTTAAATGTTATAAAATGGTTTCCTGTGAACATTTTCATATACTGATAACACGACACAATATAACACCTTGAAAAATATATTCAATCCACATCAATTCTTGAATTTCTCACTTGAAGATGACATTATTTTACACAGTTCACCACTACTTCTAAAATAGTAAAGATCAGATAAAAAGGGTCAATATCATAGACAAATGTGCTTCACGTTGTTGAGGCTTACTCATTTTAAGTCATCCACTAGCTGAATAAAATGCCGTTTTGACTTTTCCTTCTATAGTTGATTCTGCTTAAGTAACACCAAAAGATATGCAGACATGACTACTGAAAACAGATCACTTTGTCATCATTAAAACTGTAGAACTAATGAATGTACTTGTATGTCAAACACAGCAATGAGATATTAACCGTTTTTAAACTTGTTGAAATTGGTTCATAATATAAAAACATTTATGCACGAGCTGGCTGATTTTAAGTTACTTTTCTGAGGCATTAGACAGTTCTACGTCATTTTGGGTACATTTTACCATGTCCTCAAATAAGGCAGGCATATTAGTTGTTGCATACACTTTAAAAAAGGATGAAAATATTAAATTCAGGTTCTCATGTATTAGAAACAATCTTTACTAGATAATTAAATTTGTCAAATAATTAAAAAATGTGAAAATTTAATATTTTAATCAAAAGTCAGCAAAACCTTAACATCTCTTGTATTTCACAGTGTTGGCCACATCTTCGCTGGAATAAAATACTTAATTGTTAAAATTGTAGGGCTAAACCCTACAGAGGAAGCGGAGTGCTAAAAATTATACCATTGTACTGAGAGAAGAAATTATTTCACACCAAGTCTTTCTCTTCTTGTTAAAGCAGGAAACCAAAAGGATCATTTTAGCCCCACTTAGCCTTTCAGAAGAAAAAGGCTGCAGAGCACACAGGTTTAGTTTCTTCATGACAATAAAAAAATTCTATCCCTAGAAGGGCCTTAACTCCAGGAAAGGTCAGAATAGATCATTCTGGAAAGGATTAACAACAAACTTTCTCCACAGAGAGATCTGAAAAGCAAAACTTAAGTGTGTTACCTCTAAATTACAGTGCCACTCAGTACACATTATGTATTTAAAAAGTAAAGTCAATTCCAGCGATAACAGTTGGAAATTCCACTGAAAATGGGACTTCACACACGTACAATTAGAAGATCTGCCCATCATTGTTTTGGTTTTAACAGTCTTTTCTGAAATCAGAAACTTGTGTAAACTCTCACAATCAGCTGGCAAAAGGATTTTCAGCAGTAATGCGGATTCAGTACTTTATAGATTTTTATGCAAAGTTTTTTCTTTTTTTTTTTTTCTGGTCCCTAAAGGAAAACAGGGAGAGAACAACTTACTCTCCCCAAATTACCTACTACATCATTGCATTCATGTTTTGAATTTGAAATTGGCTTGGGGTGTGTGTGCAGAACTTCCTAAAAAAAAAAAAAAAAAAAAAAAGAGAGAGGGGTAATAAGATGCCCTCAGGGAAAAACCTATTTAAAACGGAAATCTAAAGTCTGGAATAAAAGTTTGCTCTGGTTGAGAGGGGAGAGACGGACATGATTAAAGGGGGGAAAGCAGCAGCGGCTGCGCTGCGGCGGGCGCTAGGACCGCGCCGACGCCGCTCGCCCCGCAGCGCCCGCGCGGACTCAGTCAGGGCAATTAGAGCCGCGCGGGCTGCGCCAGGCTGGGCGCTGTCAGCCTTAATCTGAGCGCTGACGGGCAGCGCTCAGCCCGCAGGAAGCACGACCAGTGAACCCATATTGCTTTGACAGTTGCACTCATCTAGAAATAATGCAAAACGCTATTTAGATGTATACATCACGACCCTGTGCTCTGGGAAGAAAACAATCTAATGAGGGGCTGGGAGTCCGCTCGACGGCAAAAGCAGTGAGGGGGCGCGCGGGTGCGTGCGTCAGGGCGGCTCCCGGGCGGCCTCCCCCGCCGCGCTCGCTCCCCTTACAGCTCTTCGTGCTTGATGCGGTGCGAGCGGCGCGTCACAGCTGGCTTCAGGGAGCTGGTCTTGGCCTCTGAGGCTTCGGTAAAGAATTTGAAAATAGATGGGAAGCTTTTCCAGGAAGTTAGCTCATGACGGTCGGTGCCTGCAAAGAACCACACATTCGGTTACCAGGGGGCCAAGCGCGGCCGGGCGCGGCGAGGGCTGCGAGGGCCAGGCCCAGCCCCGGCTCCCGACCGCCCCTGCCCCGCCCCGGCCACCCGTGCCCCGCCCCGGCCACCCGTGCCCCGCCCCTCAGCCAGGGCTCCCGCCCCCTCGCGGGCGCGCGCCGCCGCCTCTCGGGGCACACCGAAGGCTGCGGGGTCGTTTGCCCCCGGGCTCAGAGGAACGCAGACCTGGCTATCCGCGACTTCGGGGCGTCTCCGGTCTGAGTCCCCATCCCTCTCCCGACGCGGGACGCGGCCTGGAGCTGTCCCGGGGTCGCCCGACGCGCGGTCGGGCGCCCCGGGGCCTCCGCCCCTCTGGGCCAATGGAGGCGCTGGGCGGGAAGGGCCACTCCCTCTCCCGCCGGGAAACCTCCCACCTCCCGAGACTCGGCGCGCGCGGGGATTGGTTTCCCCTGCGCGCGGGATCGGCTCCCACCCACCCCACAGCGCCAGTTTCCTTGCTTCGCGGGGGTGGGAGGGAAGATTTTTCTCGCCGCTCCCGGAAGCTGCGCTGTTGGACACGATTACCTCAGCTAGGTCACTCGGACCAAATCACACGGGACGCTTAACGAAGGGCCACATTCAAAAGGGATTATGCCTTGAAGGGTCCTAGCAGGCGACATTTTAACAGATTTTAAGGGGTAAATTTAGAACGGCTTTAAAAAAAAGGTTTCAAAGCAGTGACTACTAAAAGAGCATCTAGGCCTCCCATTTTGTCAGGAGGAATTCAACTTAGAAAATGCAGGTTAGTTGCCAGTTTATGAGATTATTTTATTTTACTACAGCTTCTCTCTGTGGTTTCGAGGTACAGGATTTTTCAAATCAAATCGACCTTCAGTTTAATGCAGGCAGCAGATAACACGGATACAGGCATAAGAACAGATGAGGAAATACATTTATCTATTTTTGACTCCTTGTGATGGCTTATGTAGCATTTTACAAGTGGCTTCATACCTGAGCACTTTTTAAAATCAAAAATTAAAATAATTACAAAGGCTTCCATGAAATAATGAGTGACTAGCTTTTAAACAGTTGAAATCTCTTCCTAGATCACTCCATTATGCAGAGAGATACCGCTTGGAAGTCGCCGGATTCAGGGCCTCTGTCTGATACTTTAACATTGTTAATGATAATTCTTTAGTCTGTAATAGTAGGTCATTGCTATGGTTACTCTACAATGGTGCAACACTTTGCTTTCCCCTTCAGCTATTCGCTGAGACCTGGTAACCACATTTGTTGCCTAGCAACAGTTTTGTGACAGTATCACAATCTAGGAGTTACAACAATAAGGATGCTATGGCTGCGGTGGCCAGAGAGCAGAAAGCTACAGTCTGTGCCGGTGACTTAGCTGTGGGAGCTGGCCCTACTAGAGAACCCCTCTCTTTATCGGTGCCCTCCCGAGGATTCTCTGTGTCCTCCTTTACTCTGCAGATTGGCCTCATGAACCGGAATTTGAAACTAAGACCCAGTATTAAAGTCATATCCCCCAATGCTACTTATTCAGACTAAAAAATGAGGTCATTTCTTTTCTGCTTACTCATTTTGGGCAAAATTCATTGTTATCAATAGGAAGGAGAGATGAGTGTAGGTTTATCTTGGTAAATCCTCAAGTGCTAGCTGGATTTTGACAATTCTTAATAGAATTCTTTGGGAAAAATTATATATATACATCTGCCTGCATCAATAGGTGTATAAGACATAAAATCTAGATATTATTATAAATCATTTTTAATGATTTATTCAAATGACAATCTTAAAAGATTCTTTTGAATTTGGAAGTATTTATATTTTCCAAACCTAAGTGAGCAGTTCTACCTAAGCTCAGATATGCCTACTTTAAAATATTTGTGGGTATATCTAGGAGGAGCAGTTTCTGGATAGGTTTACCAAATGTGTGTGCCTATTCTACAGTGTTTGCAACCCTAGTTTTGCTTCAGTAATAACTACTCAGTTGCACTTATAATGGTAAGATATTTTAAAATCAATTCTAATTCCTTTTGAAAGACCATTCTCAGATGCATACTATATGGCAACACCCACCTCCAAATACAATAAGCCAAAAAAAAAAAAAAAAAAAAAAAAAGGTGCTAATTGTCTCCTTTCCTTCCCATTTCCCAAGCTTCCAGCCACATTTGGCATTTCCCCCATAGTGATCACACTGACACCTACTAATGTTACCAAGGCTATGATCAATTTGTAAGCTTTCTCAGGAAATTCCCCTCATAATTCCTCCCACCCCTTGAAAACCAATTCAATCTGTGAATCTAGAGGGACCTAAGGAGTCAATGGTCTGAAGCAATTTTAACTCCTTTATTTCTTCTTTACTGGTGACAATCCTTCTGAAGAATGAACAGATTTCCCTGGTGATAAAATCACTACAAAAGCTTTTTTTAGTTTTAGCTTTTAATGACTCTCTGCTTGATTAGTCCTAGACTGAAAAGACCAGAGTCCCTGAGATAACTGAATACTTGCACTGGCTCTCAACATTTATTCTTATAATTTAAGAATATAAATAATGAGAATGTGTGCTTCTGTCAGAGAAAGGGAAATTGCTAGGAGTAAAGGTAATAAGGTAGGTTAGCAACTGAATTACAGAGAATGGGGTAGAGGGGAGAGAATTCTCCCCAAACTAAGGAATGATAACATGAATATGTAATACAAAAATATCTTTTCTAAATTTTTGGAAGTAATTTGTAATAATTTAAAAAATATAATTTGGAGGTTGAATAACTGCACATCTATCTGGGACTGCAGATATACATTTCAAGAATATGTTTGGACACCATTTTCAAAAATTTAGGGCCAAAGTTCAATGAAAATATTTACAAATCAGTATGAAACTATCCACAACAATGCTCGGTGAATGGAAACTTTTGAGAGCAGGTTTCTAGTACTTAAAAAATGCATCACTTTAGGGGACATTAAGTGGGGTACTTTTTATTCCATCAGTACTGAAACTCTAGACCATTACATTATCTGTTCATAAAAGGATATAAAAGATAGAAGTTTAGGTCAATCAAAAAAGCAGCCATTTATTAATAAAATGCAATGATGTAGAAGTCATAGGGAAACTATTTTATTTGGCACTATCTTTGTTATTTGAAGGAGATAAACATGGTTTTATAGTCAGGGCCTAGTCTTTTCTAGTGAAAAGACTTTACTCTTATCAAAAGTCTCCACTTTTCAAACCCATACTTTTCCTAATTTAGAGAGGTTCACAAAATACAAGGAGTAAAAAGTTTTTCCACATTAAATATCTGTCAAGTTCTCGAGGAATGATTTTGGTATCATTTTTGAATGGCAGGCTTGGTCTAACGAGATAATTCGCCTTTGGTGTGAATTCAGTTTCCTAGTCTATGAAATCAATTCAGTATAAAAGTAAAATGTAGCCAGGCACTGTGGCCCATGCCTGTAATCCTAGCACTTTGGGAGGCCAAGGTGGGCAGATCACGAGGTAAGGAGTTTGAGACTATCCTGACCAACATGGTGAAATCTTGTCTCTACTAAAAATACAAAAATTAGGCTGGTGTGGTGGCACATGCCTGTAATCTCAGCTACTCAGGAGGCTGAGGCAGGGGAGTCGCTTGAACTCAGGAGGTGGAGTTTGCCATGAGCCAAGATTGTGCCACTGCACTCCAGCCTGGGGAACAGAGCGAGACTCTGTCTAAAAAAAAAAAATAAAAAAATAAATAAATAAATAAATAAATAAATAAAATAAAATAAAATGTAAAAGATCGTAGTGCTTCATTATAAAAAAATAACTTTGCTCAGTTTAAACCAGTGGTTCTTAATGGAGATAATAATGGCCTCTGGAAGCATTTTGGAAATTTGTAGAGATATTTTTGGTGGTCAAGATGACTGGAAGGTATTATTGGCATTTATTGGGAGAACGTCAAAGATAGTGGATATCCTGTAATTTGCAAGGTGGTACAGAATTGTTCTGCATCCCACATGATTTTCAAATGTTCAGCAGCTATTCATTTAGTTGAAAACCTGTTTATAATTATATGGATTAGAATTGAAATGTTTTACAGATAATATTAAAATACTTTTTGCATGATTTTAATATACACTGACTTTTCTGGGAATACAACTACCTCATAAGTTGAAAGAGTTGTGCATTTTATGTTTTTCAGAATCTTACCAAGAGTGGTTTACCGTATGAAAAAAAATCTCGTAACTGATGGCACCATGCCCATGGTACTTGAGTTGCTAATAAGCATACCTGTATCAGCCGGGCGCGGTGGCTCAAGCCTGTAATCCCAGCACTTTGGGAGGCCGAGGCGGGTGGATCACGAGGTCGAGAGATCGAGACCATCCTGGTCAACATGGTGAAACCCCGTCTCTACTAAAAATACAAAACATTAGCTGGGCATGGTGGCACGTGCCTATAATCCCAGCTACTCAGGAGGCTGAGGCAGGAGAATTGCCTGAACCCAGGAGGCGGAGGTTGCCGTGAGCCGAGATCGCGCCATTGCACTCCAGCCTGGGTAACAAGTGCGAAAACTCCGTCTCAAAAAAAAAAAAAATAAGCATACCTGTATCAGCCTACATTTGTAGCTGTCAAATTCATGATGATTCCATGTATAGGACCAAGTATCTGACTACGTCATTATGTCTTTTCATGTAGATTTACCTGAGCACTTTAAATATTGAAATACATATTATTTTTATTATGAATTACTTTTATTCCTTCTACATGTTAACTAGAGCATTAAAAAGATTTAACAGTCTCATAAGCAGTTTAGATTATGTTACCTGTAGAATTTATTTCAGGATAGTAAAAGCACTGGATAATATTTCTTATAATAGGATGTAATCAAAGGTGAGTTTAAATAAAAATGAATGTTTAATTCTTTCTTACTATATTAGAGATTAATTCTTCCAATAATCTGAACCCTACTCTAGCTATCTCTTTTATCCCGTAGAGTAGAAAATACCTATTTTTCATTTTTCTTATGTTTCTTCCACAAATGCCATTTGTCAATGATGTTATTCATTGTGAAATGGCAAAAAGGCAGAGGATCTTCCAATTAAAATACCATCCTGAATATTTACCCTTGACTTACCACTTGTTTTAAAAAATGATTGTGTAGCAAATTTCAAAGGAATGAAGCAAAAGTGGTCAGAAGGATTAGAAACTTTAAGAATCAAGAATGAGACTATAAATCAGATAAGAAAGATCAAACTGCTAAAATGTGTCATTTGTTTTCCCGAAAGACTACATATTTAAGAAAAAGTGCCTTGTAATGGAACTGACAAAGAGGAAGGCTATATTCATGTAATAGCATTTAGAAAAAATGGTTGAAAACAGTACTGAGAGTGGCATAGCAAAGAATAGGATAAGAGAGATAAAACATTACTATATTTTGTCTTACCTATTCCCCTTACTTCTGTCTATGAATGACTCTGATTCAAGTGTTTCTTATAAATCAGCCCTGCTCATACTCCTCTTTACTTGATCTTAGTGCTTAGAAGTATTTTTGTGGGGGTAGGGGCAAAAAGTATATAAAAATATGCTACTCAGTTAGCAGTCAAAATCCTGATGTTTTCTTTGGCAGATGTATATTATTCTGTAGCTGTACCTCATTTTATGCAGTAGATGTCTTAAAAAGTTATATGGGAATATAATTTCTGTTAATGAAATCTATTTTTAAATGAAGGCATGGGCTATTTGCCTTTTCGGTGAATCCCTTAATAAGGTGATGATTTTCTGGTAAAGCAAATAATCATTCTTCAAAGGATATCACACACACATGCACACACACATACTAATCAGATTTGCCAGAGGTAAGGTTTACTGGTAAACAGTAAACAGACTGAAGAACAATCTGAGTGTAGAGTAACTTATCACCAAAAAGATAATTTAGAAGAATTTCTTCATCTGCCGTTCAGTCTTGTAACTATTACTAGTCACTTTATCTTACATGGTCCTAGACCAAAAGGTAATGGAATACAGGCATACCTTGAAGATATTGTGGGTTTGGTTACACCCCCACCCCCATAAAGCAAACAGTGTAATTAGGTGAATCACACATTTTTTGGTTTCACAGTGGATATAAAAGTTATGTTTACACTATGCTGCAGTCTACTAAGTGTGCAAAAGCATATGTCTAAAAAGACACTGTATATAGCTGCATTAAAACATGCTTTATTGCTAAAAATGCAAATCATCTGAATCTTTAGCAAGTTGCAATTGTTTTGCTGGTGGATGGTCTTGCCTCCATGTTGACTGCTGACTGATCAGAGTGGTTGTTGCTAAAGATCAAGATGTTTGTGGTAATTTCTTAAAATAAGACAATGACATTGTTTGCTGCATTGATTGAGCCTTTCATGAAAGAGTTCTCTGTAGCATGTAATGTTTGACAGCATTTTACCAACAGTAGAACTTCTTTCAAAATTGGAGTCAATCCTTTCAAACCTTGCCACTGTTTTATCAACTAAGTTTATGCAATATTTAAAATTCTTTGTTGTCATTTCAACAATGTTAACAGCATCTTCACTAGGAGTACATTTCATCTCAAGAAGCCACATTCTTTGCTCATCCATAAGAAACAGCTCACTTCTTAAAGTTTGATCATGAGATTGCAGCAATTCAGCCACATTGTCAGGCTCCAAGTCTAATTCTGGTTCTTTTGCTATTTCTACCACACCTGCAGTTTACTTCCTTTAGTGAAATCTTGAACCCCTCAAAGAGGTTCATCCATGAGTGCTAAAATCAACTTCTTCCAAACTGTCGTTCATACTGATAATCTGACCTCCTCCCATGAATCACAAATGTTCTTAATGGAAGCTAGAATGGTGAAGCTTTTCCAGAAGGCTCTCAATTAACTGTACGGAGATCCATCAGAGGAATCATTGTATCTGGCAGCTACAGCCTTATAAAATGTATTTCTCAAATATTGAGACTTGAAAGTTGAAACGACTCCTTGGTCCATGGGCTGCAGAGTAGATGTTGTGTTAGCAGGAATGAAAACAATATGAATTTTCTTGTACATCTCCATCAGAACTCTTGGCTAACCAAGTGTACTATCAAGGAGTGATACTATTTTAAAATGATTTTTTTTTTCCCTGAGTAGTAGGTCTTAACAGTGGGCTTAAAATATTCACTACCCTATGCTGTAAACAAATGTGCTGTCATCTAGACTCTGTTGTTCCACTCATAGAGTGCAGGCACAGTAGATGTAGCATAATTTTTAAGGTCCTAGGATTTTTAAAGTGGTAAATGAGTATTGGCTTCAACTTAAAATCATCAGCTTCATTAGCCCCTAAGAAGAGAGTTACCTGTCCTTTGAAGCTTTGGAGTCAGGCATTAACTTACCTTCTCTAGCTATGAAAGTCCTAGATGGCATCTTCTTCCAACAGATGACTCATCTACATTGAAAATCTGTTGTTTAGTGTAGGCACTTTCATCAACGGTCTAAGCTAGATCTTCTGGATAACATGCTACAGCTTATACAGCAGTACTTGCTGCTTCACCTTTTTTTTTTTTTTTTTTTTTTTTTGAGACGGAGTTTCGCTCTTGTTACCCAGGCTGGAGTGCAATGGCACGATCTCGGCTCACCGCAACCTCCGCCTCCTGGGCTCAGGCAATTCTCCTGCCTCAGCGTCCTGAGTAGCTGGGATTACAGGCATGTGCCACCATGCCCAGCTAATTTTTTTTTTTTTTTTTTTGTATTTTTAGTAGAGACGGGGTTTCACCATGTTGACCAGGATGGTCTCGATCTCTTGACCTCGTGATCCACCCGCCTCAGCCTCCCAAAGTGCTGGGATTACAGGCTTGAGCCACCGCGCCCGGCGCTGCTTCACCTTTTAATTTTATGTTCTGGAGATGGCTTCTTTCCTTAAATCTCATGAATCAACCTCTGCTAGCTTCCAACTTTTCTTCTGGAGCTTCCTCACCTCTCAGTCTTCACAGAACTGAAGAAAGTGGGGACCTTGTTCTGGATTAAGCTTTGGCTTAAGGGAATGTTATGGCTTGTTTGATCTTCTGTGCAGACTACTCAAACTTTCTGCAGATGAGCAATAAGATTGTTTTGCTTTCTTATCATTCAATATTTACTGCGATAGCACTTTTATTTTCCTTCAAAAACTTTTTCCTTGCATTCACAACTTTGTCAACTGTTTTGTATGAGGCCTAGCTTTCAGCCTGTTTTGGCTTTTGACACTCCTACTTCACTAAGCTTAATCAAGAGGCCACTGTATGGTTATGAATTGGCCCAATTTCAACATTGTGTCTCATGGAATAGGGAGGCCTGAGGAGAGGATGAGAGACAGGAGAATGGCCAGTCCAATGATACACTACAGTTATCAAACAACTTTGCCATCTTCTATGGGCATGGTTCTTAGTGCGCCAAAATAATTATAATATTAACATCAAAGACCACAGATAATCTCAACAGATATAAAAACAACGAAAAGGTCTGAGGCAGTGTAAGAATCGCAAAAATGTAACATAGAGACATAGAGTGAGCACATGCTGATTTTCTTTTTTTTTGAAATGACTGTTAACAGACTTGCTTGACACAGGGTTGCTGCAAATCTTCAATTTGTAAAACATGCAATATCTGCACAGTGTGATAAAGTGAAGATCAATAAAACAAGGTATGCCTGTAATTTTGACAATCTACACATAATTTACACCCTAGGGCAGGCGTCCCCAAACTTTTTACACAGGGGGCCAGTTCACCGTCCCTCAGACCGTTGGAGGGCTGCCACATACTGTGCTCCTCTCACTGACCACCAATGAAAGAGGTGCCCCTTCCTGAAGTGTGGCGGGGGGCAAATAAATGGCCTCAGGGGGCCGCATGTGGCCCACGGGCTGTAGTTTGGGGATGCCATCCCTAGGGTTTGGCTTAGAATAGGGAATATCAATTGTTCATCTTTGCATGTAAAAGATCATTTTTTTATACCTTTGTTTCAGGGAGAAAAAAACCCAAACATGTGCCCATACCCTCTTACCCTGTCCCCCACAAAAGAATACATTTCTAAAGAAAAAGGTAAAGAATAAATTTTGTAAATTATCATGATAAAAGAGGCAGGAAACTAGAAAGATATGAAACATATTAATATTAACAGGATATTTATATATTTTCAAAATGACAAGGCTTGATTTTAAAAATTGATCTTTAACAAGAAAAAGAAGTATGGGCAATTAGGAAGTAATGAAGACCCTGTCAATATAGCTATGTTGATAATAACAGGTAAGGGAATTCTTCAGAAAATCTAATATATAAAAATCAGTAGGTCTGTAATATGTGTTATTGAGTCCCAGTGGGATTAACTAATGAACTTATGAGCTTACCAGCAGTTATTTTTAGAAAGCTATAAAGAATCAGAGAAATAGCAGACTGAAAAATAATGTGCCTTCTAAAAAGAAATACAATATAACTATTAAAATTTATTTAAAAATGAATTCTATGGCTTCTGAGAACAATATTCTTTTTGAAAAAATGAAATACATAGTTACTTATATTTGAAGAGAGAAGGGCTTCTAATGGATAGCTTCCCAGTTAGAAGGGACAAGTAAGAGCCGGCCACACTGGGAGTAGTGAATGGGACAGGGTGGGGTGTGCACGGAGATTGTGTAAGGAAAATGCCAAGTGCAGCTCAGAAAACATGTTGCAATGTCTTGTTGAATTACCTGTGTAAGATACAAGCAAGTCTCTTTCCACTGCCAACACAGTTGCAAGCCCTTTAAAGCTGAGATTGTGTTGCAACTGTAAAGGCAAGAAGTCAAGTTTGACCAAAGATAATAGGCTGAAAGACACATAATCAGCAGTGGAGACTTCTGGGTCTTTTGCAGCTTTTGGCACAACCTATCATTTCCTCTAGCTCTTTTTCTGCCAAGTACTTCTCATCTGATGAAGCATAGGGTTGGTACAAGAGGGTGAAGCAGGGGTGCAGTAGAACTTGGGGCAGTTTAAGACTCAGGGAGTGAGATCCAAGATGGCAGAATAGGAACATCTGTGGAGTGCAGTTCCCAGTGAGAAGAATGCAGAAGCTGAGTGATCACTGCATTTCCAAATGAGTTTTTACTGCCCACAGACCAGGAGATTCCCAGGCTGAAAAGTGCCACAAGTTTCTAGCATGGCTGTTTCAGCTGGCGCTATGGGTCTCTACACAAAAACTTGCATAAATCCATTGCAGCTGTTTCAACAGGTGCCTGGAACACCTGGGAGACAGAGCTGCCCATTCAACTGAAAAAAAAAAAAAGGGGGCTGAAACAGGAAGCCAGGTGATCTGGCTCAGTGGGTCCCACCCCCGACAAAGACCAGCAATCTAAAATGCTCTGGATTGAGAGTTTCACAGCAAGTGCAGCTGAACCAGCACAGTCCAGCTCGCTGGGAGGAAGGGCATCAGCCATTACGGAGGCAGTCTGCCATTACTGAGGCAGACCACCATTACTGAGGCAGTTTTAACAGTAAGTTCACATAGCAGCTAGGCAGAGCCCACAGCAGCTCATTAACACCTCTGCTGGCAGACTGTGGCTAGACTACCACCTTGCTGGGAAGGGCATCTCTGAAAAAAGGCAGCAGCATGTCAGGAACTTATAAATAAAGCCCCACCTTCCCAGGACAGAGCACCTGGGGAAAAAGGAGTTCATGAGTTTCGCTGCAGCAAACTTAAACGTACCAGCCCAGAGCTCTGAACAGGAATGATGGAGCTCCCAGTTCAGCAACTTGAGCTCCTACAAGGGACAGACTGTCTCCTCAAGCAGCTCCCTGAACCCTGTATATCCAAACAGACACCTTGTAAAGGAGAGCTCAGGCTGACATCTGGTGGGTATCCTTCTGGGATGAAGATAACAGAAGAAGAAACTGGCAGCAACCCTTACTGTTCTTCAGCCCCCGTGGATGATCCCCAGGCAAGCAGGGTCTGGAGTGGACCTCTAGCAGGCCTACAGCAGTGGGGTCTGACTGTTAGAAGGAAAACTAAAAAACAGAAAGAAATAAATTCAACATCAACAAAAAGGACATCCACTCAGAGATCCAATTCGAAAAACTAAAAAGACCACAGGTAGAAAAATCCACAAAGATGGGAAGAAACTAATGCAAAAAGAATGAAAACACCAAAAACCAGAATGCCTCTCCTCCTCCAAGGGATCACAACTCCACACCAGGAAGGGAACAAAACTGGATGGAGAATGAGTCTGATGAATTGACAGAAACAGGCTTCAGAAGGTGGGTAATAAGAAACTTTTCTGAGCCAAAAGAACACGTTCTAATCCAATGCAAAGAAACTACGAACCTTGAAAAAAAGGTTAGATGAAGTGCTAACGAGAATAAACAGCTTAGAGAAGAATATAAATAACCTGGTGGAGCTGACAAACACAACAAGATAACTTCGCAAAGCATACACAAGTTTCAGTAGCTGAATCGACTAAGCAGAAGAAAGGATATCAGAGATTGAAGATCAACTTAATGAAATAAAATGAGAATGCAAGATTAGAGAAAAAAGAGTGAAAAGAAATTAATAAAGCCTCCAAGAAATATGGGATTGTGTGAAAAGACCTAATCTATGTTTGATAGGTGTACCTGAATGTGACAGACAGAATGAATCCAAGCTGAAAAACACTCTTCAGGATATTATCCAGGAGAACTTCCCAAACCTGGCAAGGCAGGCCAATATTCAAGTCCAGGAAATACAGAGAACACCACAAAGATATTCCTTAACAAGAGCAACCTCAAGGCACATAATTGTCAGATTCACCAGGGTTGAAATGAAGGAAAAAAAGGTAAGGGCAGCCAGAGAGAAAGGTAGGGTTACCTACAAAGGGAACCACATCAGACTCACAGCGGAGCTCTCAGCAGAAACCCTAAAGGCCAGAAGAGAGTGGGGGCCAATATTCAACATCCTTAAAGAAAAGAACTTTCAACCTAGAATTTCATATCCAGCCAAACTAAGCTTCATAAGTGAAGGAGAAATAAAATCCTTTATATACAAGCAATCATCACCACCAGGCCTGCCTTGCAAGAGCTCCTGAAAGAAGCTCTAAACATAGAAAGGAACAACTAGTGCCAGCCACTCCAAAAATGTACCAAATAGTAAAGACCATCAACACAATGAAAAAACTGTGTCAACTAACAGGCAAAACAACCAGCTAGCATCAAAACAGCAGGATCAAATTCACACATAACAATATTAACCTTAAATGTAAATTTGATTGGGCTAAATGCCCCAATCAAAAGACACAGACTGGAAAATTGGATAAAAAGTCAAAACCCATCAGTGTGCTATATTCAGGAAACCCATCTCACGTGTGAGGAAGGACACACATAAACTCAAAATAAAGGGATGGAGGAAGATTTACCAAGCAAATGGAGAGGAAAAAAAAAAAAAAAAAGCAGGAGTTGCAATCCTAGTCTCTGAAAAAATACACTTTAAACCAGCAAAGATCAGAAGAGACAAAGAATGGCATGACATAATGGCAAAAGGATCAATGCAACAAGAAGAACTAATGATCCTAAATGTATACGCACTCAGTACAGGAGCACCCAGATACATAAAGCAAGTTCTTAATGACATACCAAGAGACTCAGACTCTCGTACAATAATAGTGGGAGACTTTAACACTCCACTGTCAATATTAGACAGATCAATGAGACAGAAAATTAACATGGATATCCAGGACTTGAACTCAGATGTGGACCAAGCAAACCTAATAGACATCTACAGAACTCTCCACCCCAAATCCACAGAATATACATTCTTTTTGGCACCACATTGCTCCTTCTCTAAAATCGACCACATAATTGGAAGTAAATCACTCCTCAGCAAATGCAAAAGAACAGAAATCATGACGAACAGCCTCTCAGACCACAGTGCAGTCAAATTAGAATTCAGGATTAAGAAACTCACTCAGAACTGCACAACTTCATGGAAATTGAACAACTGGCTCCTGAATATTGACTGGATAAACAATGAAATGAAGGCAGAAATAAAGACGTTCTTCAAAACCAACGGGAACGAAGACAAAACATACCAGAGTCTATAGGACTCCTTTAAAGAAGTGTCCAGAGGAAAATTTATAGCAATAAATGCCCACATGAGAAGCAAGGAAATATATAAAATCAACACCATCATCAAAATGGAAAGAGCTACATGAGCAAGATCAAAAAAACTCAAAAGCTAGCAGAAGACAAGAAATAACATGCCCATTGATGATAGAGTGGACAGGGGAAATGTGGCACATATACACCACGGAATACTCTGCAGCCATTATAAATGATGACTTCATGTCTTTTGTAGGGATATGGATGTGGAAACCATCATTCTCAGCAAACTGACACAAGAACAGAAAATCAAACACCACATGTTCTCACTCATAGGCGGGTGTTGAACAACGAGGAAACAGGGAGGGTAGCATCACATACTGGGGTCTGTTGCGGGGGGGAACTAGGGGAGAGATAGCTGGGGATGGGGAGTTGGGGAGGGACAACATGGACAGAAATGCCAGATATAGGTGATGGGGAGGAAGGCAGCAAACCACACTGCCATGTGTGTACCATGCAACAATCTTATATGTTCTTCACATGTACCCAAAAACCTAAAATGGAATTTAAAAATGTATATATATATCTAAAGAAAAGACTCAGGGAAGCCAGATGCAGGGCCTGCAATCCTAGCACTTTGAGAGGCTGAGGTGGGATGAATCTCCTGAACTCCGGAGTTGGAGGCCAGCCTGGTCAACATGGCAAAATGTCCTGTCTACGAAAAATACAAAAATAGCCAGGTGTGGTGGTACGCACCTGTAGTCCCAGCTACTTGGAGCCTGAGGTGAAAGAATCATTTGAGCCCAGGGACATAACTTTGGGAAGTAAACTTAGTCCTTTTCTTTTTCTTTTTTTGAGCGCACTGCTTTATTCACTAGGAATAAGCTGGTACAAAACACATTTTTGGAAAATTCACTTGGAGATAAGTGAATTATCATCGATGGCTGCAGAGTATTCCATGGTGCATATGTGCCACATTTTCCCTGTCCAGTCTATGATCGATGGGCTTCAGCTTTGCTGAGTCTCCCGCAGGAGCTTGAGCATGGGCTCGTCAGCCCTGAGGGCGAAGGTGAGTGTGCACTGCTGGTAGCGCTTGGGGTCACACTCCAGGTTCTTAATCCCCTCAGCCAGCAGGTGTGCTCGCTCCACACCTGAGCTGGGGCCTCGAAGCTCAGGGCAGTGAAGTGCACTGAGCCGGGGCCTCAAAGCCCAGGGCCTAGAAGCCCAGGGTGGTGAAGTGCACATGCAGGCGGTAGTAGGAGGGCAGGTAGTGCAGGTATACTCGCAGATGGTCTCCTGTCATCTGGTAGCGCTGCATGATGGCTTCCTGCCCCTGGTGAACGATGTTCCTGAGCAGCAGCAGGTGCTCCGTAGTAAGGTTGCATAGGGATCTGATGCCCTGGCGATGGTAGATGGCGATCAAGTACATGTCGTCGAGCTGCTGTTGGTTCCACTTGAGGTCAGGGATGAGGACAAACCTGTCAGAGGGATCTGGGTTCTCAAAAACAATCTCAAAAACTTCAGCCTTCTTGTCGAGAATGTTATACACTCGCTGGATGCTGAGGCTCTGGGACTCCAGGTGGGGTAAAGTAATGTTCCTGTAGTCATCTCCTGTCTCTCAGAGCAGGTGGAGGTCCTGGCGCAGGTACTTCTGCAGGTGTTTCTCTGTGGCGGGGTAAACCACATCACCTTCACATCACTCAATTATCTTGGAGGGAACAAGTGATAGGTGCTGTAGATATCGTTGGAGAACTGCAACTGGAGCTCAGGGCTGCCTGTCAGGAGCTGAGCCACCTGTCCCACCTGAAATGTCGACCTCTCCAGGATCACAGCGGCGTCCTCTCCATCCCCATCTCCGGAGGCCTCATTCACCTTTCCTTGTAGGAAAATGATATTGTCCTGTGCAGACTCCCTCAGTACTTTCTGCGCTCTGAAGCCAGTGAATGGTAAGTGGACAGGAGCACAGGTACCATTTCCAACACCTGCCTCCTTTTCCTCTGTGCTGGCAGAATGTGCCTTCTCCACGTCCAGCCTGCACTTTCTCTTGCTAGGTTGAGGCACTGCATCTGCCATGCTGTTGGGAAGGCAGGCTTTTTTTTTTTAAAGACGGGATCTTACTTTGTCACTCAGCCTGGAGCGCAATGGCATGATAGCTCACTGCAGCCTCGACCTCCAAGGTCCAAGCAATCCTCGTGCCTCAGCCTCCCAAGCAATTGGGACTATAGGTGTGCACCATCATGCCTGGCTAATTTTTGTATTTTTAGTAGAGACAGCATTTCTCTATGTTGGCCAGGCTGGTCTCAAACTCCTGAGCTCAGGTGATCCACCTGCCTTGACTTCCCAAAGTGCTGAGATTACAGGTGTGAGCCACCACACGAGGCCATACTTTATTCTTGAGGTGCGGTAGATAGCCTGCCTTGCTGTGGGTCTCTCACTTTGAATTTTTTTTGATTTCTCTAATCAACCTTCTCCTAGACAATAAAAAATGAATGAATTTTTGTTACTTCAATTGCCTATAAAATCTAGACAGCTGTTACAGAAATGTTTTATTTGGGCCAGGTGCGGTGGCTCACGCCTGTAATCCCAGCACTTTGGGAGGCCAAGGCTGGCAGATCATGAGGTCAGCAGATGGAGACCATCCTGGCTAACACGGTGAAACCCAGTCTCTACCAAAAATACAAAAAATTAGCCGGGTGTGGTGGCATGCACCTATAGTCCCAGCTACTTGGGAAGTAGAGGCGGGAGAATCGCTCGAACCCAGGAGGTGGAGGTTGCAGTGAGCTGAGATCGAACCACTGCACTCCGTCCTGGTGACAGAGTGACACTCAGTTTTTTTTTTTTTTTTTTAAGTTTTATTTGGTTTTAACTCTTGTCTTATTGCAGATACTACTCTCACTGTTGCCATAAAGTTTTGTCTCCAGGGTTATATTGTTTCCCATTAAAACTTCAGCTCAAGAGTGGACAAAAGCCCCCCTTTCCAGTTTTCCTTTGTCATTTTCAAAAATAACTTGACTAAAGGATTGTAAATTAGCACAGAAGTAAACAAGGGAATGCAAGGAATCACAAAGTACTTATTTCCCTAAGAACAAGTTTCTGATTCTAACATTCCAGCACACTTAGCAAAGAGCTTTACTGGGTCCCAAATTCTTTCACTGTAAAATAACACTGTTGAAAAGGGCTGGTACAACTCTACCAATATGTTGTCACGCTTCTCCTCCCAGCTTACGCTCTCTCTGCTTAACTGGTTACCTATGGCTGCCAGTTTGAGATGGCGGGGAGGGGGGGGAGAGGGGAGAGAGAGAGAGAGAGAGAGAGAGAGAGAGAGAGAGAGAGAGAGAGAGAGAGAGAGAGAAGCTAAGGCAGGGAAGAATGGGACAGAGAATGAATTGCATTTATTTCAAAACAAAACAAAACAAATGTGAATTTACCAGTTCAAATATCCAAATCTTCTGTGGCCATCCTCCCTTCTCAATTGCGAATTTTATTATAAAGGATATATTGTGTGGAGAGAGAGTTTTCTCAGAACTCCTGTGATTAGTTCATACATGCATTCATTGTATGCCAGGCATTGTTTCTCGGTGCTGGGGATGCAGTAGTAAGAGGGAATGTAAGGGCTCTGCACACTTGCTAGTGGAAAATGACAACAAATAAAAAATAAACCAATGAATATGCTAACTTCAGAGAGTTAGAAGTACTAAGAAGAAAACCCAATAGGGGATGTGAAAAGAATGAAGGGGGAGATGAGGTAGGAAGGAGAAAGGCGAAAGAAGGCCATTAGTTTCAATTGGGTGCAGAACACTTTTCATCTGAGACCTGAATGGCAACAAAGAGGCAGGTGAAAGTCTGTGGGCAGGGTGCTTTGGGCAGAGTTGTGGAAGAACAAGTGCAGGGGCTCTAGAAGGAAAGAGGTTGTCATTGAGGAACTCAAAGGTTAGCATGACTGAAACATTGTGGGTGAGGGGAAAGTGGTGTAAGATGACTCAGAGAGATGGGCAGCCTCCAGGCCATGTGAAATCTTGTAAGTCATAGTGAAGGGTTTTATTCCAAGTTCACTGGGAGATCTGTTAACAGGGTTTTAAGCAGGGAAGAAATATAAATGAACTAGCATTTTAGGAGTACACTGGCTGGTATGTGGAGAATGGGTTATAGAGAGTCAGAAGGATAAATGTAACCCTTCCTGACTGCATTTACCAATTCATCCTGTCTCTAGACCATTCTCTGGGACTCTCTTATACAGTTCAGAGTACAAAAATTCAGTTACTGCTAATTCACATATAAGGAATAAAATCAATCTTGTAGTAATAGTAATATGCAGTAGGAATTGAAAGAGACGTCAGTAAAACAGTATTTGAAAGTAGTAAATTAAAAAATGGAGTTGAACTAGAAATAATATTTTGCTAACAATTCTGCTTCTGTCATATACTCTGATGTCTCTGGTTTCTCAGCCCTTAGAAGGACTGTTGTGTGTGGTGGTAAGGCATTGGGATGAGGAATACACTGTCATAGTATTTCTGCAATCAGTCCAGAGGTAACTGGTGGGCTTACTCTCCAGGCAGACTCTTCTACTGAAGTTCTTAATTTCTGCAAATGGTCACAGTATTCTCTTAGCTACTCTACTTCACAGCCTGAGTCATCTTTTATTTTTCTCTCTCTTGTTTGCTGCCTCCTGATCCAATCAGTTAATAAATTCTGACAATTAAACCTCATGAAAGTTTGTTCTTCTTTTCCATTCCCTGTGCACCTAGAGTGATCTAGATTTAATGGTAGATCATTTAGAGTTCAGAAATCCCTCCTAACTGATTTTACTTGCAGTCTTTCCCCTTTGATCTTGTGCCTTGCTACCAAATGAAAAATTCTAAGGTATCACTTGTGTCACATACCTCTTCCTATGCTTCAAAATATCCAATGGTTCCTCATTATATAAAATTAGGTAGAAATTCCTTAATTAGTTTTAAGGCTTTCTAGTCTCTGGCTCCAGCCTCCTTTTCTAGTTTTAAGGCTTTCTAGTCTCTGGCTCCAGCCTCCTTTTCTAGGTTTGTCATAACCTCAACTCTCTTTGTATAAATATTCCCTAACCTGTCAAGCCCTGGACATTCCTTAAGACTTTTCAAATTCTTAATACCTCTCCCTTTACTAAACATCTTTACTCAACATACTCTGTCTTACGTTTCTGTATTAGCTTATGTGTCTTTAAAATTATAAAGCAATGCCCAGGCCCACACCACTAAAGGTAAATCTCACGGAATAGATACCTGTGATTCTTTTGATTCTGAAGTCCAATCAGAGATGAGATTACTATAACAACGTTTTTTAAGGCAGGGGTCAGACTTATCTTCAACACAGGCTGATAAATCTACCCTGTCTATATATATCTGAGACAGGGTATTGCTCTGTCACCCAGGCTGGAGTATAGTGGCACAATCATGGCTCACTGCAGCCTCTGCCTCCAATGCTCAAGAAATCCTCCCACTTCAGCCTCCCATGTAGTATGATTGTAGAGATGGGGTTTTGCCATGTTGCCCAGGCTGGTCTTGAACTACTGGGTTCCAGTGATCTGCCCATCTTAGCCTCCCAAAGTGCTGGGATTACAGGCATAACCAACCAGATTGGTTGCAAATCTACCTTATATTGAAGTGTATGCTAGCTCTCAGAGTTAAGAAAGAAATTCCTCTAAAATGGAAATATAATGACAGCTGAATACTCCATAATTAATGCTGAAGAAAGTAGAATATTTCTTGCCTTCTCCAACAAACTGATAAGGTTGACTCAGGTAGTCATAGTCCATTAACAACTAGTTGATGAACACTGACAAATACTCAAAGTATCTTCCAGATCTCTTTAGCAAAAATGTTGTGCTTATTAGTAAATACATTTTACTAGCATCAAACAATTTTAGTGTCAGCACCAAGAACTCACAGAAAGTCAAACTTTAACTGTTCATGAGCTTATATTCCCAAGGTGTAGTTGACTTGGCCCAACTTTGAATGCAGATGGAAATATATCAAATATAAAACAGTAAAGATGAGATTCTAAATAAAATTTCATTTAAATAATAATACTGAAGTTTCATTTCACAGGTAAGGAATCTAAAGTCCAGAGAGGTTATGATAGGCTAAAGTTAAACGGGGCAAAAACCCTACTTTTTAAGTTTTTCTTTGTCATTTTCTTCTTTTTTTTTTTTTTCTTGTGAGATGGAGTTTCACTCTTGTTGCCTAAGCTGGAGTGCAGTAGTTAGATCTCAGCTCACTGCAACCTCCACCTCCCAGGTTCAAGTGATTTCCCTGTATCAACCTCCCGAGTGGCTGGGATTACAGGCACGCACCACCATGCCAAGCTAATTTTGTATTTTTAGTAGAGACGGGGTTTTGCCATGTAGGCTAGGCTGGTCTCCAGCTCCTGACCTCAGGTGATCCACTCGCCTCAGTCTCTCAAAGTGCTGGGATTACAAGCCTGAGCCACCATGTCTGGCTAGTTTATACTAACTTAATGTGTACTTGCTGTGCTTTAATAGTCAGTTAACATAGGATAAATATTTTGTTTTATCTCCAAATTATTTGAGGAGAAGGATCCCAAATTATTTATTCCAGAAATCATAGTTGAAGCTTTATAAATGTTTGTTGTATGAATAGGTTTCATAAACAGAAGTAATCATAAAATTTATGCTTACAAGTGTTACTAAAAACTTAGAAACTTGGTTTTTGTGCTATTTGATGATGATTCCCATTTTGAAATTAAAGAAGTGGGGCCTACGGAAGATAATGGCAATAAAAACTTGTGAATGTACAAAGCTACTGGTGTTCTGAATATATGGATAAATTATTATATGAACTTCTGTATCCACAGCATAATTTTTTATTGCTTTGACAGACTTTCAAAAGCACAAATCTTGGTTTGTAGCCACTGGAAAGAGAAGGAAATAGGTGATACAGATTACCCAGTCACTTAATAATTTGGAATTGTTCCAAAGACCATAGACCAATTTGGGGATAATCGACTTATTTAAAATACTGTGTGCTATAGACTGAATGTTTGTTTCCCTTCAAAATTCATATGTTGAAACTTAATCTCTAATGTGGTGGTATTTAGAGAAGGGACTTTTGGAAGGTGATTAAGTTATGAGGGTGGAAACCTCATGAATGGAATTAGTGCCCTTATAAAAGTCACCCCAGAGATCTCCTTCACTCCCCTTCTTCCCTGTGAAGACAGAGTGAAAAGATTGCTGTCTATGAAAAAGAAAGCAGGCCTTCATCAGACACTGAATCTGCTGGTACCTTGGTATGAGACTTCCCAGCCTTCAGAACTGTAGGAAATAATTTTTCTTTTCTTTCTTTTTTTTTTTTAAAGGGAGTCTCACTCTGTAGCCCAGGCTGGAGCGCAGTGGCACAATCTCAGCTCACTGCAATCTCCACCTCTCGGGTCCCCGTTCAAGCAATTCTCCTGTCTCAGTCTCCTGAGTAGCTGGGATTACAGGCACTCGCCACCATGCTCAGCCAATTTTTGTATTTTTGGTAGAGATGGGGTTTCACCATGTTGGCCAGGCTGGTCTTGAACTCTTGACTTCGTGATCCGCCAGCCTCAGCCTCCCAAAGTGCTGAGATTACAGGCATGAGCCACCATACCTGGCCAGGGAATAAATTTCTGTTGTTTATAAGCCACCCAGCCTATCCCAGACTGTTACAGCAGCCTGAATGGACTAAAACACTGAGTTTTCCAATCAACCCATGATATATCTTGCCATTTATTTAGGTCTTCTTTAATGCCTTTAGTAAAGTTTTATCATTTTGTCCATAGAGGATTTGCACTTCATATATTAGACTCATTTATTCATTAATTCATCTATTTATGATTATACTTTTTGAGATAATGTAGATTCACATGCAGTTTTATGAAATAACTGAGAGGTATTGTGTTACTTTTATCATTTCCCCAACGGTAACATCTTGTGAAGCCACAGTAAAATATGACAATTGTGATATTGACAATGTCAGTGAAGATACAGAACATTTCCATCACCACAAAGATTTGTCATATACTGCCATTTTATAGCCACCCCATTTCCTTCCTCCAACTCCCCTCCTTAACCCTCCTTAATCTTTTTTCCATTTCTACAGTTTTGTAATTTTTAAAAATGCTGTATAAATGAAATCATACACCATGTAACCTTTTGGAAATGACTTTTTTTAATCCAGCTTAATTCTATGAAGATTTATCTAGGTTGTTCTGTGTCAACAGCTTGTTTCTTCTTCTTCTTCTTCCTCCCCCTCCCCCTCCCCCTCCCCCTCCCCCTCCCCCTCCCCCTCCCCCTCCCCCTCCCCCTCCCCCTCCCCCTCCCCCTCCCCCTCCCCCTCCCCCTCCCCCTCCCCCTCCCCCTCCCCCTCCCCCTCCCCCTCCCCCTCCCCCTCCCCCTCCCCCTCCCCCTCCCCCTCCCCCTCCCCCTCCCCCTCCCCCTCCCCCTCCCCCTCCCCCCCTCCTCCTCCTCCTCCTCCTCCTCCTCCTCCTCCTCCTCCTCCTCCTCCTCCTCCTTCTCCTTCTTTCTCCTTCTTCTTCTTCTTCTTCTTCTTCTTCTTCTTCTTTTTTAAAGACAGGGTTTCACCATGTTGGTAAGGCTGGTCTTGAACTCCCGACCTCAGGTGATCCGCCTGCCTTGGCCTTCAAAGTGCTTGGATTACAGGCATGAGCCACCACGCCTGGCCTTCTTTTTATTCTTGAGTAGTATTCCATGGTATATATCACAGTTTGTTTAACCATAACCATTCCCCTGTTGAAGGACATTTGGACATTTGGGTAGTTTACAGCATTTTTGTTTTGTTTTTTGTTTTGGCTATTATAACTAAAGCTGCTAAAACATTCATGTGGAGGTTTCTGTGTGAACATAAAACTTAATTTCTCTGGGATAAACGCCATCGCTTCATTTCTCTGAGATAAATGCAAGAATGCAGTTGCTAGGTTGTACGTTAGTTGCATGTTTAGTTTTTCAAGAAATTGGCACACAGTTTCCAGATCCATTGTACCATTTATGTTCCCTCCAGCAATCTATGAGCAATCCAGTTTCTCTGCATATTGAAGTTAGGTAGACTGATTTTTCATATTTTATTCTTCTTTAAAATAATTGTTTTAGGTGTTCTAGTTACTTGGCCTTTCCACGGAAATTTAGAATAATTTTGTCTATATCCACTGTGCCATCAAGGATTAACCTTGCCCAAAGAGATGACTGGCCTTTGCCCTCAGCTCCTGGTGGGTAATCTCTTAGCCCTGGGAATGTTCTTCCTGATATGAGTGGCTTCATTTACTTGGCGCTTTGGACTGTGTTGCATCAGCCTGACCTTTGGAGGGTTTGGATACTGAAGTTTGCCCTGTGGGTGGTTAACATGTCAAAGTAACTGAATCCAAATAAAAATTCTGGAAAGCATGCCTCCAATGAACTTTCCAGATTTGGAATACTATGTATTCTCAATATTGTTGCCGGAAGAGGTATCTATGATAACCGGGAGAAGACAACTGGAAGGTCATGCTTGGAACTTTCCTGAACAATGCCCTATGTGACACTTCCTTAGCTGATGTTAACTGGTATCCTTTCACTGCAGTAAGCTGTAACTGAATGCAATAGTTTTCAGTGAGTTCTATGAGTGCTGGCAAATTACCAAACCCAAAGGTGGTCTTAGAGATGCCCAAACTTGCAGGTGATGTCAGAAGTTAGGGCGGCTTTGAGACTTCAAAATTTTACATCTATAAAAAAATCCTTCCTGGCATTTTGACAGGAATTCTGTTAAATGTATATATCAATTTGGGGAAAATTGACATCTTTATTATGTTGACTGATCAAATCTATGAACATACGTCTCTTAGCTTTTTTTTTTTTTTTTCAGTACTGCCTATTTGTTGGTGCTACTATAAATGGATCTTTAAATATTCTAACTACTTGTTGTTGGTATATAGAAACGCATTTGATTTTTGCGTATTCATTTTGTATCCAGCAACCTTGCTAAATTAATGTTTTCATCCTAAAAAATTATCTGTGGATTTTGAATTTCCTATATAAACAACCGTATCATGTATGAATGATTTCACTTTTGTTTTTTCCTTTGTAATTCTTATATTTATTTCTTCCAATTATAAATTTAAGGAAACCTTAAACTGTAAACAAAATAGCCTCAAATGTATCTATACAATTAACTAAAGAGATGGACAAAATATCACATAAAGCAAATTATTATGAACAACATAAAACTGGCATCAAGTTACTATATTTTCTGTGTTGACTGATTTCTTAATGATGCACTTCAAAAAGACCTAGCTCTGTCAGGTAATGTCCTTCAGTTGCTGACTACTGGTCATGAAAGTTCCCTGTCACTTTATGACAGATTCATTAGCTTCTGGAGAATTAGTTATGTCCTAACACTATGATTTCTTTTCATCCTAGTTAAGATAATGTAGAAAGAGACAATTTTTGTTACATTTAGCCTCCAGGTCTACAGTTATTCTCACTCTGTCTGGTACTATGCTATTCTACTTCCAGTTCTCTCCCCAAAAGAATTTCTTCTTTGAATGTCTTTTTTTTTTTTTTAATCCCACAATGCAACTGCCTTCTACATGGCAAGAATTCTTAAAGGATCCTGAACTTATTTACTTGACATCACTAATACATCTTCCATTAACAGAAAAATGCACTGATTTTAAAGTAAATAATATATTCATGAATGTGTTATATAAACAGTAAATTCATACTGTTGGCTAGTTTAGAAAACAACAAACATGTAAGATGAGACTGACTACTTAATACTGGGATAATATAACAAAGTATCAGGACAGAGAGAATTCATGTACAGTCAAACTGACATAAAGTCCCACTAAGATGATTTATGAAAAAAATGAACAGAACTGGGTATGGCTAAACAATTACCAGAAAGGGTTATGAAAATTGTTTACAATTGACTGGGTGCGGTGGCTCAGGCCTGTAATCCCAGCACTTTGGGAGGCCAAGGTGGGAGGATCATTTGAGGTCAGCAGTTTGAGACCAGCCTGGCCAACATGGTGAAATGCTATCTCTACTAAAAATACAAAAATTAGCTGGGTATGGTGGTGGGTGCCTGTAATTCCAGCTACTTGGGAAGCTAAGGCAGGAGAATTGCTTGAACCTGGGAGGCAGAGGTTGCAGTGAGCCAAGATTGTGCTACTGTACTCCAGTGTAGGTGACAGAACAAGATTTGTCTCAAAAAAAAAAAAAAAAAAAAACAAAAAACAGTTTACAATCATAGTCCTTACCCTATGGATATATGAATACTGAACTCAATACTAAAGAGACATTTCAAAACTCTAATTGGGCTTTTCCTATAGTTTTTTTTTTTTGCCACTGTCCTGATGACCCATGGGCTAAAATCATAAGTTTTCTTCTGGGTCTGTAAATATTTACAATCTTGGGGTTTGAGACATTGTAAAGGATGTAAAGTGTATTTCACATGTGTTACACAATTTGTTGAAAACACACTATTTCCTATTTCTTTGCTTTGTATACTATCTCTAAGCAACATTTTAAATTTAATTAGGAGGCTATGCCACGGTGGTGGCTCACACCTGTAATCCCAACACTTTGGGAGGCCGAGACAGGTGGATCACAAGGTCAGGAATTCGAGACCAGCTTGACCAACATGGTGAAAGCTTGTCTGTACTAAAAATGCAAAAACTAGCCAGGTCTGGTGGTGTGTGGCTGTAATCCCAGCTACTCAGGAGGCTGAGGCAAGAGAATCACTTGAACCTGGCAGGTGGAGGTGCAATGAGCTGAGATCGTGCCATTGCACTCCAGCCTGGGTGACAGAGTGAGACTCTGACTCAAAAATAAATAAATAAATAAATAAATAAATAAATAAATAAAGCCATGAAAGTCCTTTTCAAGTGTTTTAAAATCAGGTGATATAATTATTACTTAGATCTTGTTAAAGTAGAAAAGGATGAGAATTATTTCCCAAATAATCTCAAATACATCCCTTAGGCATCACTGTAGGTGGATGGCATCTATTATTTTATTTCTATTCTACAGAGAAAAGTTAAAAAGTCATATTGATGGGAAACACCTGTGAGTCCACTTATAAGATTAACTAATATGGAAGAGTAAATTTGCACATGAAAAAAACAAGATGTTGGCTACTGAAAGATGTCTTGAATTGGTCAGATTTCAATACTTTTGAGCCAACAATTTATATCCATCAGCAGAAAGTTTTTCAAGAGAAGTTGTAAATGAAGGAAAATCTATAGTATAAAGACAAAGTTACTTTAGGAACCACAATAATAAAAAATGCTATGACACATTTACTGGAAAAAATATTTAAAAAATCTAACAAAGAGGGATAAGAAATGATAAACTTTACAGTGATTTAATTGTAAACATTTTAATAATATCATATTAAGAATACAGTAAAAAAAAGCTACCTTTGCTTGTTTAATAGTTATTTATTCATACCCTCTATTGAAAAGAGCATGTGGGATGACATTTATATACATTATAGAAGAAAAAAAAGGGATGAAGAATAAATGAAACACTCTTTGTTTGGAGATGTGGTAATAACTTGTTTATTTGCCAGTTTATGGACAAAAATTTGGCTCTCAGCTTCCTATTGTGATTATTTATTATTTTGAGACAGGGTCTTGCTCTGTCACTTGGGCTGATCATGGCTCACTGCAGCCTTCATTGCCCAGGTCTAAGTGATCCTTCCACCTCGGCTTCTGGAGTAGCTGGGATCACTGGCATGTGCCACCCTACCTGGCTAATTTTTATTTATTTATTTTTATAGAGACAGAGTCTCCCTATGTTGCCTAGGCTTTTTTTGTTGGAGTATGGTGGCCAGAGTCTCACCCTGTCATCCAGGCTAGAGTACAGTGGCACTATCATGGCTCACCTTAACCTCAAACTCCTGGGCCCAAGTGTTCCTCCTGCCTCAGCTCCCCACATAGCTAGGACTACAGAAGCCTACCACAATCCCCAGCTAATTTTTTTGTTGTTGTTTGAGACACAGTCTTGCTATGTCACTCAGGCTGGAATGTAGTGCATGATCTCAGCCTACTACAACTTCTGTTTGCTGGTTCAAGTGATTCTCTTGCCTCAGCCTCCTGAGTAGCTGGTATTATAGGCATGCCCCACCATGCCTGGCTAATTTTTTGCATTTTTCGTAGAGACAGGTTTTTGCCATTTTGGCTAGGCTGATCAACTGTTGGCCTCAAGTGATTTCCCACCTTGAGATCCCAAAGTGCTGGGATTATAGATGTGAGCCACTGCACCTAGCCCCCAGCTAATTTTAAAAAATATTTTCTGTAGAACAAGAAATTTTATGTTGCCCTCTTGGCCTCCAACAATCCTCCTGCTTTGGCCGAAAGTATTAGAATTACAAGCATAAGCCACTATGTCCAGCCCCTACTGACAAACAGAAAGAGGGATATACAGTCGATTATGATTTATCGCATCTAGGTGGTAAAAGCAAACCACCTGTAGAGAACAGTTGTTTTTTATGGTTGTGTTCCCAGTGCAGACTTTTGACTCAACACTAAAAAGCAACTCAGGAGAAGTAACTCAGAGGAACTAAGATAATGTGTTTTAGGTGACTTAATAGTCTGTGCTAACCTGGCTTGCTCAAGGGGTAAAATCAAGCATTATCTAAAGGAATGGACAGACGATCTTCTTTAGACAATCATATCAATATTATTTTAATTTCTGTCCAAAAAGGATTATGTAACAGAAAGTTTGGAGTTATATTTTCTGGCAAGAACCTGGATGACAGATTATTTCTCCTATTTCTGAATATATCAAAATGCTTTAATATCCACTCTAGAAATTGTGAGGCCTAACCAGGATATGTGCCCAAATAGATGGCCCCTCCACCTATAAAAAGAGAGTACGGAGTCCCTGGTAGGAAGGAAGGGCCAAGACTTTCTCAAAAAAGCAGTTATAGGTTCACATCTATATATAAATGAATAGATTACAGAAGTCCCAAATTTGACAGTATGTATGTAAAACTATCAGCATTGGTATTACTCTAGCCATATAACATACATGTGAATAGCCCATAGAATATGAAGGCTTTTTAAAACTCAATTTTAAGCAAATAGATTTTAATTTTTAACATGTCTTTCTAGTAATTATTATCATCATTAATAAATAAAAGTGAAAGTTAAAATGAAGTATTTACTATATTCCTGGTGTGGCACTGTGCCCCTTCATACAGTAATTCATGTGCCCTGAAAATAATCTTTCAAAATATGTAGTATTATCCTCATTTTGCTGATGAAGGAACTGAGGTCTAGAGAGGTCATATAGTAAAGGTCATGGTTCTTAGTAAGTAAATATAAGTGCCATGAAGGCAGAAAGTTTGTTTTGTTGACCCTTTATTCCTATGCACTGTGACAGTACTGACACGTAAGAGGCTCCCAATAAATATTAATTGAAGTAGCTTAGTCCAGATCCTAGGCTGTAGAGCACAGGACTACTAGAATATAAGCCAATTGGTGGTTTCAGTTTAAGACAGTGTGATTGCTTACTTCTTTCTGAAAGTAATGAGTTCTACTGCATTTACTGCTTGTGTTAGAATAGAAAGTGGAAAATAACATAACACATTGGTATACCAATGTGGAATTTTAGAAGCCATTTTGGTGCAATCAAAAGCTTTAATAAGCATAAATACTCTCTTTATATCATATATTAATATTTTACACACACACACCCCCCCCACACACACACCCACTGTAGACTGAACCCTTAAAGGGTCCCAGAAAGTTCACAATTATCCACTGTTAATCAACAGTGGATAAGATTTGAACATATGGATGGTCCAACAAAAGAACAGACTCAAATGGAAAACATTTTCTTACTAAGAGGTCACCAGTATGCCAGAAAAAATAGAATATAAAGCACTTAAAGCATGTTTCTATTAAATTTTCATAGGGCTTTCCTTTCCTCCCTTTATTCCTTTATTAATTTCATATTTTAGAGACAAAGAAAACCTTTTGTAAGATCCAGTTTTTCTGGCTGTATTTTTTTAAAGTTGGGCACAGAACACAGAAGTTAGCATAGTAGCTATGTCAACAAATAAAACAATGATCTGTGCCACAGTGATATGAGATGAAGCAGTAAATGCAACAGAGAAAATTAAGAAATCTGCATTCTTTCTTTTCTTTACATTCATATCATTATCTTTTTTGCTAAAACAGCACCTTGAATATGTCTTGAGTGTGATATGATGAGTATGTGCTCTGGGCTGACTCAAGATAGCAATCTTAGATAAGCTACAAACAGAAACCTATTGGAGAAAAGAGCCTCAAGGTCAATGCTTCTAACTTTAGATAGCCAATCAATAGGTCATTTCCTAAACATGAGGTTTCTGTGTAATCATTCCAGTTCAGTATTTTTAAAGAGAATAATTTTCTCCAACATAGCTTGTTGTTGATTAACACAGAAGACATTTTCACTTTTATATTAACTCATATCTTTCCTGAAATGAAAGAACAAACAAAGGATGAAGGGCAGCATGTGGGTCTCATTGAAATAAGCTGAACTTCAAAAATCTTGTTTTTCATCTTTAAAGATGAAATAGAGAAAATGTTAAAAATCAAATATGAAAAAATATATATAGGATGATGCAACCCCAAGACACTGAAGTGTAATATCTAAAATGATTATTGGAAAATGTTTTAAAAAGTTTTGGGAACAACTTTCACTTGAATGTTAAACTTGTATTTTATACATACAAGACAAAACACTATGTATACTCCACAATCAAAAACAACTTATACTTTATTTCAGAATCAGAAGAAATATGTAACTTATTCAGAAAGGTGAGTCTCTTGCAATTTGAACTTATAGAAAGTAGTTCTACAACAAAGGATTTTATTAAAGGTTAGTTTTAGTATTCCTAACTATGGACTATAGTGTTTTTTTTTTTTTTTCCTATACCACACAGTTCAGAGCAGCTGCATGGACTGTCATAATAACACATAATTACACATTTAAAAAGAGTATTCTATACTTGAATCTTATGAAATTAGTAAGACACGATATATCATTATGTAGTATCAATAGTTCTTTAGTTTAAAAAATTATCTCTAAAAGAGACTGAAATAATCTGACAAGGCAAATTAAAAATTTCAAGTGAACACTATTTTAGATTTTCACAAGAATCTTCATATTCCTTAATTTATATAGCCATATTCACTCTTGTATTATTTAATCTCTCATGCCAAAAAGAAAAAATAATTCTGTTTTTTTCTATGAGGTCTCTGATGAAACCTTTTAACTATTGAAGTTTTAGGCCCCAGAGCAAGATTCTACAGATTTAAGACCCCTAGAAATGTAGACAGATGCTTAATTACACTGTTACATATGGTGGCAAACACACACAATTTAAGTGGATATTTTTATAAGCAATTCTCATTTAAAACACGTTGAAATTAAAATTCATTTGTAACTATGTCATTCTTAAGAAAATTGCTCTTTCCGTCAATATTTTTTCCATATTTCTCCTTACCTAGTTTTAGCACAGTGATTTAATTATCTAATTTTTGCAAATACATTCAAACATGAAGATTTTTTTTCTGGTTAGACTCTCAAGTTCCAAAGGTTCTCTTTTGAAAACAAAAATATCATAAAATTTAGTCATACATCATGTATAGTGATGTGATTCTAACGTTTCCAACTGATATATGGAAAAACCAAATCTGAATACATAATATTCTAAGAAAACAAACTGAGAAGTATTAAGTTTAAAAACAAACTATTTTAAAAATAATTTCAAACTTACAAAAATGTTGCAATAATAATACAGTTATCTCTTAAATATCCTTTACCCAGATTCAACAATTTTAAAAAACATTTGTCACATTTGTTTATCACTCACTTTTTCACTTTGTGACACATATCTATGTGTATATATACATACTATTATTCTGTACTTGATAGTAATAAGTTACAAATATCATGTCCTTTAGTATGTACTTCCTAATACCAAGAAAATTCTCTCATGTAACCACAGTATAGTTATCAAATTCAGAAGATTTTACATTGATAGGGTATTTTTTTACTCCACCATTTGCATTAACATATTAACATGTTCATCTTGCTAATCCTTATAGCCCTTTTTACTTTCTAGTACAGAATCTAGTTCTGGATAACATTTTTTCTTTCTTTCGGATACAGAGTCTTTCTCTGTCATCCAGAGCTGGAGTGCAACCGTGCGATCTTGGCTCACTGCAACCTCTGCCTCCCAGGTTCAAGCAATTCTCCTGCCTCAGCCTCCAGAGTAGCTGGGATTATAGGTGCATGCCACCACACTCAACTAATTTTTGTATTTTTAGTAGAGACGGGGTTTCACCCCGTTGGCCAGGCTGGTCTCGAACTCCTGACCTCGTGATCCACCCACCTCAGCCTCCCAAAGTACTGGGATTACAGGCATGAGCCATCATGTCCATTTTTTTTTTTTTTTCCTAAGATGAAGTCTTGCTCTGTCACCCAGGCTGGAGTGCAGTGGCACAATCTCAGTTCACTGCAACCTCCACCTCTGGGGTTCAAGTGATTTTCCTGCCTTAGCATCCCTAGTAGCTGGGACTACAGGCACCCACAACCATGCCTGGCTAATTTTTGTGTTTTTTGTAGAGATTGGGTTTCGCCGTGTTGGCCATGCTGGTCTCGAATTCCTGACCTCAAGTGATCCACGTGCCTGGCCTCCCAAAGTGCTGGGGTTTATGGGCGTGAACCACTGCCCAGGATCACATTTTGAAAACGATTAAGATTAATAGAGGCCATGGATGGTGGCTCACACCTGTAATCCCAGCACTTTGGGTGGCTGAGGTGGGCAGATCACTTGAGCTCAGCAGTTCAAGACCAGCCTAGGCAACATGGTGAAACCACATCTCTGCAAAATATACAAAAATTAACCAGGTCTGATGGTGCACATCTGTAGTCCCAGATATTTAGGAGGCTGAAGTGGGAGGACTGCTTGAGTCCAGGAGGAGGCTGAGACTGCAGTGAGCTGTGATCAAGTGACCACACTCCAGCCTAGGTGACAGAGTGAGACCCTGTCTCAGGAAAAAAAAAAAAAAAGATTTAATAATTATTTCTTCTTATTTTAATTTTAAAGGCTTTTAAAAGATAGTTTTATTTGGCATCTTTTATAAGATTTACTTATTTCAATCTGAAACTTCAGAGTGATGACTTAGTGATAATTCTATCACTAAAAATTTAATGACATTTTAAGTAAATTACGTTAGTAAAAACATAAGAATATGATTAAAATGTGCTTGGCTAAGTTTACATATCTACCCCACTGAATGATTACATTGAATACCCATCCTTTATTTTATGAAGAAACTTATAACCCAGGAAAGAAGGAAATTCCCTGCTGTCTCAATGCATGTCTTCCTTCCATTTTGCTATTAGCTCTTGGAGGGTTAACCGTAGTAAAATTAAAACCAGTTAAATTTTCCACTTGCTAGGAGTTCTAGTAAAAGATTTGATGGAGAGGAGATTGAAATCAGTGACTAAAGTGAAGTTTCCAAAATATTTGAGGCTTATATTTAACTATGATAATTTTCTTCTACAGCCATTAGAAAATGTAGAATTAACTGCATACATGGATGCTGAGGGCTTAGAAATAGTGTACACAGCTGAACTGAGGGACTTAAAATTTAAGATCTATTTCTGGCTACTCTATCAACATGCTTGAAGTTCTGATAAGCTGTTTAATTTTAATTTGTCCTGATTTCTTTATTCCTAAAGCTAGAAAGAATATTGTTTACCATACAAGGATAGAACTAGGATTTTAGACTGTTAACCTATGGAAATTGTAATATGAAATGCAGCAAAGAAGCACAAGTATATCTTATTATAAAGAGTCATTTCAAACAAGTATTTACCCAGGAGAACAAAGAAATGACTTTACTGTTCTCCTTAAGTTTGTCATAGGAAAAAGTAGAAAACAGATTAAGTTAAAAAAAATTGGAATCACCAGTAATCCTACTTTTCAGAAATAACAAATTGGAACATATCTTTTCAGACATTTTTTTCTGACATATAAACATTCACTTTATACTTATTTTTGTTTAAAAATACATTACTTTATTAATGGGAAAGTTAACTATATTTCAAAACAAATACATTTTAAAAATGATACTATACTGAGGGTTCTTATCCTGGCAATCTGTTAACCCTCACACTGGTCACAATGATAAACTCTGGACAAAATATAAAATACAGCTATATGATAGGATTGAAGAAGCAACCAAAAGCAGGTAGAGACTGGGAGAGATTAAACCCTTCAAAGAAGTTGCCCTTCACCTGAGAGAACCTGCCTTCCTGCATGAGCAGGCTAGCTAGAATCCAAGGAGGCTGAAATTTTATGGGCCTAAGGTGTCAAAGGATGGAGTCTGGGGATGCCAGAAGAGCTGGAAACCAGGAAGGCAAATTCCTCACAAAAAGGGACCAACTATGAATGGGAATAGTTCCAAATCTGTGTATAAATTATTCTTATTTTTATTTTTTTGGTTGAATTCTGAAGTGTGTTTGCATGAGAAGACTCAAAAGAGCTGACAGAAGGCTTACAGCTAGAAGTCTGAAGAACATGATCAGAGAATTAGGCTGCTGCCCACTGCAGAACAGTTGGTTTAGACTTGGTGTCTTTCCAAATTAAAAAGGCTTGATGAACACCTTGTGCTTTGCACAGAAACTTATAAAGGCCATTCCTTAGGAATGAAAATAATGCCACGGGTCCCAGGGTTTACCCTAAAATTAAGGGCAAAACTCATCATAACAAGATGTAAAACCAAGCCTGAACAACGCCAAGGTAATCAGCCACTAGATGCCCTCTAGAATAAAAATCAACACTCTTCAGAAGAATATGACAGAATCCAGAGATGGAACAACTCATCATTAATAATATCCAACATATAATAAGAACTCAATGAGAATGCAAAGAAAAAAGAAAATGTGCTCTGTGGTCAAGAAGGGGAAAAAAAGAAAACAAAAACAGACGAAGATAACTCAAATGTTGAAATTAGCAAACAAAGACTTTAAAGAAACTATTATAAACATGTTCAAGAACTTGAGGAAGTGGCTATAACAGGATAAAAATATAATACTTTAACAGACAAATTGAAACCTTAAAACACAAAATGGTGATTCCTGAACTACAAAGTATAATATCTGAAAGACAAATTCACTGGACGGACGTAATAACAGCCTATAAAATACCAAAGAAAGCCTCGGTTAACTTGCAAACTGATAAATGGGAATCACCTAAGCTAAAGAATAGAAGAAAACAGATTGGGAAAAAAGATAAACAAAGCATAAGTGACCTGTGAAGCAGTATAAATTCACCTAATTTATATGTAATTGGAGTCCCAGAGTAGAAAAAAATAGAGAATAGGGCAAAAATATATATATTTGAAGAAATTATACTCCTGAATCCCAAATTTGGTAAAAAAACATTAACTTAAGATTCAAAGAAGCCCAGCAAATACTAAACAGGTTAAATGCAAAGAAAATACACAACTAGGTTGGACATGGTGGCTAATGCTTGTAATCCAGCACTTTGGGAGGCCAAGTGAGAAGATCCCTTAAGTTCAGGGGTTCGAGTCCAGCTTGGGTAACATATCAAGACCTTGTCTCTACTTTAAAAAAAAAATAAAAAAATAAAATCCAGGCATGGTGGTGCATACCTGTAATCCCAACTGCTTGGGAGGATGAAGCAGGAGGATTACTTGAGCCCAGGAGATCAAGGCTGCAGTGAGCTATGACTGTGCCACCACACTCTCGCTGGGGTGACAAAGCAAGATCATGTCTCAGAAAAAAAAAAACAAAAGAGAAAACCACATGGAAAAAAATATACACTATATGTAGATTAACTCTGATAGAGATAATAGCTGATTTCTCATCAGAAACAATAGAGGCCAGAAAACAATGAAATGACAGTTTTAAAATACTGAAAGAATACTTTTTTTTTTTCCCCTGAGACAGGGTCTCACTCTGTCATTCAGCTTGGAGTGCGGTGGCGCAAACAGGGCTCAACACACCCTTGGACTCCCGGCTCAAGCAACCCTCCCATCTCAGCCTCCTGAGTAGATGGGACTACAGGTGTGTACTTTATTTTTTGTAGAGAAAGGGGTCGCACTATTTTGCCTAAGCAAACTTCTGAGCTCAAGTAATCCTCCTGCCACTCAAACTCCTGGGCTCAAGTTATCCTTCTGCTACTGCCTCCCAAAGTGCTGGGATTATAGGTATGAACCACGGTCCCTGGCCAAGAATATCATTTCAACCAGAGAAAATGCCTTTTAACAAAAATTAAGGTTAAAAAAAAAAGAAATTTTCAGATAAACAAAATCTGAGAGATTATGTTGCAGACAGATCTACATCACCAGGCATGATCGAAGTTTTTCAGGCTGAAAAGAAATGACATGATAAAACTTTAATCTAAATGAAGTAATGTCCAGCACTGGAAAAGATAAACGTGAGTGTAAAAATAAAGACTATGTTATCTTCTGTTATTTTATTAAAAAGTATGACTGAATCTTAAACATAAAATTATAAAAATATATTGTTTGATTTTAATGCATATGGATGTAAAATGTATGACAACAATAATATAAAGGACAAGAGGATATTATACTGGTGGAATTATACTATGTAAGCCCCTTAAATTTTCCACGAGATTGTACAATATTAACTCTAAGACTGAGAAGATAAGGATGCAGAGAGCAATTCTAAATCCCTAGATCAACTATTAAAAAATGTTACAGGCTGGGTGTGGTGGCTCACGCCTGTAATCCCAGCACTTTGGGAGGCTGAGGCGGGCAGATCACGAGGTCAGGAGCTCAAGACCAGCCTGGCTAACATAGTGACACCGCATCTCTACTAAAAATACAAAAATTAGCTGGGCATGGTGGCACATGCCTGTAGTCCGAGCTACTTGGGAGGCTGAGGCAGAAGAATTGCTTGAATCTGGAAGGAAGAGGTTGCAGTTAGCCAAACTCCTACCACTGTACTCCAGCATGGGCAACAGTGTGAGACTCTGTTTGAAAAAAAAAAAAAATTACAAAAGGTATAACTAAAATTACCTCAGAACAATAAAAATGAAATACCAAAAAAATTTAACCCAAAAGAAGGCAGAAAAGGAGAAAGAGAACAGAGGAAGTGACAGGACAAAGAGAAAACAAATAGCATACTGGTAGACATAAATCCAATAATTATAGGAAATTTAAATGAACTGGTCGTTCCAATTAAAACTAAAATTAAAATCCTATAATACTAATGTTGGTGAGGACACAGAGCAACTAAACTACAACTCTCAGGTATTACTCATGGGAGTAATGAGTAATACTTTGGACAATTATTGGGCAGTTTTTAATAAAATGAAATGTATTTATCTAGCCTGTGATTCAGCATTCCCACTACTACCTATTGATCCAAAAGAAAAGAAATGTCCCATTTGTCTATTTTGGCTTTTGTTGCCAATGTTTTCGGTGTTTTAGTCATGAAGTCCTTGTCTATGCCTATGTCCTGAATGGTTTTACCTAGGTTTTATTCTAGGTTTTTTATGATGTTAAGTCTTATGCTTAAGTCTTTAATCCATCTGGAGTTAATTTTAGTGTAAGGTGTCAGGGTAAAACCACATTGAGATACCATCTCATGCCAGTTAGAATGGCAATCATTAAAAAATCTGGAGACAAGATGGCCGATTAGGAGCAGCTCTAGATTGCAGCTCCCAGCAAGAGTGCAGAGGGTGAGTGGACACCGCATTCCAGACAGATTTTTATTGCTCACAGACCAGGAGATTTCCGGGAGGAAGAGCCCTATGGGTCGCCAGTGCAGCTGTTTTGGCTGGCGTGGCAGGTCTCCGCACAAAATACACGGTCTGGGTACCCTTCTAGCTGGTGACTGGAGTGCCTGGGAGAGAGTTGCCCATTCAACTGATAAAAAGGGGACTGAAACAGGGAGCCAGGCCAGGAGATTCCCAGGCAAAAAAGCACCAGGAATCTCCAGTGCAGCTGTTTGAGCTGACGCAGTGGGTCGCTGCATGGGAAATCACACAGATCCAGGCACCTTTTAACAGGCAACTGGAATGCCTGGGAGACAGTCACCTGTTCAACTGATAAAAAGGGGACTGAAACAGAGAACCAGGCCAGGAGATTCCTGGGTGAAAAAGCACCACGAATCTCCAGAGTGGCTGTTTCAGCCAGCACAGTGGGTCACTGCATGGGAAATCACATAACCACGAGTCTCCAGTGCAGTTGTTTCAGCTGGTGCAGTGGGTCTCTGCACAAAATCTCACTCAAATATGGGACCTTTTCAACTGGCAACTGGAATGCCTGGGAGACAGAGTTGCCTGTTCAACTGAAAAAAAAGGGGACTGAAACAAGGAGCCAGTCTAGGAGATTCCCTGGTGAAAAAGCGCCACGAGTCTCCAGTGGCTGTTTCAGCTGATGCAGTGGGTCTCTGCACAAGAAATCACACAAATCCGGGTGCCATTTCAACTGGTGACTGGAACGCCTGGGAGACAGAGTTGCCCGTTCAACTAAAAAAAAAAAAAAAAAAAGGAGTCTGGGGCAGTAAACCAGGTGATCAGGCTCAGCCAGTCCCACCTCCTCAAAAACCAGCAGTCTGAAACGTGCTGGATTGAGAGTTTCACAGCAAGCACAGCTGAACCTGGGATGGTCCAGCTCTGTGGGGGAGGGGCGTCTGCTATTACTGAGGCAGTCTACCACTACTGAGGTAGTCTGCCATTGCCGAGGCGGCCCGCCATTGCCGAGGCAGTCCGCCAATACATGCCATTACAGAGAGAGTCTGCCATTACTGAGGCAGTTCTAACTATACCCCTATAAACAGGATTGCAGGGAAGTTTACGGGGCAGCTGGGCGGAGCCCATAGCAGCTCAGCAAAGCCTCTACTGGCAGACTGTGACTAGGCTACCTACTTGCTGGGCAGGGCAGCCCTGAAAAAAGGCAGCACCACGACAGAAACTTACCTTAAGAAGCCCTACCTTCCCAGGACAAAGCACCTGGGAAAAAAAAGCGGTTATGAGTTCTGCTGCAGCTGACTTAAACGTACCTGCCCAGCAACTCTGAATGGGACAATGGAGCTTGCCGCTCAGCACTTGAGCTCCTATAAAGGACAGACTGTCTCCTCAAGCAGCTCCCTGATCCCCGTATATCCAAAGAGTCACCTCATAAAGGAGAGTGCAGACTGACATCTGGCAGGTATCCTTCTGTGACAAAGATAGCAAAAGAAGAAACTGGCAGCAACCCTTAATGTTTTGCAGCAACTCCAGGTGATCCCCAGGCAAGCAGGGACTACTTCCAGGGGCCTGACTGTTAGAAGGAAAGCTGAGAAACAGAAAGAAATAACTTTATCATCAACAAACTGGACATCCACTCAGAGACCCCCATCTGAAAGTCACCAACTATAAAGACCACAGGTAAATAAATCTACAAAGATGGGAAGAAACCAGCTCAAAAAGGATGAAAACACCAAAAACCAGAATGCCTGTCCTCCTCCAAGGGATAACAACTCCTCACCAGCAAGGGAACAAGGGAGAATGAGTCTGATAAATAGAAACAGGTTTCAGAAGGTGGGTAATAAGAAATTTCTCTGTGCTAAAAGAGTATGTTCTAATTCAATGCAAAGAAACTAAGAAACTTGAAAAAAGGTTTGACGAAATGCTAACGAGAATAAACAGCTTAGAGAGGAATACTGATGGACCTGAAAAACACAACACAAGAACTTTGCAAAGCAAACGCAAGTTTCAATAGCAGAATTGACCAAGCAGAAGAAAGGATATTAGAGGTCGAAGAACAACTCAATGAAATAAAACAAGGCAAGATTAGAGAAAAAAAGGGTAAAAAGAAATGAACAAAGCCTCCAAGAAATATGGGACTATGTGAAAAGACCTAATGTACATATTATAGGAGTACTTGAATGTGACAGAGAGAATGAATCCAAGCTGCAAAATACTCTTCAGAATATTATCCAGGAGAACTTCCCCAACCTAGCAAGGCAGGCCAATATTCAAGTCCAGGAAAGACAGAGAACACCACAAAGATATTCCTCAAGAAGAGCAACCCCAAGGCACATAATTGTCAGATTCACCAGGGTTGAAATGAAGGAGAAAATGCTAAGGGCAGCCAGAGAGAAAGGTCGGGTTACCCACAAAGGGAAGCCTATCAGACTCATGGCGGATATCTCAGCAGAAACCCTACAAACCAGAAGAGAGTGGGGGCCAATATTCAACATCCTTAAAGAAAAGAACTTTCAACTCAGAATTTCATATCCAGCCAAACTAAGCTTCCTAAGTGAAGAAGAAATAAAATCCTTTACAAAAAAGCAATTACTCAGAGATTTTTATCACCACCAAGCCTGCTTTACAAGAGCTCCTGAAAGAAGCACTAAACATAGAAAGGAACCAGTACCAGTGACTCCAAAAACATACCAAATGGAAAAGAGCATCAAAACAATGAAGAATCTGCATCAACTCATGGGCAAAACATCCAGCTAGCATGAAAATGGCAGGATCAAATTCACACATAACAATATTAACCCTAAATGTAAATGGGCTAAATGCCCCAATCAAAAGACATAGACAGGCAAATTGGATAAAAAGCCAAAACCCATCAGTGTGCTGTATCCAGAAAACCCATCTCACATGCAAGGATACACAAAGGCTCAAAATAAAGTGATGGAGGAAGATTTACCAAGCAAATGGAGAAAAAAAAAAAAAAAAGCAGGAGTTGCAATCCTACTCTCTGATAAACCAACAAAGATCAAAACAGACAAAGGACATTACATAATGGCAAAAGGATCAATGCATCAAGAAGAACTAATGATCCTACATATATATGCACCAAATACAGGAGCACCCAGATACATAAAGCAAGTTCTTAATGAGTTACAAAGAGACAGACTCCCACACAATAATAGTGGGAGACTTTAACACTCCACTGTCAATATAAGACAAATCAACAAGACAGAAAATTAACAAGGATATCCAGGATTGAACTCAAACCTGGACCAAGCAAACCTAACAGACATTCACAGAACTCTCCACCCCAAATCCATAGAATATACGTTCTTCTCAGCACCACATCATACCTACTCTAAAATTGACCACATAATTGGAAGTAAATCACTTCTCAGCAAATGCAAAAGAACAGAAATCATAACAAACAGTCTCTCAGACCACAGTGCAATCAAGTTAGAACTCAGAATTCATATACTAACTCAGAACCTCACAGCTTCATGAAAACTGAACAACTGGCTCTTGAATGTTGACTGGGAAAGAAATGAAGAAAGATATAAAGATATTCTTTGAAACCAATAAGAAGGAAGATACAACATACTAGAATCTCTGGGACAAGTTTAAAGCAGTGTCTAGAGGAAAATATATAGCAATAAATGCCCACAGGAAAATCAAGGAAAGATCTAAAATCAACACCCTATCACCAAAATTGAAAGAGCTAGAAGAACAAGATAAAAAAAAAAACCCTCAAAACCTAGCAGAAGACAAGAAATAACTAAGATCAGAGCAGAACTGAAGGAGATACAGACACAAAAAACCCTTCAAAAAATCAACAAACCCAGGAGCTGGTTTTACGGAAAGATCAACAAAAGAGACCGTTAGCCAGATTAATAAAAAAGAAAAGAGAGAATAATAAAATAAATGCAATAAAAACAATAAAGCGGCTATCACCACAGAATCCACAGAAATACAAACCATCATCAGAGATCATTACAAACAACCCATGCACACAAACTAGTAAACTTGAAAGAAATGGATAAATTCTTGGACACTTGCATCCTCCCAAGCCTGAACCAGGAAAAAGTCAAAACCCTGAATAGAGTAATAACAAGAGCTGAAGTTGAGGCAGCAATTAATAGCCTACCAACGAAAAAAAGCCCAGGTCCAGATGGGTTCACCACCAAATTCTACCAGACATACAAAGAGAAGCTGGTACCACTACTTCAGAAACTATTCCAAAGAATCCAAAAAGATGGAAGCCTTCCCAAATCACTTTATGAAACCAACATCATCCTGATACCAAAACCCGGCAAAGACTCAACAAAAAAAAGAAAACTTCAGGCCAATATCCATGATGAACATAGATGCAAAAATCTTCAATAAAATACTGACAAACCAATTGCAACAGCACATCAAAAAGCTTATCCACCATGATTAAGTAGGCATCATCCCAGGGATGCAAGGCTGGTTCAACATATGCAAGTCTATAAACGTAATTCACCACATAAACAGAACCAAAGACAAAAACTACATGATTATCTCAATAGAGGAAGAGAAGGCCTTCAACAAAATTCAATAGCCCTTTATGCTAAAAACATTCAATATACTAGGTATTGATGGAACATATCTCAAAATAATAAAAGCTATTTATGACAAATCCACAGCCGATATCATACTGAATGAGCAAAAAAAATGGAAGCATTCCCTTTGAAATCTGGCACTAGACAAGGATGCCCTCTGTCACCACTTCTATTCAATATAGTACTGGAAGTTCTAGCCAGAGCAATCAGGCAAGAAAAAGAAATAAAGGGTATTCAATTAGGAAAGGAGGAACTCAAATTGTCCCCATTTGCAGATGACATGATTGTATATTTAGATGACCCCATCATCTCAGCCCAAAATCTCCTGAAACTGACAAGCAATTTCAGCAAAGTCTCAGGATACAAAATCAGTATGCAAAAATCACAAGCATTCCACAAGCATACACCAATAACAGACTTAAAGAGAGCCAAATCAAGAATGAACTGCCATTCATAATTGCTACAAAGAGAATAAAATACCTAGGAATACAACTAACAAAGAATGTAAAGGACCTCTTCAAGGAGAACTACAAACCAATGCTCAACGAAATAAGAGAGGACACAAACAGATGGAGAAACATTCGATGCTCATGGTTAGGAAGAATCAATATCGTGAAAATGGCCATACTGCCCAAAGTAATTTACAGATTCAATGCTATCCCCATCAAGCTACCAATGACCTTCTTTACAGAACTGAAAAAAAACACCTTAAACCTCATATGGAACCAAAAGAGAGCCTGCATAGCCAGGTCATTTCTAAGCAAAATGAACAAAGTTGGAGGCATCACACTACCTGACCTCAAACCATACTACAAAGCTACAGTAATCAAAACAGCATGGTACTGGTACCAAGACAGAGATATAGACGAATGGAACAGAACAGAGGCCTTGTAGGCAATGCCACACATCTACAACCATCTGATCTTTGACAAAGCTGACAAAAACAAGCAATGGGGAAAGGATTCCCTGTTTAATAAGTGGTGTTGAGAAAAATGGCTCGCCATGTGCAGAAAGCAGAAACTGGATCCCTTCCTGACACCTTACACTAAAATTAACTCCATTAACTCCAGATGGATTAAAGACTTAAACATAAGACCTAACAACAGAAAAACCCTAGAAGAAAATCTAGGCAAAACCATTCAGGACATAGACATAGGCAAGGACTTCATGACTAAAATACTGCAAGCAATGGCAACAAAGCCAAAATAGGCAAATGGGACATAATCAAACTCCACAGCTTCTGCACAGCAAAAGTAACAGTCATTAGAGTGAATCGGCAACCAACAATGGGAGAAATTTTTTGCAATCTACCCATCTGACAAAGGGCTAATATCCAGAATCTACAAAGAACTAAAACAGATTTACAAGAAAAAAACAAACAAGCCCATTCAAAAGTGGGCAAAGGATGTGAACAGACACTTTACAAAAGAAGACATATATGAGGCCAACAAACAGGAAAAAATGCTCATCATCACTGGTCATTAGAGAAATGCAGATCAAAACTACATTGAGATACCACCTCATGCCAGTTACAATGGCGATCATCAAAAAATCTGGAGACAACAGATGTGGAGAAAGAGGAACACTTTTACACTGTTGCTGGGAGTGTAAATTAGTTCAGCCATTGTGGAAGACAGTGTGGCAATTCCTCAAGAACCTAGAAATAGAAATTCCATTTGACCCAGCAATCCCATTACTGGGTATATATCCAAAGGATTATAAATCGTTCTATTATAAGGACACATGCACAAGAATGTTCACTGAGGCACTGTCTACAATAGCAAAGACCTGGAACCAACCCAAATGCCCATCAATGATAGACTGGACAGGAAAAATGTGGCACATATACACCATGGAATACTATGCAGCCATAAAAAAACGATGAGTTCGTGTCCTTCATAGGGACGTGGATGAACCTGGAAACCATTATTCTCAGCAAACTGACACAAGAACAGAAAATCAAACACCACATGTGCTCATTCATAGGTGGAAGTTGAACAACGAGAACACATGGACACAGGGAGAAGAGCATCACACACTGGGGTCTGTGGGAGGATCTAGCGGAGGGACAGTGGGGAGTTGGGAATTGGGGAGGGATAACATGGGGAGAAATGCCTGATGTAGGTGATGGGAAGGAAGGCAGCAAACCACACTGCCATATGTGTACCTATGCAACAATCTTACATGTTTTTCACATGTACCCCAAAAACTAAAATGCAGTTATATCTATCTATCTATCTATCTATCTATCTATCTATCTATCTAATCCAAAGGATTATAAATTGTTCTATTATAAAGACAGATGAACATGTATGTTCACTGTGGCACTGTTTACAATAGCAAAGACCTGGAACCAACACAAATGCCCACTGATGACAGACTGGACAAGGAAAATGTGGCACATATATACCATAGAATATTACACAGCCATAAAAAATGATGAGTTTGTGTCCTTTGTAGGGACATGGATGATAATCTGGAAACCATCATTCTCAGCAAACTGACACAAGAAGAGAAAATCAAACACCACGTGTTCTCACTCATAGGCAGTGTTGAACAATGAGAACCCATGGACACAGGGAGGGAGCATCAGACACTGGGGTCTTTTGTTGGGGAGGCTAGGGGAAGGACAGTGGAGAGTGGGGAGGTTGGGGAGAGATAACATAGAGAGAAATGGCAGATATAGGTGACCAGGGGATAGATGCAGCAAACCACCTTGCCATGGTATGTACCTATGCAACAGTCCTGAATGATCTGCACATGTACCCCAGAACCTAAAGTACAAATATACATATATATATATATAAAGAAATGTCTACAAAAAAGTATGTATGAAAATGTTCACAGAAGCTTTACTCATAAAAGCCAAAAATTGTAAATAGCACACAATTCATCAACAGGAACATGCATAAGCAAATTGTGATATATTTCCAAAATGGACAATATTTAGTAATTAAAAAGAACCAACTAGTAATACATATAATAGCCTGGAAATGAGTATATGCTATATATGTCATTAAAAACATCTATGGAGATAGAAATTGGAACAGACATTGCAGAGTGAGGTGGGGTATAGAAGGGGAAACAATTGAAAGGAAGAAAAGTTTGGGGGTGATGGAAATGTTCTAGATCTTTATTAGGATAGTAGTTATAATAGACATACAGAATTTTAAAAATTCAACCATTTGTATACTGGAGATTTGATTTTACTATATATAAAATTTATACCTCAGAAACAAATTAGAATAAAAAATTAAAAGGGCGGCTGGGCACAGTGGCTCATGCTTGTAATCCCAGGACTTTGGGAGACTGAGGCAGGTGGAATACCTGAGGTCAGGAGTTTGCGACCAGCCCGACCAACACGGTGAAACCCTGTCTCTACTGAAAATATAAAAATTAGCCAGGTTAGGTGGTGGGTGCTACTCGGGAGGCTGAGGAGAATGGCTTGAGCCTAGGAGGCGAAGGTTGCAGTGAGACGATACTGCACCACTGCACTCCAAGCCTGGATGCCTGAGGGTCTCCCCCCCGCCAAAAAAAAAAAAAAAAAAAAAAAAAGGTACTAGACTTCATATATAAATACAATAATAAAGGTACCATACTTTATATACAAATAGAATATTTAATTTATATCACTGACTACAACTTAATGCCATAGGACACAGTTTTTTATCTTTATGCAACATCATTGGCCTTGCCAGAGATTAAACCCTCTTAGAAGTACTAGAAATTGATATAATCAGTTCATATCAATATTTTTTTCCTCTAGTTCTCAATTATTTGAAAATTTGGCAAAATAATATGTCTGCAATAATTGGATGGTGCTTGGTAATTCTGCTTTAAGAAGATGAATTCATTTATTAAATTGCAGAGACCAATCTAAAATCAAATCCAACAAGATTACAAAATCACCCTATTTGGTTATAAAATGGTGACATTCTAATCCTGTATCCTTGGTGACTCTTCAAGTAAAGAACTTGCCAGATGAATATGGTGTTATGTTCAACATTCATAGGTAACATAGTTGTGGTTCTTGTGAACTTGGCAATGATAAAGACACTGTAAGATCACGTTATCACTAGTGATTGGCAAAATTTCCTGAGAACGTTGAAAATTATAGTCCCAAAAGGACAGTCTAGAGAAAATTCATCAACCTTTTTTATTGTATAGACTACTAATATGAGTCATTACATCCCAAGGCAGCAGAACTAATGGGTATGTAATAATAATTTAAACTCCGTGACATTTTAACAAGACATGAGAATGAGGCAACAGATCTAATGTTTTCCAGGAATACAAGGACAAAATACAGTATTTTTTATTTGAGTTGATGCAAAAAGTACTGGAAGTTCAAATACAGTTTGGTACTAAAATGGCCTCATTCAAAGAAGTTTTAAGTAACTCTTAACTGGAGGATCCTGGTGTGGTAGAAACAAATTAATCTTCAATTTTCTCCTGGTTTTTCAAAAAGGAAGTTGGAAGAAGCAGTTCTGTCTATCACCGGCCTCCCTTCTAAGTTGAAATGCTTACATTGGTTGAAAATCACTGATTTTAACTCATTTTTAATAATCAGAATAACAATTCTGACTAAGTAAAATAAACTCAATCCTCCATTAAGGTACTATTTAAAAAGTGATCTGGATTTGTCATCTTTTGTCAGTTGCTGTCACAGTTGGGAAAAATTATACTGGAGAATCTTTAGGAAATTGGTTGACTACATTTAGCAAAATTACCAGATCAATTGTATATTTCCAACAATTTTACATATATTTCATGGTGAAGACGGTACTTTAGATCTATTGGTAGTCAGATGGTATATAACTGGTTGACTTATTCAACAGTCACCATTTCCTAAAGTTTATTCCATGGAACTCTGGCTTTGTAGGATATCGACAGTTCCTGATTTAAAGTTCTGTGTCAAAGTTAAGAAAAGCTCCTTACTGCAGATTTTCTCAGAGGCTTCAATGTGCTGATGTGCACTATGACACACAGAAGGAATTTAATGTGTACCATCTTCCAAACATATTTGACCAGTGAGTTTCTCTCGGGCAGTTTTGTGGACTTTCAGTTTACAAAACGTACCTTGGGAAATTTTGGTCTAGAGGTAATTGTAGACATGAACAAGAGTTGTAGCAGGTGGAGAAAAAGGAGAGGACAAAAATGAGAAAGAGCAAATAGTGCTTATGTTCCATTTCTCAGTGCTCGTTTCCTTAAATGTGTTTTCTATTGGCTTTAACCCTGTGCAAGTTCTTTAATCACTCTCTCTTTTTTCATATGTAAAAAAAGGGGCCAATAAAAATAATACTTACATTATAGAATTTGTAATGAGAGTAAAAGTTGATGTATGTAAAATGCAAGTATAGTGCCTGACATAATTCCGTTTGAAAAATGAGAGTGAGGATTGTTAGTTGAATATTTTGGTACTACTTATATAAACTAGATGTTTTCTTCTGGTCACATATAAAAAAACATTAATTCTTCTTTCGCAATATTGATTTCCAAGTGAAAGGTCCTGAGAAGGCCTGTTCATAAGAAGCCTGCTTTCCTTTACTGAATGCAGCACTTGAACAAGGAGTCTCTATTACTGGAGCATCTTGGCACTACTGGTTTCACAGAAAAATATAGTTACTTGTACAGCACTTGATTGTATAGCACTCTGGTTATCTTCACATATATTATCAGAGTTTATCCTTATATTAAACCAGTGAGGTTGGTGATACAGAAAATATCACCTCTAAATTACAGACACAGAAACTGACCAAAGAGGTTAAAGGAACTGCCAAAGACCGTAGAATTGGCAAGTGCCAGTGATTGGACTCACTCATGTTTTTGGCTCTAGGGTATGTTGAGTCACTTTAATGAATGACTGACTCAGATAGCAGTTCCTGATTTTGTATTTTAAAATAATTTACTTCAGTTCAATAAACATTTATTGAATTGCTCTTCTATGTTGGACACTGTGCTAGGTGTGAAGATACAAAAATGAATGAGAAATAGTCTGTGCTTGAGAAGCTTATAATCTAGTGGTATTCAGAAAATCAGAAAACAGAAAGGAAAAAGAAAACTAGTGAATCTGAGTCATTTTTTATTTTAATTAACTTCTTGAAATGCTTAATGGCATCTGGTTTTCCAGTGGCCACCAGAAAAGAGTTTATGGTGACCACAAGCAAGGGCTCTGTGTAGTAGGTGAAATTTGAAGAACTTCCTCTATGATGAAGCCTGTGGTCTGTCCTATCTTTATTTTATAGTCACTTATGCTATATCATACTGTAAAGGAGAATGCTGTAGGATCCTATTTTTTCTGTAACCTTTCTTTCCTCAGCCTGACATGGCTTTCCTTATTTGTGTCCATCTTTTCTTTCCCAACAGATCACAGAAATGTTCTTTCTATTTTAGAATGCCTAGGTGTGGGAAAATCACATAAAAAATATCTTTTTCGTCTTTGATATCATGCTATTTTTATAATATTGCCCCCATTCCTTTTAGCATACGGTGTTTTCCCAAATTTCTTTTTTATCTTGACTATTTATTTAATTGCTAATGTCTGTTTTTCATAAAATTATTTGAAGACACTGTTGGCATAAAACCCTTCTAGTCTTCCTTATCAAATCTCTCCTTTTACCTGCAAAACTTATCATCACTTTGCTGTGTAGAAACTTTAAAAAAAAATCATTGATTAGTTTTCTGACTGCATTCTGAGAACCATTTTTCCCTTCTTATGCTTTCACTCTTCTGTTGCCAAAAGATACTGCCGATTACTTTCTCGCTGACACGTTAGTCACAGCTTCAGATTCACAATCCTATCACCACTCTGACTACTTTTTTGTGTCTAGTTCCTGGTTCCTCTTGAAAATATCTTTTGTAGCAGCAGTGTACTGGAAAGCACACTGGACTTGTAAATATAATCTTTGGGTGAGATATCTAGTTCTAACACTGTCTAGCTTCATGATTCTGCACAAATCACCTTGCAGAGCCTCTCTGTTTCTTCATGTATAAAATTGAGATCATAACAGTACCACTTCACACCATTGTTCTTGAGGACTCGATGAGATAATACATATTAAAGTATTTTATACATTCTGAAGCACCATCCAAATGGAAATATCAATTGTCTTTTCAGATATATGGGATTTTTGTGTTCTTTATTCTTTAGATTGTCTCTAGGAACTTGTATCTTTGGTTAATATTATTCCTCTTCCATGGCTTTGAGAAGTTTCACCTTTTAAGACCAGTTAGCAATACACAAGGGAAAGGGCAAGACATTTGATTGGATTAGTGTATTTTTGTCAATTTTCCTGGAGAAAACAACTCAGTCAGTGATAATATATTACTCTGCAGTACAAAGACAGTACACTGTTTTCAATTCGTTAAATGAAGTGCAGTAGCAGCCACAGGACTAGGGACTAGACAGCCTCAAAATGTGAAAAAAAATGGAAGGGCCACATATTACACCCTTAGCTAAAGGAGAGTCACCTTTCCTACTCCTTTTCTTCCTGTCCCAGTCATTTTTCATACCGTTATCCTGTTAAACATCATAGCACTTACTAATATATGAAATCATTTATTCATTTTGCTATCTATTCACTAGCTTGTATCTCGGCTCATGTTAATTGTTCCTCTCTTCTGACTAAAATGTAAACTCCTTCAGGGTAGGAATTTTGCTATGTCTGTGCTGTGTCCCCTCCCAGTGCCTAGGAGGGTGCCTCACACACAGAGGCATGCAATAAACATTTGTTGACTGACTAGTAAAGTCCTAAAGTAGTGGGAGCTCAATAAATGTTAAATTGAATTAAAAATGTATTACAGAAATTTTCTGAGATAAGCAGTTAACTTCAAACGTTATATTTTCCAGAGAAAAGAATACACTGTTATGAAAAAATTTAAAAATTTCAAAATTCTTTAAATGCTTTTTTAAAAACGTAGGTGCTAAGTTCCAAACATCAAAAATGACAACAAGATAATGCACATTTTGCTTCTAACTTGCTATAAGCCTGTTATTCTCAGTAACCCAATCATTTTAGTTAAATGATCATAAAAAATATGATTATTAAAAGCTTTTGGAAATACAGTAAACATAATTTTAACTGTGTATTTGGTTAAAAACTGAATTCAATGCCACTTTCTGGCTTTTGTATTAATAATGTTCTCACTAAAAAGAGCTATCTCTATTCCATGGAAATAATTTTAAGGATTCATGTACTATTCACACTTACTTTGGAAAAGTATGGTAAGAGGAAGAAATAAGACACTGTTCATTATTTTGATTTTTAACGTATCTTTACATTTAAATAGATTTTTAAAAGAAACAAAAAAGCAACACTCCACACATCTTTCGTTTCCGCAAAGAAAGAAAGAACAACACTACCCACAGCACTATATGGCAGAGTTTTAAAATTTGTTCAGGATGTAGCTTAGGCCCTTGCACAATCATGTATAAGATTTTTTTTTTTTTTAAAAAAAACCTTAATTTTCGAGGACCCCTGTGTTTCAATTAGGGGTTACCAGGGCTATTCATTTGTTAGCCAGAGCTTCTTAAGTCAGGAACCACCCATATCTTTTTCATTTTCCAAGGGTGTCTTCAATCCCCACCAGGGGTTAGTTGCCTAGCATGCGTCATGCCTCAGTAAGTGTGAACTGCGGATATGGAAGATGAGCCTCTGTAAAAAGTGCGACTTCCATATGTCAGAGAGAAGACTGAAAATTGTATATGGGAGTAAGTTAACACTCTCCAGTATCTGCAGATCTGAGATAAGATGGATGGAATATCAATACCATAAAGATGATGGACTCTCTCAGGCCACAGATAGTAGTAGCAAACTCCCAATTAGTTTGCAGTAGCAAACTACATTCTTTTGATTTTGTTAGGCATCTGCAACTATTCTCTGAAAAACTGCACGGGAAGTGGGAAAACTGGAATGCAGTTACTGTTGGTAAGACCCATGGGTTAGGCTACTGGCCTAATGCTAGTAAGGAAGCTGTATAGTAAGTTACGTTAGACCTTCCTGTCTTTCTTCTAGACCTATCATATTTCATCTTTCATGACATGTCCTATACTTTGTCAGCAATCAACAGCAAATACATTAGAAAAATGGATACGATAACTACATACCAATATACAAATGTTAAAAAAAAAATCAGTGCCTTGTAGTCTAAGTACAATGCTGTCCTGAAGAATACAGGTTGCTCCATAACCTTATACGAGCTTGGTTAATTTTAGTCCAAACATTTCCTGAGTACCTTGTATATGACAGACACTGTTAGGCAATGGGCATATAAAGAAAAATAAGACATAGATGTCAACCTTGAGGAGATTACAGTACAAATTTTCCTTGGAAGAATCCAAGACTCACCTGCCTTATTCCAAATTGCACGTTATAGTAAGTGGCATTAAAATGAAATTTTGGTATACTATATGAGAAGTTGTATTTAGATTAATTCTGCCTATAAGGAAAGTGGCATTGCATTACAAACTTTAATTTAATCCCCAGGCTGTATTTCTACTACACAGTACCCTTGGCACAGTAAACAAATATAGAAACCTTTTAGCTAAAAACAATAACAACCTCATTTACTATATAACATGCATTACTCTCCTTAAAATAATGTTTCCTATTTTTTGGCACTTTTTGGGTAAATGAATGGCTATTATCTATATTAGACAATTACAAGGATAATTTTTCCTCTGTGAAGGCTGAATGGCCTTCTATTCAGTTTTAAGTTAGACTTCTTAATGTTTGTAACAGAAAAATACCAACTGTACTATGAGCTTGTCTGAGATCTCTCTGACTCAAAACACAAGACATGGTCAACTTAAGACTCTCATTAGAGGTCTTACCTTGAATTCTTGAACATTCAGCTCCTGCCAAAAATGTGGTTAAGACAATGATATTTAAGAAATAAGTTTAAGGCACATTTAAATGGTCAGTTTTCTAGCTTTTTTCATCTTTGGTCATAGTAAATTTATGATAAATTATAATAAAAATCAATGTGGCCTCTGATATGAGTCATGATTTAATGTTACATTATAGTCTTTTACTGATCATTGATATAAAAAATTGGTGGAAGATATGGCCATTGTTAGTCTGTGTTTCTTTGACAAGAATCCGTGTGATTTCATTTCACTTTCATTTCAATAAACATTTTTTTCTGAACTGGGGGTTATGGTAGTTAATAAAAAAAAATGTGGTCACTGTCTTCAAAAAGTTTATATTCTAATGGGGAACGTAGAAACTAAATAAATCATTTCACAAATAATTGTTCATAAGGAAACAATATGTAATGACTTTTTTAGGATTTACTGTAAGAAAAGTATCTTTTCAGATGAGCTTATATGTTTTTGCTTTCCAAGTGAGAAAGATATTATCAGCCATTTATTTCCTCTTTTGCCTTGAGCATAAGGAAGCTCAAAGACAAATTTTATGCTAAATTAATGTAATTGTCATATCATAGGCTGATGGTCAATTATCTTTATTTCTAAACAGTTCTGGTCTATAAAAATCTTTATTTTAATGTCTTACATGTCTTGCTTCCTGCAGGCTGACTAAAGGAAGCAAAGAGGGATAGGGCATGGCTAGGAGCTGGGGGTGGGGATGGCGGTAACTAGGATACACAGTATAAAAAACAATTACATGTCTTCTTGAAGTTTTATTTCAAAGTTACATTTGAAAACCAGAATTGTTCTATATATTCACTGCTGTATAAAACAGTACACAATTTTTATGAAGTTCCAAGTAGGGAGTTCTCTAGAAAACCTGTGATGCTATATAAAAATGAGATTTCAGCTACCTTTAGCCCCATGACAGAAACAAGGCACTGAGTAAAATTTCAAGGAAGTATCTTAAAACATTTTATACTAAAAAAATCAGAATTTCATAATCTTTTGAAACTATGCAGTACTTTAATGGTACTTCTAATAGTGCCTAACACTTGGAAGGATTCCACAGTTTGGCTCTTATAAAGTGGTTTTTGACAGCAAATGTGCAGGAACCAGAATCTATCCTGAAACTTGAATCTAAGCCACTTAGACATCATGATGTTGCCCAAATGTGAAGTGGTTTCCATTGGCAATACCATAATACAGTGTCTTCTCACTGTAGCCTGAAGCTGAGTTTGGGGGATGTTTAGTTACCAAAAGAAGCAGACATTATCTAAGTCTTGATCAGACAGAAAAAATTTTGAAAAAGACTTTCTGGCATTCATTCAGTGGAAAATGAAGAAGCAAAGAAGCCAAATAAAGTTAACAGCTCTAAAGAGAGGCTGGAAATTGTGGTGCTCTAAAGTCTTCATCATCACCACCACGCTCATTGATGCCAATAAACATTTATTGAGTTCTCACTATGTGCAAGGCACAATAACAAGGGCTTTAGTTATAATGGTCTTGAAGGTCAAGGACACTCATTCTATATAAAAGAGGCTGTTTTCTCTAAATACATTATAAACATGTCTGTCCACTCATTTGTTAACTTATATTCTTGCTTCTGAAGTACTAAACTACTCCTACTTTTCTTTCATAACTTAAAGTCCCACTTTTCCTCCTTTTAATTCCTTGTGTCTGGCACAGTGTTTTGAAGGTAAAGTTATTCCATAATATGTATAGATAGAATGAATGAATTGTAAGGGTCTTACAGTCTAATTGGGAGATAGGACAGAGTTTTATTTATTTATTTATTTAAATCTTAACTCCTTTATACAGTTTCTATCTAGCATATAACAGGTATTTAAAAAGTTAATAGTATACAAATAATTTCATAGAAAACATTTATTGTATACTCACTTATGCTTTAGATGCATTACTACATTGAATTGTCACAATATGTCAGTGCTATTATTGCTGTCATTTAGAGATGATATAGCTAAAGTTTAATGGAGTTAAGTATAATAACTTGCTTAGTTACCTAAATGGTAACTGGTAGAGGCAGGATTTGGACCTAGGCAGTCTGACTGTAGCTTAGATTCTTCGTCATCATACTGCACATATAAAAAAGATAAACAACATTGTAAAGCATTTAATAGCATATATTGAAGGCCAGTTGAGTAGCAGAGGTCCTCTAACTTTAGAAGAATAAATGATTACTGAGGACTGGGTAGTAGGATAGCTTTATGAAGAAGTAGAACTTATGGTAGGTTTTGAAAGAAGACCAGAGATAAGTAAGGGCAAGAAGATAAGTGAACAAAGAAGTAAGTAAAAATGGTTATAATTATTTGGAGAACAGAGTTAGACTTGTTGGATAGAATGAAAGTTCATGCAGGATAGTAGCAGAAAACCTGATTAGAGATTTAGCAGGAATAAGAGTGTGACAGGCATAGAACTTTGGATTTCATTCTTTAGGTGAAGGTGAGCAAATGAAGTATTTTTACATAGAGAAAGAGGTATGAAAAGCTGCTTTTTAGGAAGATGTACAGGATTTAATAGCAAGTGAGAGATTACAGACAAGGATACCAGTTAGGTGAAGAGAAAGAGACTGGACTAAGATGGTGACACTGGGAATGGAGAAGAAATCACAGATAAGAGAGAAAGAACAAATTAATAAAACATGATGACTGCCTTGATGTTGGAAAGAGATTAGTCAGAGTCTGCTGTGGCTGAAGGATACTGATAATGTCACTGTCAGAAGTGGGAATGTTCTAGAAGGAGAGCTTGGTTTTGGAAGATTATTACGCCTATAATTTATTTATTTATTTGAGACGGAGTCTCACTCTGTTGCCCAGGCTGGAGTGCAGTGGTATGATCTCAGCTTACTGCAACCTCCGCCTCCCAAGTTCAAACAATTCTTTGCTTCTGCCTCCTGAGTAGCTGGGATTACATGCTGGGCTAATTTTTGTATTTTTAGTAGAGATGGAGTTTCACCATCTTTGCCAGGCTGGTCTTGAACTCCTGGCTTTGTGATCCACCCACCTCGGCCTCCCAATGTGCTGGGATTATAGGCATGAGCCACTGTGCCCAGCCTTAAGCTTATAATTTAAAACATTTATTCCTATAGGCTTAAGGCACTTAATAACAAAATAACAAATGTTTGGACACTGATGATGAGCCAAGCACTAGGCCACGTACAGGTGACAGAATGGTGAACAGAAGACGAGGACCCTGTTTTCACAGGCCTCAAGAGTTTGTGAGAGAAGAGAGATATTGCATAAGTAATAAGATAACACTGATGAACTTTATGCTGATGGAAATACAGAGTACTACGGGAGCATATGCTAGAAGCAGATATAGAGTATCATCTGGGACTTCCTTGAGGAAGTAACATTTAAGCAATGGGTCATGTTAATGGTTTGGTGCCCCAAGCCAGGGAAAGCAATTTGCTTAAGGCAGGTTGTATATGAGAAGTATGAATTACAGTACCTGTTCACTAATCACTCCTTTTAATGAAGCTACATTGCTTATAGACCTGTTTCAGGGACAGCAGTAAGGGGTCATCTTTTGTTTCACATTACCCTACACCTCCTATCCCCAGCTGTTAAAACTGGGAAGGGACGAAACTGGGAAGGGACACTGAACTAAGTACAGCCTATTCAGAGGTCATAACCTATCGGGGGCAGGGCAGCAATCTTTTGGCTTCCCTGCACTACACTGGAAGAAGAAGAATTGTCTTGGGTCACACATAAAATACACTAACACCAATGATAGCTGATGAGCTAAAAAAAAAAAATCACAAAAAAACCTTATAATATTTTTAAAAAGTTTATCAATTTGTGTTGGACCACATTCAAAGCCATCCTGGGCTGCAGGTTGGACAAGCTTGGTCTAGAGAAAAAAGACAAAAAATAATAATAATAATTTTCTTAAAAACGTAAATGTATGATACCAAGAGACCAGTGGATGATTGTGGCTGAAAAGTCAGAAAGTCAAGTCAGACTAGAGGGACCTGAAGGCCATGCATTTGCCGAAGTTCTGAGTGGGCAGAAAGAGTAAGTAAGGGGAAGAAGCTGGTTAGCAGGCAACCAACAAGGAATCAAAGAGATAAACAGAGACCACTCTAGAGAAATGCCATGCGTCTCATGAAAGCTAAGTTGCAGAAGTAGCAGTTTTGTACAGTAATAGCAATTTTCAATAACTTTCTAATCATAAGACGATGAGTACTCTCAATACCCCAGACCAGATTCATTTCACATTAGAGCAACGTTATGAAGTCTAATTGGCTTATGTTAAGATTTCAGCATGAAGTGTAGTTCTTACATATTTTCTGTAAGAATCTTCTTAAGGAGACAAACTATAAATGCACTCCAAATATTAAGGGTTGGGTTAGCTGGGTAGGTCTCTGTTCCTTGTAGACAAAAGAGTTCAATGAAAACAGGACATCCCATATTAGATAAAAGTAAACTAAAAAGGAGATACTGTATTGAGTTCAGCTACCAGGGTAAATAAATTATTACATATAAAAACAAATCTGTTTGCTACTTTTAAATGCCTTTAATTGTCATAATTATAGCATGCCTATCTCAACACAGATGCATTAAGATATATTCTTAGGAAAATTGCCACAACTGTTGATACTTACAGTTAAATATTATGTTTGTATGCTATATACCAAACACATACACATAAAATATATTTATACACACCTACACACCTAACTGTCTTTAGTAAGATATCGGTTAACCAATGTACAAACAGAATTATATGTTTTTCTCACAATTTTTCATGTGTGCTAGGAGCACTGACAGGACAACCCCATTACATTACTATCCCTCCCTAGCTCCAATTCTGTAGTGATGGTCACTGGGTAGATGGTATATGGAATTAAGCAACGCTGCTCTTTTATAACTCCGTCTTTTGAGTTTTACTCCATTGTCTCAGACCAGTTTGTGTTGCTACAACAAAATACCTGAGACTGAGTAATTTGAAAGGAACAGAAATTATTTCTCACAGTTCTGAAAGCTGGAAAATTCAAAATCAACGTGCTGGCAGGTTTGGTTGCTTGATGAGGGCTGCATCCTCCAAAGGGGAGGAATTCTGTATCTTCATGTAGCAAAAAGCAGACAAGGGGGACAAACTGTCTCCATCAAGCCCTTTTATAAAGGGAACCTAATTGCATTGACTAGAACCCTACCCTCATGATTCAGTCATCTCACAAAAGCTGCACCTCTCAACACCGTTACATTGGCAACACCTAAATTTTGGAGGGGACATATTCAAATCACAGCAATAACTCTCTTAGTCTGTCAGCCAATCCCTTCTGTTTTCCTCCAGTCCCTCTCCTGGTTGAAACCAAACTATACAAACTGCAGTCTATCAAGTGATAAAACAATTCGCTTACCTGTGCCAAGCTATTATTACAGGTTACAAATACAAACTTTTGTATACAGTTAATATTTGGGATAAAAGAGCTCACCTCTCTTAGATAGAGAGCATTCCCCTTTCCCTGAAGGAAAGCAAAAGTTTCCTCCTGTATTTTTCTTTTTCATTTGGACTCAACTTGGTAAATTATTTCAGCCTAGGAGGAGTAGAGGAGGGAAATTAGGAGGAAATAAAAGAAAGAAGCTATATCAGCTGATCAGGTGAGATAGGTGGGTAGGCTGAATACACACCCATCTCTCCCTTATATCACATGGAATAGAAAAAAAGGCTATTGGATAGACTGCACAGGGAAAGACTTTTCTAAGGGCATGTATGACAATGGAATAGGATTGGCCCCATTTCAGATCTCAGCTGGGCTTCAGTGGTGATAGGCACAGCAGAAAGCAAAAGAAGGAAGATCATCCTACTGTTCAGGTCTTGGTGATAATTAGCAGAAAGTAATTTCCATATAGTTAATTACAATTATAAGTATACTCTAAATAAATAGTGTGTTGTTTCCCTAAGGGAATATCAGAGGTTACAATGAAATATTATACCTTTTTGGTATAAAAAGGAGGAAATTTATAGTTTTTTCATACTAAAAGTGAGGAAATTTATTTTTAGAAAGAAATGAAGGTAGTATTTTATAATACTAACTGTGTAATTTAAAACTCATTTAATTTTATTATAAAAAGAGGAAAGCATTCTGAAGGGGTCATGTATCAATAGTGTTCTGATAGTAAGGTAGGCCTTATAAAATACACCCCCTTAATTATAGCATGCCTGTATATATATAATTACAGCATGTGTGTATATATATATATATATATATATATATATATATATATATATATATATTTAGCAGTAGGGTCTTGCTCTGTCACCCAGGCTGGGGAGCAGTGGTATGATCATAGCTCACTGCAGCCTCAAACTCCTAGACTGAAGGGATTCTCCCACCTCAGGTTCCCAAGTAGCTAGGACTACTACTACTAGAAGAGGAGATAGACCAAAGACAGAAACATTGATGGCAGAAACATACAGATGTCAGATCTAACATCAAGAAAACCCAAACCAATTTTTATTATTTAGAATGTGGGCTGATAAAACAAACAGGGGTCAGGTACACGGCATTCTATTGCTATATATGCATTTTCTGTGTTAGAGTTTATTTAACACAGACCACTGCAAATAAATAATGATAAGACATCAGAGCGTGTCTGATAATCTGTGACAACAATTCTAACGCTGTCATTGTGGCCACTGGAGAAACTTGCACGTACTGAGCCCTGACCTACGGAGCTTTTTATCTGCATGTGTACTCTCCACAGGCCAAGCAAATAAAGGCCAAATGATAATTTACACATGAATCAACTTTCTCTGCTGCATAGGCACCAGAGACGTTTCTTTTCTCTGTTTTTGAGAGAAAGGCAGCCAGGTCTAAGCTTGTCTCACTAGAAATCATACAAGTGAACCAGTGATTTGCAGGAAAATGGCAGATCAGCAAAGGGAAGCTGTTCTGAATGCCTGATAAAAATGGCAGCCACAAAGGACTAGATGAATATTTAGTTTGAAAACAGGCCTGACAGTAACAATGAGTCTTTATCCTATTCAAAACAGGTAGTGTCATACAAACTGAAACGGAGATACAATCCTGATAGAAGATTGCACAAGATACCAGGGTAGGTGTCTTTAAAGACTTCAACCTTCATTTTAATAAATGTAGACTCATGGATCCTTTCATCTATATCTTATTCAGAGTACACACAGTTATTTTACATGAATGACATATGGAAGGTATAGTGCCCACTTTGAAATGAGAAATAAATCGGCCAGGATGATTTTTTAATAAAGGCTTGTTCATGAAAAACTAGGTACACATTTTATACCACGGAACTTGTGAAGAAAAAAATATGTGTTTAATATTCCTCCATCCAGACCCCCTTCGCACTTAGGTCAACTTTTATAAATTCTTCACAGGATCAAAATACTGCTATAACCTTTTTTTTAAATAGAAACTTGCAATGTACAATACCTGTCCTGACCCATTTAACAAAGAAAAGGAGATTTATTATTCAATTTGTGTTAACAGACCATTCCAAAGGTAATTATTGTAATGTTCTAACTAATGACAGTACTAACCAAATCAATAAAATTATTTTTTATTCCCTTCCCATTTCCATAGTTTTGTGCAAGTCATGTTCTATCTGCTCCCTGGAATACCTATCTGCCTACTTACTGCATATTCTGGATTCCTTTAAGTTTGGCTCAAGGCTCACTCTTCAGGAAGCTTTCCCTTAAAGCTCCAGTTTTGGTGTGGTAGATGCTGCTAACTATGTACATGAACTCTCAACACATAACAACAGACCAAATTCCAAAATCATAAAAACAAGTTTTATTCATGAGTTGTAAACATAAGAAATGTGGCATAATTTGTGGTTCATAAAATTTTTTTAGAATTTTTATTCCTTTGGAGTCCAGAAATGAATCTGTAAACTTCAGATCATAATCTATACTCTGAGAAAATGCCAAAAATAATAAAAGTTGTAGGATTTAGGTCTTATCAGTTCTTGGTGATGAGGTGCATACATCAAAAATTCTCTCAGTGACAAGTTTCTAAATATTCCTTAATCATTCCTCTCCGCCTTTATGAGGTTTTTCTTAACCATTTCAATTGCTTCCCTTACCTTTCTTCTTACATCATCCTCCTTTAGGCTGAAACCTCCTTGTACCCTATCTTTCTAAGTTACGGTATTCATTTCCCCACCTCTGGCTGTTTAGTAGTCGTAGAAGTCAAAATTTGCATTTTCCTTAAACTGTAAGCTCCTAATGGGTACTAATCATACCTTCCATTTCTACATATCTACAACCTCTTAAAGTGCCTAAAAGTGTTAGCTATTCAGAGTATTCTTGATAGATGCCCACTGTTGAAAATTCTTTTTTTTGGTTGGTGTTGGGGGACAGAGTCTTTCTCTGTTGCCCAGGCCAGAGTGCAAATGTGTGATCATAGTTTACTGCAGCCTTGAACTCCTGGGTGCAAGTAATCACCCTACCTCAGCGTCCTGAATAGCTGGGACTACAGGCGTGTGCCACCATGCCCAGCTTGCTTATTTATTTATTTATTTTTGTAGAGACAGGGTTTTGCTATATTTTCCACGCTGGTCTTGAACTCTTGGCCCCAAGCAATCCTCCTGGTGTGGGGATTACAGGCATGAGACCATATTTTCAGGCTGAAAATGATTAAAAATGCATTTTTAAAGGTAAGCCATATTTAGCTAGTGATATTCATTAGTTTTCTGAGCCAATTTATAGGTAAATTTGTATCACAGCTCTTGCACACTGAAAGGTGAATTTTACTGCCAACAGACAAGATAATCTCAATGTCACTGTTAATGACTTTTAAGAGATAAAGTTTGGATGTGAAAGAGGAGTAAGGAATGACTCAATTAGAATGTTCATGGTGCTACACTTAATTTTATAAAATCAAATCTCAAGCACTAAATTTCTTTTTCTACTAATTTTTTTCCTTTGGTAAGAAAAAGTTACTGTAATGGGAAAACAATATAAAAATATCATGTTGTTAAAGCTCTTAAAAATTATTATTATTTTTTGAGACAGCATGTCACTCTCACACAGGCTACAATACAGTGGCATGATCTTGGCTCACTGCAACCTCCGCCTCCCGGATTCAAGCGATTCTCATGCCTCAATCTCCTGAGTAGCTGGGACTACAGGTGTGCACCACCATGCCTGGCTAGTTCTTATATTTTTAGTAGAGTTGGGGTTTTGCCATGTTGGTCAGGTTGGTCCTGAACTCCTGACTTCAAGCAATCCTCCCGCCTCGGCCTCCCAAAGTGCTAGGATTATAGGTGTGAACCACCATTCCTGGCTTGTTAAAGCTATTTAATTAGTAAGGCAAAAATGACTATGATCTATAAAAGCAAGGCAGATGGCAGTCCACATACATAAGAATAACAAAAGAATGGGGATAGGACCTTGGCTGACAGAGTTTTTAAAAAGCAACATGAAGACAAAGAAATTAGAAGCTTTCCAAATTACCGAAGAGGCAGACAAAGAAGAAAATGCTAATTTGAGCCCACTAAATTCAATGCATTTAAGATGGTATTTGTTTTTTTGAGTTTTAGGAACAGTGGATAGAATGAGTACATGAATCTAGAATATTCCTCTTCGCTATGTATTTTGTTCTTCATCACTGTACTTTGATAAAAGCTATTCTTATCAAAGTCTTCTCTCTCTTCCTGTTATCATTCATCCAGTTCCCTCCTTATTGATCATCAGACCATGAAAGAGACAATGGATAGCACTACCAGAATCAATATATAATGCAGACATTGCATCTACTCAATCTGCTAGGTCTGTTGATCTGCCATGGGGAAAACTGGATTGGCCTATAATTTTGTTCACAAGAGCAAGCTCATAATTACACAGAAATCTGTGATCCCCAAATGTTTGAATAGTGATTTTGAAACTTTCTAAAGTACTTTCTAAAGTATCTAAAATAAGTTGATGGAACTGTAACTTTAAAAGTCATTCTAATTTGCATGTTTGAAGTGAAATACCACATTCGTCCCTTCCTAATTCTAGTTGTTCTTACCACTTCTGTATTCCCCACACCATACAAAAGTGAAAATAAAAATCAGTCTGCCAAAGAATACAGCTTTGCTCCTTAGAGTTGTGAGTAAATGAACAAATTACCAAGCACACACAAACAAAGTACTTTTTAAAAACGTAACAAACTCAACAATTAAGGATATGGTTTTCAGACAAATGTATCATTACACTGAAATGGTAAAGCTACTGCCTAGGAAGTGGACTGAACTAGTTAGTGTCTGGGGACATGTCTTCTTCATACCTGACTGACAAGACAAGTTATGAGAGGTACTGTTTTCAGGTTTGAATGCAGCTATCTAGAGAAACCTATTTGCAAAGGGTTACTCAGCCATTAAAAAAAAGGATAAAACAGAGTACCTACATTTGTAAGGCAGCATTAACGTTGTGGATTATCAATGTTATTAAAATTCTTTAATAGAGAATCAAAGGAAGGAGAACTTGTTTTTCAAATTATGTGCTTGTTGTCACATTGGGGCTACGGAAAACCTTTCCCCGTTGCAGTGTGCAGAAGGCAAACCTCTGCATACTACGAATGAAATTTGCATTTGGCAGAAGTGGCTAATTTGGAGGGTTTACACAGCCCGTTAGTCAATGGTGAGTTTTATATCCTAATCATACACACTGTTGTTAGATCCTTACATTCTAGTCAAATAACTTCTGGGTCATGTTAGAAGCTTCACATGTTGGTAAAAAAGAAATTCTAAAGTTATGCACTTGCTATTTTTTCTTACTTACCATGAAACTTCTCTCTGATCTCTAGACTATTTCCTTAAATAAAGGTTCTAACATAAAAAGAGAGCACGGTTAAATGCCAAAATTTTACTTCCAATTTTCCCTCCCAAACCTGTTCTTCTCCTAGACTTCCTTATCTTAGTAAATGACACTACCCAGATGTTCAAGCCAACAATGTAGGAGTCATTTTTCATCCCTCCTATTCCCTTACTTCCCATCTCTAAATGATTATGTTGGACACTTCTTCCTATCTCTAACTCCTGCCCCCTAAATCCAAGTCACCATAATTGCCTGCCTAGGCTATTGAGCAAGATTCTTAAGTGGTCAGCTGCTTATATACTTGTTCCCCCACCAATCCACTTCTACTGTATAAAATAGATACGATCACTGTCCAACTCAAGACCCTCAGTGGTTTTCCATTTTACTTAGAAGAAAATCAAAATCTGGACCCAAGGCTCTAAGGCTCTAAGCAATGTGGCTTCTGCCTGGATTTCCTCCTTGTTCTACATGCTCCAGGCTTACTCACCTTCGTTTGTTCCTTCAACAGGAGCAGCCCCTCCTCAGTCTGCCTAGAGTCAATCTATAATCTTCAAGGCTGAAGTAAGCTCAGTAGCCTTTTTTTTGAAGGTACAGGAAATACACTCAGCCTAATTCAGGGCCACATACCATGTCTGTTATTTTCAGTTAGAAATGCTTTCTATATCATTAAGTTTAGGAAAAAAACAGCATATTAAATTCCCACAAAATGAATATTCATTCACACAGGAACAATTAAAAGCACAATCTCATTCTTTACATATTGTTTTTAGTTATGCCTAATGAGTAATGAGACCTTACAAACATAGTATTTCTTGTACATTTCTGATTATGGAAAAATTATGAGTCTAGAAAGGGACAGATTTTCTCAAAGACTATAGTCAGTCCTCTGTTTATGTATACAAATGCAATGGGGATTATACACTTTACAATGCTGAAATATTCCCAATTATTTTCATTTACAATTGTACTATTTAAAATAATGCTCTAATTATTTTTTTCCTGCTAGAGTTTTTATAAAAGTATAAGAGGAAAGTGATTCTCTTGTAATAGATTAGCCTGGCTCCTCACAGGAACATCCGGAATGCCACTATTTCAGGACTTTCATTGTGATATGCAAAATGCTGAAACTGATTACACACTTGAAAATGATGAATTGTTTTCCTCATTAGTATGGGAAGCATTATAAACCCTTAAAACAAGATATTTTTCATATATTTGATTCAACAGGGTACTGGTAATTTCAAACCTTCCAGAATCTTGAAGAAGCCAAATTAGTCTAAGAAAATAAATATACACTGGCATCATTTCTGTTATATCAATTGTTATTTAGTAATAATTGTCAATAATGATTTTACTATCCATTTTATAATCAACTAAAAAATACAGAATACAAAGAAGCAAAGTATAAAACCCAGCCTTATTTTTTTGGATACATGAAGTAAAGAATAAAGATAAAAGCCCAAATGTAAATAAGTCATTTTTAGATTATTACAGTGAACTAACATAGAATTACAATATTACTTGAATATTTGTTCTCAATGTCAAATAATAAGAGCTGAGTATTCATGTCCTTAAAGAACCTTTATGTATATTGGAATCATTTCCAATATTTGATTAACAAAATTAGGATTTGCAACTCTAATTGGAAATTGGAAATACCATCAGACTTCATGTTAGTAAACAAATGGAGCAAAATTTGATTTACAGAAAAAGATTTTGGACATTTGATACTTGTTTCCTTCCAGAATTTTTGAGATTACCTCTCAAATAATAACAAGCTCTTATACTAAAAAAGAGGATCAAAGTTTAGAAAATATATCACTTTAATGTACTGACTAATTTTTAAGATTTTTATGATTGGTTGGTCAGTGAAATAAATGATCATTAAGACTTAAACGTTAAAAGTGAGGAAAATAAAGTAGCTTGGAAAAGGATAAACGTAGAAGATAGCGTGAAGAAAAATAGATATACTGAAGCTCATTTATTTCAATGGAAAGGACTCTTAAGTATGTAAGTACGCTGTAAGTACTGTTTAAGGAGATAGTATCTTTGAGGGATAGCTGAGTGAGTTCTGCTTAAGATCAGTTTATTTTACTATTCCCTTACAAAGATGGGTCTAAGTCATATTGATAATTAGCTCCAAAATTTAGAGAAGAATTTTATTATATTGTTATCAATTATCAGTCTTTTAAACAACACAACATACTTACATATGAAAAGTCAAAGAATCCTAAGTCTTTTCCTAGATCTGGCTTGGGCATGACAATGTTCAATACTTTTAAAATGATGGGGACTGAGAACAATATTAACTAAAGGGTTAACCATCTTTTGGCAGTAGTCTTAAAAAAGTAGTGATAGAAATGTTGCTGTATGCATCGCTAACATTTTAATGCATTAAAAAATGTAAGATAATGAGAAAAAGAAGAAAAACCAATTAATGATGGGCAAGGAATACGAAAAAAAAAAAAAACCCATAAATTAATCCAGAACTAAATCATGCTTAAATTTGAAGCAAATCGAATTTCAAAATTTCGCATTTACACTTAAAACTATGGTTTACAAATATGATTTGGGAATTAGCTATTAATTAGTCTTTAATAGAAAATTATAGAAAAACCACAATCTGACTTGGCTCTTTTAATCATATCACCAGAAGTTCAATGTCTGGTTATCATGGATGTTATCCTCAGTTTCTCACATTTCTATTTGGTTTATTTGTAATTTTAGCTACTGCAGAAACCAAACCAAACCAAACTTCATTTTGTTCACTAATGCCAATACACATGAAACAGCTGTTGCTAGATGATGAAATACAGCATTTTTTTTTTTAAAAAGTATCACTTGATAAAGGAAAAGTTTCTGAGGTTAACAGAATCTCTTATTTTTTTCTAGTTCTATTACGTTTTTCTGCTTTACCCTGTGGGTTTTATAGATAGTCAGCAGAATCTACATTTAAAGTGTGTGGTAATTTTAAATGAAATAATTAAAAATGGAAAGTTTTAAGCAGCACTGCTCACTGACACTGGTGGTTTTGTTTTAGGACACAGAATATAAAATCATTTCCTCAAGATACATTGTGCTCAGCATAAAATATTTAAAATGTCTCATTTGCAAGAGATGTGGTAGGAGTTCACGACAGATGTGCTCTTCCTTCCTTCCCTCCTTCCTTCCTTTTCTCTCTCCTCTCTTCTTTCTCTTTCTTTCTCTCTCTCACTCTTTCTTTTCTCTTTCAGCATTATTGTGTCTAATTAGCACTGATGATTTACCCATGGCAGTATGAACCTCTTGGAGAAAGGAAAGAAAAGTACACCAGCTTCTTCGGAGAAGAGAACAAATTGGCATAGGAAAGAAGAAAGACACTTCATTTAAAGAATGTATTTTGCAGCAAATACCCACAAACAGCCCATAGAGAGTTCGTGTATTTAAACATCACCATATGATTATTCTGACTGCCTTTAGTCTCAAATGGGGAAGGCCTTGGTAAAAAGCATTCTCCAGGTGTTAGTTTAGGTTTGTCTTTATATGCTATTTATAAACTCTGTCTAGTAAAAGAAGACAAATTACTGTAAGTGGGGGTAAATATGATTAAATGAGTCCTCTGAAGATAAGAGGGTACCTGGACAAGGGTCATTAACATAAATGACCTCTCTTTGGCCAGACCATATTTTTATTTGGTGTATTTGAAAAAAACTGCATAGAAAGCATAATTTCTACTGCACATACTCAAAGAGAAATATATCCCTTTTATTCTAATAAATATTTTCCTGACTTTTCAGTATTTTAATAATACACTGATAGTGGCAAAATACTCTTACAAAATGTTCTTACACCAAGAACAATATTGGAGGGATTATTTATCTTAAGGAGTCTAATCAGAAACACTTAAACAACACAGTTATAATCAGACAAGACATATAACACCAAGAACTAAAGTTAGTGGAAACAACCATGGGAATCAAATGAAAAGTTGAAATTTGTAAAGTTTCAATTAAAACATCTAAACTCTTTCTTTCACCTGATCGTAGCCCCATATGGCAAGGTCAGCCCTTTCAGTGAACAAACAGCTCAGTCGCCTCCAGTGTAGCTGTTATCTTCCTCAACAAGGGGAGACATTTGGCACAGCCTAAAGCTGGGGCATGAACCCTGGCTAAGCTTAAGACATTTATCTGACAGCATCAGCTGACACTCCACAAACACATTTGCTCTCCATGACCTCAGAGCATTCGTGATTAATCAAAAATGTATCTTGGATCTTGAGAACAAGCTACAACCAGGCACACACAAAAAAGAATATGCTCTCGATCTCGCTTATCGACTCAAGAGTTATATTGAATTTAGAAATAGCAAATAGAATAAAATGATCAATATGTTCTCACTTGTCCATGGAAGAGCAAACTTTATCCCTCAAGCCAAAGACATTGATCATGTAAATGTTTCAGAACTGCTTTCTGACTCAATAATGCAAAATGCACTTTGTTTATTGGAGGTAGAGAAGGACGCCTGCCAAAGAGGAGCTTTTGCTTTAACTTAAAAAAAGTATAGCTTGAAGACATAAAGCATTATGCTTGTAGTGTGCTAGATATTTTTTTGCAAAGTGTGTGTTCAACTTAAAACCTTTTTTGGTAACATGTTGCTGAATGTTCTTAATAAAACATTATACAGGAGATTTTAAAACTTAATGAAGGAACATTATTTGTGCAGAGAAAACTCCCTGTCTTAATTTAAATGAGACACAATTATAACATATCCCCTATGCACTGTTTACAATTTATAATTTATGTCTCTTGGTTCAAACTCACTATTTTCTAAGTAATGATTAACATGTGAATATTGTAATATTCTGCTTCTCAACGCAGTATAGTTTAGTATATTTTTATTTTCATTTGTACTTTTCATTTTTTAGTAACAATACTGAACTCCAATTAAAGCAACGGGAACCAGAAGTCATATGCCCCACCCTTGATAACATGAAAAGGATTATTATTAAAACAAACTTCTACAATTGAACTTATTAAATCTCATACTTGCCTGATTACCCACCGGCTAGGTTACAGTTGTTCACGATCCTATGGCAGATTGTTCTACTAAAGAAAAACTACATGTCCTGGTCCCTGTTGGCATGGCAAACAAACTTTCATAGCATGTGCTCACTCTATAAAATGGTGGTACTAATTAGAAGATATAAACTCATGCTGAGATATGATATGAATTGGCTTTATGTATCTACTAAGCTCACAGCAGTACTAGATTTATACTGTTGTTGCATTAAACTAACACTAAACAGAAAATTCAACTTCTAAATATGTACAATAAGAAAGCAAAAGTGATTGAGTTGAAAAAACAAAAACCTCAGCCCCTCATTTTTGGTTTCTCTTCTAAAATGCTTCCTGAGCACTTAGAGGTTGCCTACTACTTTTCTCCCATATGTTTACCTAACTTAAATTCTTCAAACATGAATTGCAAGTACCAGCTAGCACAGCTGTATGTTTTGACATCCATGGTGAAAATGAGCAGAAAATCTAACTGTTCCATATCAAGAAGTATTTTTACTAGTGCTAATGTGCCTTAAATACCTTGTTCCACAGATGAGTGGCCTGGCACCTGCTGCATGAGAAATAGCCAATTACTGTTCAGTGTCTCTAATTTTCTGATTCAATTAGCATGCTTCAGAGCTTTCCAGTTTAATTGCAAACTACTTCACAGTTAGCTCTCTGATTAATCATTGCCCATCTGCAAGCCATCGGAAAACTTAGTGGAACAAATTTGTGTACTTTGGAATGCTGGGAGCTTAGCAAATCAAACTTGTTTTGGTATATAAAGCTTTAATTTTGTTTGCCCTTTTCAGCTGCACTTGTAAGAAGCTCTGTACTGATTAAACAGGAAGTCTGGACAATAATATGCTACATTATGCATATAATTACTGTAAATACAACCAAGATTGTAGAAACATCATTTAAGGTTAGGCACTAACATGAATGGAGAAGGGGGTCAAGAAAACACATTTGGAATCAATTTCTTTCCATTATGACCAAGTACAAGTATCAAGAAAAAAAATGCTGTGTGACATACAGTGATGTCATTGCAGCCCCTGTTCCCCTGAAGACATTTTACATTCTGGCTTTTCATGTATTCATAAACTCTTTCTTGTTATTTAATTAGTAGAGTACTAAGTTTTATAAGCTTTGTTTACAAAACATATATTAGGGATTTTAAAGCAAACTGGCACCACATTGTTTATGCTTCATTTTCTAAGCTTTCTTGCTGGTCCACTGAACGTATGAATGATAATGTCAGAAAACAAAACTGTTTTTAATGGAGCTTTGGCTGGATTTTAAATTATATCTTAACCTATAATCATGATTTCTTCATTCTGAACAATGAAACATGAATTGCATATTCTGTTCATTCATATGAACAAACACCATAGCGGGGATTCCTCATTGTACAAGGAAGGAGGCTGGGATAAAATGAACTCCGAAGACCTTTCCAACTCTCTAGTTCACATTTTAAACATCTGAAATTATGCTAATAATGTATTTTTTAAAGGCTTCTAAACAAATATACCATATAAGAAATCTTACTTCCAAGAATAAATTTTAAGCTCCAGCAGAGCAGGGACCATGTATCTAACTCACCGCTGCATCCCCAGTGCCTCACAGAGGGCCTGCACATTTTTGGTGCTCAATTACTGCTTGTTGGGTGAAGAAAATGAAAGCAGTAAGGATCCTCAATTTCCCATGCCATGTCACATTGCCAGATTTGACACCGTGTTTTCCTTCTGTAACCTCGACAGGATGCAGTCATGTTATCTTATAAAGATGGTGACAAATATCATCATCCTACAAATATCTGGCTGAAAAAATAGTATGGAGAAAAGCATGCTTTCCTAATCATAATGATCTGCTATTAACAACAACAATGAAAAGTAAAACTTCCCCATATTTTATGCAGATACTTAACATATTATCAAAATGTCTAAAAGCTAAAAGTTAAAACTCAACTGCCAGCTCTAAAAATAAAAAAGTTGGAAAGCAGTTTTTGGAAATTACATGATGCACAAAAGTTCACTGAAAAAATATTAAAGATAGAGATACTCAGCATTGAGCGACTTTCTGACTGTCTTAACAGTAGACACAGATGAGACCAAGATTCCTATTCTGTCTCCCTCCGTTAAGGGCTGTAAAACTCAAGTAGGCTGACTTCAAGCTTCTCTGAACTTTGTAGGCAGCCAATATAAAAAACGCTGAGAAGGCGTAATCTGATCACAGCCACTCAGGCCAAGTGAGCAGGCATGCTGCCACATTCTGCTGCCCACGAGCAGCGAAGCGCGGCTGGAATCCCCACTAAGATCAAATTACAAAATAATCAAGCTTTGTGGCCAGCCGGGCACGAGAGGCTATTGTGAGGTCATGAGATAAATCAGAGACCAGCCTGGACAAAACCAGGCAGTCAAAACTAACGTTGTATCCCACTTGCAGCATGGTTCTCTGCAGAAAATAAACTGTTAATGATGTTCAGTTTTTTAATTCAGGAAAGGACAAATGGCTCTCCCTGCACAAGCTCCCACCAATTGAGCCTTATGTTTAGAGATAAGCAATTAAACCCTACACATCAAAGAAAAATAGTGAGCTGTCCAAAGTGGAATTTAGCCAAGGAAAGCCCAAACTGGGCCTTGGTCCCTGTCCTGGGGTTCTCAGTGCTACCTCTACCTCTTACCCACTGTGTTGCCGAATGTTTATGTATATCAGAATAACAATGGAACAAATGAGTGGATGCTGAATGAGCTTAATCGCAAAGCACACTGAAAATGCTTAAAGGACCCAAATGTGTTTTAAGAGGGTAGCACATCTGGGGCTGAGAAAGCCATTGCCAGAAATAATCCCATTAGGCAAAAAGAGCATCATATTCCTTGGGAAATTCACTGATATAGGAAGGCTCTAATATGGCACCAAACCCCCAACAATGCTATTTATTATACAGAGAAGTGTTAACTTCTTCTATACGGTCCCTAAAATTGAACCTACTATTGAAATCACATTTTAGTTCCTGAAGAAACTTCAATATGACTGTCTGTATTGTATCAAATTCCATCAGAAGAGAAATACAAAATTCCAAGTGAAGATTTCTTAGGAAAACAGCAGGACACCTAAGGAACTACTGTTTGATAAACTCTTGCTGGGGCAATCATAAAATCAAGGTGAGTAGAAGAAATATTTCAAAGACAACAAATAAGCAAAAATCTAAATGCAGCCGGGTATGGTGGCTCACAGCTGTAATTCTAACACTTTGAGAGACCGAGGTGAGTGGATCACTTGAGGTCAGGAGTTCAATACCAGGGCAGCCAACATGGTGAAACCCTGTCTCTACTAAAAATATATAAATGAGCTGGGTATGGTGGTGGGCACCTGTAATCCAAGCTACTTGGGAGGCTGAGGCAGGAGAATTGCTTGAATCCAGGGGATGGAGGTTGCAGTGAGCTGAGATTGTGCCACTGCACTCCAGCCTAGGTAACAGAGTAAGACTCTGTCTCAAAAACAAAACAAAACAAAACAAAACACTAAATGCAATATAACAGGCTTTTTCTAAACAAAAGTAACAGGCATACCAACAAGCCAATGGCAAGCCTTTAAAAATTTTTTTATTTTATTTTTATTTGAGATAGAGTCTTGCTCTGTCACCCAGGCTGGAGTACACTGGCACAATATTGGCTCACTGCAAACTCCACCTCCCGAGTTCAAGCAATTCCCCTGCCTCAGCTTCCCGAGTGGTTGGGACTACAAGTGCATGCCACCATGCCTGGCTAGTTTTTTGTATTTTAGTAAAGACAGGTTTCACCATGTTGGCCAGGATAGTCTGGATCCCCTGACTTCATGATCCACCTGCCTCGGCCTCCCAAAGTGCTGGCATTACAGGCCTGAGTCACCACGCATGGCTAAGCCATTTTGTAAATGTTACCAATAGGGGCTTCAAAGAAACACTTTGAGATGGTCCCATGTGAACTGAGGATCATGTTAGTTTTCACTTGTTTCCTGATACACAGATGAATTACCATCAGCAATGTTCTTCTTAGACATAAAAACCATATACTTATTTACACAGTACAAATTCAAAGAGTGTTTTTAACGTAAAAGGTGGAATACAAGTGACTATGAAGTTCATAAGAATTTCTAAAAAATGAAAATAAAAGCATAAAGTAGTTGCTTTCTTTAGACAGGGAATCTTATAAGAGATATGAAATTCAACATCTACTGTACTTTAAGCCTATATCTTACTGATAATTTAAAATTATAATTAGTGTTCTTGGGACTGAATGCTACATAGAAAACTAAATATGCACATATGTATGAGATGTGAGATGCTGCTGCAGGAGAGAAATACCCTATTTTTAAAGCAAAAAGAAAAAAAAACTTAGTGAAGTCTATCCTTTCATTTATATGTCTCATGTAAATTACACATAATTTTAAATCTTCAACACGTTGAAAATGTCCAGGTCTCACAGCACTTCTCCTTTATTATCTTCAATTTTTCACTTGGCCATGGCAATGGAGACTTTCTTGAAATATTTACAAATTAAAAATGATATACTTCTAATTGAACCAAGAAATGACCACTAGACAAACATTAATTTTTATTTATATAATCTGGTTAAAAAATATATGATTTTTCTACTCTAAAGGCATTTTCTTATGCAGTAACACCACAAAAATAGCTTAAGTTTAAAATAGTGGATTTCCCATATGGTTAGTCCACAGCAAGATAAAGTTGTAAATGAGGGGACTATGTGAAGAAAACATAAAAAAGCCTTAAGGGCACATGCAAAAAATGTGATATTGCATGATTTACATACACAATTTTATTCCCCAAAATTCAAAGAGAAAAACTTAATATGTCATAACTTAAACTGTATTTCATATAAAGTATTCCTGATTACGTATTTAAGATACATAACTCAATTTAGAGCATAATGTGGGAGAGGAGTTAGTAAGAATCTAACCTTTTGCATTTCTTGACTTTTTTGGGCTTGTGGTAATGTTGTATTTATAGAGATTCTACACTTTCAAATTTAAGTCTTGAAATGTCAAAAAAAAAATCCCAAAGCTGAGATCTCACAGAAGGTGATTTTTAACAGTCCTTAAAAGTAAAGACTTATGATCTTCTGACAACTGGAGCTTTCACATTTTAAGATTTAAAAATTTCAATCCTAATATTACATAAGCATACACATCGACATACTTTTAAAGATTCCATTATCTTTGATAGGCCTGGAAAGAAGAGGAAAATAAGAAAACAAAAGGTTCTGAGGTTCAGGAATACTGTAAGTACAAATATAAAGAAGTAAATACTTAATCTCTTGTGTATTTAAAGGTGGCCTCTTATAAGAATATATTTCCAATGTAAATCCCAACATCTAGTTAATTTTTTATTATTTGTCACAATAAAAAGTGGAGATTCCCCCAATATTTTGGAGTTGTAACTGGAAGAAACATTCTCAGAGAAGTTAAGTGATTTGATCGTAATTGCTAGTTAGTTATAGAGTTATGTCTGGAATATACCAAGAATCTTGTCTTCAAGTTTCTTCTCACTTCCATAGCTAAAATTTTAAACATAATTCTTGGAATTCATTTATTTTCAATGTGTCCTGCTATCATCCATGTAATTACAGGTATGTCACAAAATCTTTAGTTTTCTCATCACTTTCAAGTCAACAAGTATTTTTTTACCACCTACTATGAGTCAGATTTAGAGATTACAATGATGGTAAGACAAAGGTTAATCTTATTATTGGGTATTTTATGGTCTCATGAGGGAAAGAGGATTGGCAAACAAATATCATTAAAGGCACTGCTTAATTTGACCAGAAAAGTGTCAAAGTCAAAGGTGACATTCAGTTTCTGATTACTAAGATTAAAGATAGGGTCTGGACTAAATGATGTCTCGGTCCCTTTCTAACAAAGTTTTAAATTTTATCTTTTCCTCTCCTCTATTGTTTTTTAGATAGATTTATAAATAAGTAGGTAATTGATAACACCAAAATTTCCAGTGATTCACTGGAACACAGTGATGTGTTTATGAATAGGTACACAATGAACAAAGCCTTTTATCTGCAAATGAGTTTGTGAAATTATGGGTTTGTTTGGCATAGGCCTTTAATGTGCTAATGTGCAGTGTATCTCCAAGAGGAAGATTGTATATGCAATGTTTCCTTTTTTTCCAATCAAGAAAAAAAAATCCCCCAAATAGGAGCTTTTATTACTATCTTGAGCTCTCAGAATTACTATTCCCAGTTGTATAGTTTGGAAAACACTAGCTCCAGACTGTTGTAATATTCTAACTGGTCTTCCCCGACCTACACATGCACTGGCAAGATAATCCCCCTAAAGAGTTACTTTCATCAAATTTCCCTGTTCAAAAACCTCCAGCGACTCTATGTGGCCTATAAATTAAAGGTAAAACTCTTTAGATCCTCTATAGATGCTGCTTGTAAATTTCTCTGTAACTTTTTCTCTCACAATTTCTAAACAAACTCCAGCCACAATGCTGCTGAGTTTAGGTGCTCTGCCTTAGATCCTACCCACTCCTTTTCTGTGCCTATAATGCTTTCCCCTCTCCACAAAATTACCTGTTACTTCTCTGATAAAACGCAGTTTGGGATCTGTCTTCTCAACAAATTAGCATAGTATGCAAACTCTAAGCTAGTTACCTGAAACCACATTTTGTAAGATTGTTATGTTTTTTATTCCTATTTTTCTTTTAAGCATATATTTTCTGCCCCTTTTGGCCACATTGCATAAGTTCACTGAGGCCAGGCACAAGCCTTACATCCCAGAATTTAGCACATTCTTTTGTACTTAGTAGCATCCTTTTCGACAGTAATGACAAGACTACTGATGACAAAGTAAAAATTACAAGAAAAGAGACGAATTTAAACCAGTAGCCCAAATGATCATTCACAAACTAAATACAGAGTGGTTTACAAAAATATTAACTAATTTTTCCAAAGGTCAAATAACTGCTCAGGCAAGAGTTTTCTACTTTGATTTCTGATATATCCTAATGTAAAATATAAGTGAAATATTTGATAAACATTGAAATTCCATTATTTAATGTTTTCTTTCTTTAAATGCTCTTAAATGGTTTCAGCTTATTTCACATAAAGGAATAGCTTTAATTCAAAATGAGATTTTTTATCCCAATGCAGAAGGCTGACATTAGGAGGATGACTCAATAACAAATATTCTAAAATATTACCTGTTATAATTAATAAATGAATTTGATAAAACATCAAAGTACTAAACAGTTTGTGTCTTAATTTTAGGATACAGTCTAACTTTGAAAAAACAATTCTCACAAGCCATTTCATCTTGCCCATTGAAAAAAAAGTATGTTGCTCACTAACATTTGTTATTGCAATATTAATTCTGAAATTTAGATAAAATTTAACTTCAGCTAACACGAGGCCTCTGTGACTTCCCACCTTGAGAAAGACTCATTTTTTTAACCTATAAAATTTCCCCTAATTTCTCTTCTTCTAGTAAATGAAAGAAAGAAACAGCTCTTGAACAAATTTTGATTAGGCTAAAAGTTTTATTTTTTAAAAAAAGATACACATTTTGAACCAGAGATGAAAATGAATTCCTTTTAAGATATAAAAATAACATTGCCCTTTCTAAATCTACAGTATGTATTTTTAAAGAAACTGTAATATATTCCACTAGTTTAGTAATTCTTGTGAATGTTATTAATTACTTTAATTATGTCTAGTACTTGCATTAATATGTGCATACTTTCTCCGTTTTTACAAAACCTCTATTAGAGGCTCTGGAAGGTATAAGCTATGATAGCAATGACCCTGTCAAACTCTTTATCTCTGTAACTCAGGGCCTAGGACTGTGCCTGGCACATAGTAGACACTTGATAAATATTTGTTAAATAAACAGATAGCTGGAAAATATGTTCCATGAGGAAAATTAACGTACTGCCTTTTATTAGTTAGGAATCTGGTCCTGGGAGTCAGAATGGCAGTGTCTGAGTTCTGGCTGCACTATTTCCTAGCTGTTAGATCTCTCTAAATCTATTCCCTTCCCTCACCTGCAAAATGGAATGATAACAGAATCTGCCTCACATAGTTACCATGAGGATTAATCCACATAAATACCTGACACATAGGAAGCACTCAATACACGCTAGCTGCTATTATCATTATCAACATCATCATCATATTCTTCTTCATTTGTCTTGTTTACTACTTATCTCCTGTTTCAAGCACATAGCATATGCTCAATAAACACATGCTAAATGGAGAAATAAATCAATGAAGTGCAGATGTACCTGTATAGACAAATATGTTTAGCTACCCTCAGTATACATTTTGTCAGGATTCAGACAAATAGCAAACAATTTAAAAACATAAATCAAAGTTAGTGCAATTGAGTTCTTATTTGAAACTGCTTTTAAGAGATCCAGTCACATAGTCCTTTGGAGAATACAGTTCTTTTTATTAACTTTTTGAATTTCTGGTAGTACCTAACACAGATGTTTGCATCATTTGTACTAAAAAATATCCTAGTTAGCAACCAAGTCATATAGGTAAAAATTAAAAACAAATGACCACAGACTAAGGAGTGGGTAAATGGTAGCATTCTCATGATATTTAACTATCTAATCTTAACAAACCAGTTTGCAGCATTTATATTTCTTGCAATATTGCTGTACATTGAAGTGTTATAGTGAGGATCACTGCTTTTACACTTTCTAACTTAGAGCTTCAGTTGAAATTGTGTAAGTAGCAACTAAAGAGTTATATTTCTACAAAATGCCTCCTTGTGAGTAGACAACAGAAATAAGTCTCAGGTCATGTGGCTCTGAAATATTTAATTCATCACTGACTTACATATTTTTAGATCTCATATTTGTAATATTTCTCATCAGAAATGCCTTATATTAAACAGTACTGATAAGTTTTCTAATTTATTTTGAGCTTCACTCTGGAAAGATGCTATCAGATTATAAATAGCCTGGTTATTTTTAGGGCTTATATTAGTTTGTTTTTCAAATTTATAAAATCAATATAAATTTTAGCAGCAAAGAATTTAGGTTTTCTCTTTTTAAAGACAATATAAATAATGAATAATTATTTTGAGTGGGTGAAGAAAGGCAGGACAGAAGACTCAGATAATACTTAATCTTAAATTCCTCCATTTACTTGTTTACATTCTTTGTACAATTATTTTCTATCTCCACTGTATTTTCCACATTGAAGAAAAGTTAAAAACTTATAAAATATTCACAAGCCCTTCTTCTTCATGACATTTCCCACAAATGTACTGAAGAAAGAACTGCTAGTTCTAAAAGCTGATTCTCCAAGTCAGTGGTTCTAAAAAATGTTTGCTGTTAGTTTGTTCACTATAAAATAACCAGAGGGTGCTTGAGCCTCATCCAGGATTTACTGCTTCTCACATCCTGGGGACTGAATGGGTGAGTGTGTCAAGGTGAGAGGAAAGAGAAATAACCAGTATTTGCTTGTCTATCAAATCCAACTTCCTTCTAGTTTCTTCTCTCCTTCCTTGCCTTTCTGTTTTCCCAGGCCTTGTATGTGGGCTTCTTACATGCATTTCCAACCCTTTTGGGGATTCTGGAAACAAGTTCATGTTGAAGCTGTCTAGTCATTTATTTTGGACCAAGGCTGCTGAAATTCCAGATCTTAAACTTGAAAGAAATACTAAACAAATACCAATTTTAAGACACATATGAATCATCTCCGTCTAATGTAATAACTGCAAAAATGTACTGACTATGTGTTAGGCATGAGCTAACTGCTTTACATATATTATTAGCTGCTATCACATATTTAAAAAGAATCCAAATACAAATATTTTTCCAGAAGCAAGTGGAGGTGAGGAGGGTGGTATTATTCTGATTCTGACTTTATTCACATTTTTTTAATAAACTTAGTTTTTATTCTTTAGTAATTGGGGATGAATCTCTCAAAGACAAAGAAAGATTGACAAAGGTGCTGGTGAAAGAAGATGACTCAGATAGTCAAAAGATGCTTTTTTCTACGCAAGTCCAACTATAATCCTGGGTCTTCAACATTCCATGAATAACCTCTCCAAGAGTCTGACTGCTAGATTCCTTGATTCACAGTGACCCTTTCTTCCACTCCATTTCACCTGCCCATTCTTGATGTTTTATTCTGGATACTGCAGCATCCTTCTGAAATAATAAATTTAGACATTCCCCTAATTTGACCACAACTTCCTATCTTTTTAACCATTTTTCTAAATTCCCTTTCTTACCTTAAAAAAAAAAAAAAAATCTGGCAGGGCTTCCAGTCCATTCATCCCTTCCTTTCTTCCTCTTAGCCCTTGTTTTGTTTTCACTTCTCAACCTAACTGCTTGAAGACCATGGTCTGACGTTTCATTGTGCTTTCCTAATCTGCTAGGTTGCACTGTCCATTTAAGGTACTTGCCTGGAACACTCCAAGGTTGGATAAACCCAGCTGACTGGCTTGTTCCTGGCTAACAGATTGTTGTTCCTACAAAGAAATCATCATCAACCGCAACAGCCCACAACATTGTTCAGTCATTGTAGTATGCAATTCCAGACAACTCTCCAGATGTTATCATTTAAGAGTTTTAAAAAATCATAAAGGCAGTAAAAGAAAATAAAGGCAGAAAAAGAGAACATATGTATATTTGTGGGGAGGGACTTAATGGCATGCCAATAAGACTAGAAATTATTAAAAATTGCATTTTTTGGCTACATAAAAACTAAAAACTTCAGTTTGGAAAGAAACCTTAACAAACTCCATAAGCAAAGCAAAGAGATAAAAGGCAACTAGGCGAAAATATACCACGTACAATAAAGAATGTTATCCATCATTTATAAAGAACTCCTACTAATCAATAAAGAAATGACAAAGACTCAATTAAAAAGAAAGACCTGATAATTTATGATATAAATATAAATGACTAATAATCATATAAAAACATGCTCAATCTCACTGCTTACCAAATAAATACAAATTTAATTGAGACTCTTTTGCAGAATAACAAAGATTAAAATGATTAATAACACTTAAGACATAAATGCAAACTTGTATAACTATTTTGCAGAACAATTTGGCTATAATTTTCCAAACTGAATACATGCTTACCTTTTGACCTAGAAATTTCAGTTTTTGATGTTTATTTTGTAGAAACACTAGCAAAAATGTGTAAAAATGCTTACTTCGATACTGTTAATATTAGCCAAAAAAGGAGGAAAAATGAATAACTCTCAATAGAGACTCAATAAAATAAATTACGGCATATTCCACCAATTAAATGCAATGTGGTTGCTACAAAGAAGAAAGTTGTATCTACAAACAACTACATGAAAAATATCCAAACTACAATAGGAATATGTACATTCTTTTTTGGTAAATAGAATGTATTATTTTTATAATTGGAAAAAAAGTAATAAAAAGAAAATCAAGTTATAGGACAATACGCATATGAGCCTGTTTATTTGGAAGTCTGTGCACACTGTTATTAATAGAAACAGGTTATTTCTCAGGGGTGGTATGATTAGGGATTTTAATTTCTTTTTATCACTTGAATTTTTTTTTAGAATGGCCATTTTAAAATAAAAAATGTAGATATTTTCATTTGCCTAACTAAGCCTATCTTACATTCTTTTCATACCTCACACTGCAATCTTCCCTTTCTCTTGAGCATGTCACCTGGTCTCCTACTTCCAAGCAAAACCAAAATTAATCCGAATGGAATTCTTTAACTTTCCGCTACCAAATCAGAAGACCTGTCAGCATTAGACTCATGCTCCTTCTTTCTAAAGGCAAATTTTCTTCCAAATTAAACTCTCAATCAAATCCTGCCTTATCTTCAAGGCATTTCCATTCTATAGCCTAATTCTCCACATCTTCACATTCTGACTAGCTGTTTATACAATTTATAATTATTCAGGTCTCTGTCGTCTTAAATAAACTAAACCCTCTGTTGACTCTTCCTTCTCTTCCAGTTGTTTCAAAAGTTTTCCTTTCTCCTCCATAGTCACTTCCTTTTCTTTTTTAAAAATTGTATATATTTATATAATAATCTCTCTCAGTCTTGAGCCTCAGCCAATATATTTAATAGTGTAGTGTCCATCTCTGCTTGGAGGTCTGGCAGGCACCTCAAACTCAGCATGTCAAAACTGAACTCATCATTCTCCAAAAAAGATTTTCTCTATTAATGATAGGCATTCATATAATTGCCAAACGAAAAGCCTGGACAGCAAACTGATGCTTCTGCCCTATTACCCAGGAGAGCCCATCAACATTCAGGACCCACTGAGTTTCCTAAACATCTCTCACATCAAATGATTTTCTCCATCTCCACCACTTATCCAGGTCATCATGATCTAACTAGCTTTGCTTTTAGTCCTGTAACTCTCTTAATCCATTACCCTTATCACTGCTAGAATGTTCACTGAAAAATTCAAATCAAATCATATTATATTCCCTTTCTTAGAACCCCTTTTTCAGGTTTTTACAAGGCTAAGAAAGTTCTCCATGACCTAGCTCCTGTTTATTTCTCTGGGGTCATTTCTTTTTATTGTCCTACCCTTATACTCTATTCTCCACCAATACTGGACTTTCTTCAGTTGTCAAATGTACCACATATTCTCTTGTCTTTGCCTGGAACTCAAAACACGAATTTCTGTGCCACCACCCTCATTGCCTACACGTAATTTTACTCTCACTGACCTGGAATGGCTAACTTAGGTTTTTTGGGCCTTTACTTTTTAAGAGCAGAGGCTGTACTTGTTGTCAGGGGTGTGTCCTTAGCACCTAGTATAGAACCTGGCACATGGCAAGTGCAGAGTGGCTGAATATAAGTGAAGGGTATTATATAAAAAACTGGCATTAAAAGCGCTGGGCCGGGCGCGGTGGCTCAAGCCTGTAATCCCAGCACTTTGGGAGGCCGAGGCGGGTGGATCACGAGGTCAAGAGATCGAAACCATCCTGGTCAACATGGTGAAACCCCGTCTCTACTAAAAAATACAAAAAATTAGCTGGGCATGGTGGCGTGTGCCTGTAATCCCAGCTACTCAGGAGGCTGAGGCAGGAGAATTGCCTGAACCCAGGAGGCGGAGGTTGCGGTGAGCCGAGATCGCGCCATTGCACTCCAGCCTGGGTAACAAGAGCGAAACTCCGTCTCAAAAAAAAAAAAAAAAAAAAGCGCTGATGAATTGTTAAAAGTTTTACTGTCATCACAGACTAGGCCAAGTTAGTTTCCCATTTTGCTAAGACAACATTCTCTTATACATCTGCCCATATAACTAAGAAAGATATTTATCTGGAGTCAAGCCAGTCCTTAGACTCACCTTCTGCTCTTTTCGTTTACCTTTAAACCCAGCAGAAATTAGTCAGAAATGTGGATATACGGCAGATATTCAAAATTCTTTATGTCTAGAAACAAATTAAAAATCTCACCCTAGAAAACTTGTTTTCTTTTCTTGTACTTGCATTGTTAATGGCAACACCAATTATCCACCCTGTAAAATTAGAAAGCATTCATCTTTTCCTCAACCTTTTCATAAAAGTAAGCTGTAGTCTCAGTTCCCTAGATATTTATTCCTTCCTCTCCCATCTCCATAATAACTATTTTGATTTAATTCCCATTATGTCCCCTGTAATATACTCCTAACTGTTGTCCTCTTACTCCATCTCTTCTCTTCACACCACCACCACCACTGTGACCATGCCAGTCCCAAGCTTACAAACTTCTGATAGCTCCCCACCATCCCTAGAGAATAAAGTCTTAGCTACTTCTTAGTGTAATCTCCTCTATCTTCCAGATCTCATTTTCTATAATTCCTCATTCTGTGGGTCCTATACTCAGCCATACCAAATTTTTGCTAGTCACCAAACCCATAACACTCCTTTGTACTCTGTACCTGGGCATATATATATCTTTTTGTTTTTTTGCACAGAATGTCCTATTTTTCTCTATTCATTACTTCTGGAATAATTTCAAATTTTACTTCCTGTGAAAACCCTTCCCAAACACTGAAGTCAAGCTAGTGACTCCCACTCCCTACTGTGTATTCATAGCATTTTGTATGTTTTTCTAGTGATAGATATCACATTAGTTTGTAATGATTTGTTTACATGCTATTGTGGTGTCTGCTAACTGTTGCTGAAACTCTTGCTAAAACAATCGTAATCAAACACATGGACAGCAACACATTACATTTCCAAGCTCCCTTACTCTTAGGTTTGGCCATTTAACTGAGTCCTTGCCAATGGAACAAGCATAGAATTGATTTGTGTCACTTCTGGCCAGCGCCTTAAAGAAGTGGGCATGTCTCCTCCATGTTCTCCCTTCTCACTTCCTGTGGTCAAGAATGATGATGAATCTGCAGCTCAGCTGTCGCCATGCAGATGAGAATACTGCCTTGGTGATGGCAGAGAAACAGGACGGAAGGTCCTAAACCTGGCTGTGTGGGGCAGAACCACCTGCCCATCTGGATTGCCACCTTGGACTGTAATGTGAGAGAGAAATAAGCTTCTATATCATCTATATTTCTGGGGTCTTTTTATTATAGAACTTAGCTAATAATACAGGCCTTTCTCTCCTTTTGTTTTATTTACATCTTACAGATGTGCTATATTTCTTTGTTTCTCCTGTGATAAGGACAGAGTACTCAATTAATGCTTGCTGAATTAACCTTGAAAATAAAATGGCACCTTGCCTAGGCTCACCCTTGTGGAGGGCCCAGAGGCAAAGAGGTAAGATAAAACAATACAATATAAAACATATTTCATACGCTACCATGTCTGGGCACCTTTGGAGACATTAGGTCTACTAATAAAAGATCTGAAGACTCTTAAAAAAACAAAACCAATATATTGGGAAAAGAGGTTTAGAATCTGAGATCAGGATTGAATGAAACAGTTAACTACTCTAAAGGAAGGGGGTAAATGAGGACCATCAACTCTACTGGTAGCAGTAATATCATTCTGCAAAACTCACATCTACTGGATCTGGTCTAATTTCCTCCTGATAATCCTGCTTTATGGTTTTACTAGTAGTACCTAGTCCTCAAAGACAGGTACTCTCCTCTTCCCACCAATGAATGATGCCTCACAGTGTTAATGCATGTATATATAGCCTCCTTCCCTTGAATGTGATGGTCTCATGACTTTTTCTTTCTTTTTCTTTTCTCTTCCTTCCTTCTTTCCTTTCTTCTTCCCTCCCTCCCTTTCTTTCTTTCTTTCTTTCTTTCTTTCTTTCTTTCTTTCTTTCTTTCTTTTTCTTTCTCTCTCTCTTTCTTTCTTTCTTTCTTTTGTATTATTAGTAGAGACAGGGTTAAACCATGTTGACCAGGCTTATCTCAAACTCCTGACTTGATCCACCTGCCTTGGCCTCCCAAAGTACTGGCACTACAGGCAACAGCCATAGTGCCAGGCAGTGACTTTCTTTTTGAACACTGAATATGGTGGAAGTGATGCTGCATGACTTTTTAGACTAGATCATAAGTTTTGCAGCTTCTGTCTGGTACACTTGGCATCATTACTTGTTCCTGGGATGCTCCCTTTTAGAACACAGACCATCCTGGAGAAAGCCCAAGATACATGGAAAGGTCATGTGTCATGCTCCAGTAGGTAGTGCCAGCTGAATTCCCAGTTGATCCCAGACATGTGAATAAGGTACCTTGAATGTCGAGGGCAGCGATGTTTCAGATGACTCCAGTCCCAATTGGAAGTTCACTATAACCATATGAGAGAACTCAGGAAAGAGCCTACAAGTTAAGCTAAGTCAACTTGTGGAACCGTGAGAGATAATAATTGCTGTTTTCAGACACTAAGTTTTTGGATGGTTTGTTACATGGCAATAGATAACTGACTATAGATAACTGTTATAGCAATAGATAAGTGTAACTGCTATAAACCCGAGCCACTGCATAATGTAAAGATTTTTTGACCATTACTTGGAAGTAGTTTGGGCTACTAATGGAGTGTCTCACAGAAGTCAATATAGAAGCCTTACTTTTTTCTCAATTTAATGTTTTTTTCTCTTAAGTTTCAAAATAATAATTAAAAAAGACTACTTGAGAGAGCTTTTAAAAGCTCAGTCTTCTTTCAATGTGTTTGCTTCCCAGGGGGAAGAAGAGACAAAATTATTACTGCATAAAAGTCATGCTTACCCTCCAAAGAAAAGTTGGTTTGAAACATGGATTTAAAAAGTTAAGTGCCAACACACCAGGATGATATTTTATAGCAATACATAGATTGCAATTGGTAGCATGTATTACTAAGTTGGTATAGTTGGCATGTAGCCATTGTGGTATCCAATGAGAACGAACTGTCAAGTCCTCATCTTACACTTATCTCACCCATTCCCTATTCAGTCCAATGATTTCTTCTAAGTATCTCTAAATTTATATTACCGCTTTCCTACAATGGCTCTGGGATCATTTGCTCTGTAAGATCAATCATTTTATTTCAGAGGAAAGCATCTTAAAGGTTTAGTAATCTTAGAAGGAGGCAAGATTGAATCCTCAAATGACTTTAAAAGAATATAAAGTCTGAATGCAAGGAGTTGAATCGGAAATCTCAATTTCTATGTCTTCTTCTCCATTAACTATTCCAACGTCCAGTGTCGGAAAGCTATTCTCAGTTCTACCACAGAACTGACACGTAGGCATGCTGCATGCACAGTCTTTCCCGAACTTCCACAGGAGCTTTCCTATCCTGTGTTCCACCATTCTTGCAGAGATTCTACTAACCAACTGACTGTCCCATTTGAAGAAAAACTTACGTTGACCCCCCTGGCCAAGTCACAGTGATTTTATGTCTGTATGTCTTTGTATTCTATACCTTTCTTCACTTTCACTCTCAATGCCAACATTCAGGCATCACTGCCTCTTGTAGGGACTAAAATAATGAACTTTTAGCTGCATTTTCCCTATCTTCAGCCTTTCCTCAGCAATATATTTTACTCATAGCTGCTAGATCCTTTTTTTCTGAAATGTAGCTCAGATAGTTCATTTCCTCCAAAATTTTTTAATCCTTTGACCTAAAAAAAATATGGTCCAGTGTGGATATCCTGGGAGTTTACTCCCTCCAGGCTCTGTCCAACAGGCACAGGGGAGCACAGGGCCCTGTCCCTTGAGGTACAATCCTTTTCCACAACGTGGGAGATGCTGCTGAGTCTGCGTCTGTGTATTCCTACAGCTTCTCAGAGTTCTGTGGACAATGACTAGGGAGACAAACCATGCAGGAAACATGTCTAGTATGCGAAAATTTTAAGACGAAGTAAGATCTTTAAAAATGTAATATTAAAAAAAAAAACAAAAGTGGGGATCTGAGCAAGATGCCTGAATACGAACAGCTCTGGTTAGCAGCTCCCAGCGAGATCAACGGAGAAGGCAGGTTATTTCTATATTTCCAACTGAGCTACACAGCTCATCTCATTGGGATTGGTTAGACAGTGGTTGCAGCCCACAGAGGGTGAGCAGAAGCAGGGTGGGGTGGCACCTTACCTAGGAAATGCAAGGGGTTGGGGAACTCCCTCCCCTAGCTAAGGGAAGCCATGAAGGACTGTGCCTTAAGGGACGGTGCATTCCAGTCCAGATACCACGCAATTCCCACGGTCTTTGCATCCTGCAGAACAGGAGATTCCCTTGGGTGCCTACACCACCAGGGCCCTGGGTTTCAAGCACAAAACCAGGCAACTGTTTGGGCAGACACCAAGCTGGTTGCAGGAGTTTTCTTTCATACCCCAGTAATACTTGGAACACCAGTGAGACAGAACTGTTCACTCCCCTGGAAACGGGGCTGAAGCCAGGGCGCCAAATGGTCTTGCTGAGAGGATTCCAGCCCCATGGAGTCCAGCAAGCTAAGATCCACTGGCTTGAAATTCTTGCTGCCAGCACAATAGTCTGAAGTTGACCTGGGATGCTTGAGTTTGGTGGAGGGAGGGGCTTCCACCATTACTGAGGCTTGAGAAGGCAGATTTCCCCTCACAGTGTAAAGAAAGCCATTGGAAGTTTGAACTGGGCGGAGCCCACCACAGCTCAGCAAAGTCACTATAGCCAGACTGCCTCTCTAGATTCCTCCTCTTTGGGCAGGGCATCTCTAAAAGAAAGGCAGCAGCCCCAGTCAGGGGCTTATAGATAAAACTCCCATCTCCCTGGGACACAGCACCTGGGGGAAGGGGCAGCTGTGGGTGCAGCTTCAGCAGACTTAAACGTTTCTGCTGGCTGGCTATGAAGAGAGCAGCAGAGCTCAGCACTGTGCTCGAGCTCTGCTAAGGGACAGATTGCCTCCTCAAGTGGGTCCCTGAACCCCATGCCTCCTGACTGGGAAATACCTCCCAGCAGAGGTCGACAGATACCTCATACAGGAGAGCTCTGGCTGGCATCTGGCAGGTACCCCTCTGGGACGAAGCTTCCAGAGGAAAGAACAGACAGCAATCTTTGTTGTTCTGCAGCCTCTGCTGGTGATACTCAGGCAAACAGAGTCTGGAGTGGACCTCCAGTAAACTCCAACAGACCTGCAGCAGAGAGGCCTGACCGAACGAAAACTAACAAACAGAAAGAAATAGCATCAACATCAGCAAAAAGAATGTCCACACAAAAACCCCATCCGAAGGTCACCAGTATCAAAGACCAAAGGTAGATAAATCCACGAAGATGAGGAAAAACCAGTGAAAAAATGCTGAAAATTCCGAAAAGCAGAATTCCTGGTACCAAAACAGATATATAGACCAATGGAACAGAACAGAGGCCTCAGAAACAACACCACACATCTACAACTATCTGATCTTGGACAAACCTGACAAAAACAAGCAATGGGGAAAGGATTCCTTATTTAATAAATGGTGCTGGCAAAACTGGCTAGCCATATTTCAGAAAACTGAAACTGGACCCCTTCATTGTACCTTACACAAAAATTAACTCTGGATGGATTAAAGACTTAAATGTAAAACCTAAAGCCATAAAAACCCTAGGAGAAAACCCAGGCAATATCATTCAAGACATAGGCATGGGCAAAGACTTCATGACTAAAACACCAAAAGCAATGACAATAAAAGCCAAAATTGACAAATGGGATCTAATTAAACTAAAGAGCTTCTGCACAGCAAAAGAAACTATCATCAGAGTGAAAAGGCAACCTACAGAATGGGAGAAAATTTTTGCAATCTATCCATCTGACAAAGGGTCAACATCCAGAATTTACAAGGAGCTTAAACAAATTTGTAAGAAAAAAACAAACAACTCCATCCAAAAGTGGGCAAAGGATATGAACAGACACTTCTCAAAAGAAGACATTTATATGACCAACAAACATATGAAAAAAAAAGCTCATCATCACTGGTCATTGGACAAATGCACATCAAAACCACAATGAGATAGCATCTTATCCCAGTTAGAATGGTGATTATTAAAAAGTCAGGAATCAACAGATGCTGGAGAGGATGTGGAGAAAAAAGAATGCTTTTACACTTTGATGGGAGTGTAAATTAGTTCAACCATTGTGGGTCAGTGTGGTGATTCCCCAAGGATGTACAACCAGAAATACCATATAAAACAGCAATCCCATTACTGGGTATATACTCAAAGGATTATAAATCATTCTACTATAAAGACACACAAACACACACACACATATATGTTTATTGCAGCACTATTCACAATAGCAAAGACCTGGAACCAACCCAAATACCCATCAATGATAGACTGGATAAAAAAAATGTGGCATATATTAACCATGGAATACTATGCAGCCATAAAGAAGGATGAAGCTGGTACATGGATGAAGGGACATGGATGAAGCTGGAGGTCATCATTCTCTGCAAAGTAACACAAGGACAGAAAACCAAATACTGCATGTTCTCACTCATAAATGGGAGCTGATCATGAGAACACTTAGACACACGGAGGGGAACATCACATACTGGGGCCTATTGGAGTGTGTGGGTCTAGGGAAGGGATAGCATTAGGAGAAATACCTAATGTAGATGATGGGTTGATGGGTACAGCAAACAACCATGGCACGTGTATATCTATGTAACATGCGTGTTCTGCACACATACCCCAGAACTTAAAGTAAATATAGAGAAAACAAAACAAAACAAACAAACAAAAAAAAACCGTGATGAACTCCTTAGCCTGTTGCCTGTCATCTCATTCACACTTACAACTTTTATTTTATTCCTTCTCCATTCACACCAATGATGTATCTGTCAACCTCCTTTTTTGCTATTACAAATGTTTATGTTACATGTCCTGTACTTTCAAGCCCTTGCTCATGCTGAAACTCTAGTTGAAATATTCTTCTTTCCTTCTATGAATCTTCAAATCCTACCCATCTTTCAAGATTTAGTTTAATGGATCTCTCCTTCTCAATCCCTGAATGTCTTACTGGATCTGATGATTAGATGGCATCACATCTTCTCCTGAATTTCTCTATTACTTAGATTAATAGCTCCCTTGCAATCTTCATCCCTTTCTCTTTGAAGTATTATAATAGCATCAATGGGGACGTTATTAATTCAGTGTTACTCATTCTTGGTAATACTTAGATTTTAACCATTGTCATAGAGAGACTAATGTGGAGAATGCAGGGGTAAGAGAAAGAAGGGTTTTGTTGTTGTTGTTTTTTGTTTGGTATGAGTCAAAAATACCACAATGTCTGCCACATACATGGCTCTCCTGTCTTCATGTTACTGTCTTTTTAAAAAGGACAAGTGTCCAGGTATGGTGGCTCACACATGTAATCCCAGCACTTTGGGAGGCTGTGTTGGGTGGATTGCCTGATGTCAGGAGTTCGAGACCAGCCTGGCCAACATGGTGAAACACTGTCTTTAATAAAAATACAAAAATTAGCCAGGCATGGTAGTGGGCATCTGTGATCCCAGCTACTGAAGCAGTAGAATCGCTTGAACCTGGGAGGCAGAGGTTGCAGTGAGTCGAGATTGTGCCACTGTACTCCAGCCTGGGCGACAGAGTGAGACTCCATCGCCCCCACCTCAAAAAAAAAAAAAAAGGTGGGGGACACATTTAGTTAGATCTTCCTGCCGTACTGAGAAAAATAATAATCCATCTCTCTCTATCATCAGGTTTATTTAGTGTTTACTTATCTTCCCATTTGTTCTCTTCTCAAATCTTTTTTTAAATGGGATAGCTTCATCTCGTCAGACTTAATAATTACTAGTTTCCTCTTCCCTTTGGGTTTTGACCCTTTCTCTATCTCTCCCCTTTACAAACACTTGGGAATTACATATAGCATTTGGCTCTCTTGACCCATCCCTGTAACAATAACTTGCCTTCTTTAAATTTTTTGTTTAAACATTCTTTCTTATTAACCTAAGCTTATATAAGTCATTTTATGACATAATTAAATAGCTAAATAATCTTACAAACCACAAACTGAATAAAAATCTCACCTCATATATGATACCAAGCCTTTATATTTTAAAAATATTTTGCCCCAATCCAATTCTTTACTTCTTATATAATTTTCTTGTTTAATTTGTGTTTGTACGATGCCCTCATAATGAATTCAAACAATTAACCACCAATTAAACCACCAAAGTGAAAGTTTAATTCTTAATGAAAAAACATTTTAACAAAAGTAATGCAGGGAATTAATTTATAAATCACATTGTTTCTTACCACTTCAGCATACCACATCTTCCCTGATGGTACTAGCACAATGTTGTGTTTTATGCTGTTAACATGTAAAAAAAAATACAACTTTTTATTGAAATAAAACCCCCTACTAAGCTGGTAGAATGAAACATATTTTAATAGATATTTTAATTATTCTTTTTTTTTTTTTTTGAGACAGAGTGTCGCTCTTGTTACCCAGGCTGGAGTGCAATGGCGCGATCTCGGCTCACCGCAACCTCCGCCTCCTGGGTTCAGGCAATTCTCCTGCCTCAGCCTCCTGAGTAGCTGGGACTACAGGCACGCGCCACCATGCCCAGCTAATTTTTTGTATTTTTAGTAGAGACGGGGTTTCACCGCGTTGACCAGGATGGTCTCGATCTCTCGACCTCGTGATCCACCCGCCTCGGCCTCCCAAAGTGCTGGGATTACAGGCTTGAGCCACCGCGCCCGGCAATTATTCTTAATTAAACCTTGCAGAGATCTTGTATTTGTGCTCTATGGAAGATTCATATCCATGTATTTAAAGAAGCAGTTTGCTTTAGGGTTTAACCATTTAAAAAAGTGCCTCTAACACTAGAATCTTATATAACTTGAAAAATAAAGTCTCAGATATATATTATTTTATAGAAAATTGCAATACAGTCCTCGGAATAACCCTTGGAAGAATATTTTGAGAAGAATGCTTTTCAGAATTCAGAGGCTGGGTTAAAGGGCTCAGGGAGGTTCAAGAATGCACCTGTAGAAGTAAAAAACTGTATATAATTGATCTCAAGACAGAGCCTGAAGTTTTTTGTTTCAAATTCTCTGTTGACTATCCTTGAATATAATTTTGCTTCCAGTTATTTCCAAGTTGGCATCCCCAATGCATTGCATTTATTAATTAAGTCAACAAATATTTGCTAAAGTGCCTGTCTACTTTGTGCCAGGCACTGGTCCAGGTGCTAGGGATGCACCAGTGAGCAATACTGACAAAGCTTACATTCTGGTGTGGAGTAAGTGAGGTCAACAACGATCATAAATACATCAAATAACTAAAATATATAGAGGGCTAGACTGTCACAAATGCCGTACAAAAAAAAAAAAAAAAAAAAACAGAACAGAGAAGGGATAGAAATGCAGTTTTAAATGAGGCAATCAGGATAGGCAACACTGAGAAGGTAATATTTGAATAAAGATCTGAAGGAATGAGGGGTGAGCTTGTGGGTATCTAAGGGTGGTTCATTCTAGGCAGAAGTCAATGCAAAGAAGTTGATATAATTCATTGCATGCCAGCCTCTGCCAATACCAGGAAAGTAACTTAATTGAAACAAAAATTCTACAGATGAATAATATTTGTGGTATTTGTTTTATTACATTTTATTTCACATTCATCTAATAAACATTTACTGAGTACAAACTATGTGCTAGGCATTGAAGCAATAATGATGGTAAGATAGACACACATTTTGTCTTCATGAAGCTTACAGTTTAATGGAGGTGGGAGAGGCAAGTCAATAGATACTGCACAGTAACATACACTATGGTGGGGGTGGTGCAGGGTGCCACGGAGGCAGAGAATAGAAGCTCTCCCTGGTTACAGAAGATAAAATTTTAGAGATAAAACTACTTGAAATTAAAACCAAGTAATAAATGCTGTACAACATCCTCACAGCATCCTGTGAAGTAAGCTCTACTCTCATCAGTTTACAGGTGAAGGAATGGAGGTAGAGACAGGGTGGCACTTGACAAAAGTTACAGAGATAGAAAAGTGGCACAGAAAGGAAACAAATTCAGGTAGTACGGCTCCAGAGCCTGTGCTTTTAACCACTATCTTACACACATTCTCTGAGCAGCATGCATGTGTGATAATTTGTTAGCGAATAAAGAATTCCAGGTATTTTCCAGCTGTATATAGGCAAGGCTTGGTACAGACTATCTGAATAGTCTGGTTCTCAAAAAAGTTTTTATCATCATGACCTAAAATGTGGAAGGACTGTTTTTGTCTAAAAATTCAAATCAAATCACCTTATTCATACTGTGATATAAACTTTTGACACTGGTATTCACTCACCATTAATATAAAAAGAATGTACTCGGAGCAGCTCTTTGGAATCCCCTCTTCCCTCTGTCGTTTGACATTCTCGATAAGTGGAGAACTATCTCCCTGTTAATTTGACTGCTGTCTGTTAACTGCAATGGATTTTGTCAAATGTCCAGAGTACACAAATATATTTAAAAACATGTCCTCCCTTAGAGCTTCAGGCCTGTTTTCAGGCACTACCTTCACAGTTAGACAACAGCCTGGTTTCTGCTGAGACTGCTAGTAAAGACAACAGGATGTTCTGGACCAAGTTTCAAGTTATGTGACTTCTAAGCTACTGAAAGGTTGTCAGATGATAACCATCCTATGTAGAAATGGCACTTGTATGAATATGGCACTAGCTGAAAAATCTAGATGAGATCAGAACAGAGGCCCAGAGGCCCATATGGCCGTAGAAGTGGGATATGGAGTCTTGCAGAACTGCGTATTTGCTCTGCGAGATTTGTAAGACCTGATGATTTCCCATTTTCACCATGCCCAGCTCCTTGACTAGTTAGACACCTGGAGATTTTAACTGGGATGCACAAATTCTATCTGTTGAGGAAATAACATTTTTTTTACAATAGTAAGTGACACAAATTCCAGGTGAAATTCTTAGAAAGACATAAACAAAAGGAAGAATAATTGTATGTAAAACTATGGAAACGGCATGCTAGGACATTAGAATCCTATCATTTTTAAGACCATGGATACTTTTCTAATACGATTCTCTGCAGAAAGACATTGAATAATTTAGCAAAAATTATATGAATATTTATATAACTTACATGCATATATCTTTACTGTACAACTTGGTTATTTTCAGGTATGATGTCCCTAACATTAGATAACATTGAAGCTTCCTGTCTCAAAATCATCCCGAAGGCTGAATCCATCAAAAAGAATATCCTAACAGCTTAACTGATGAGGAGACATAAAGTATTAGAGAAAAGTTACATTCTGGTATACATTTCAAACAGAGAAGGAAGAAAAATGATTTTATCAACTGAATTTAGGATAATGCTAGTTATAATGATAAAAGTAGAATAGGATAAAGGAATTTCGAAAAAAATGGTGATCAAAGACTAATGCTAAATTGAAATAGAATGCCAGTGCTATTATCTGAGTGTTACCGCCTCCTGCAGCAGAAGGAATCATAATCAACTTTCCATTTATAGAGTTCAACTTATTATGAAAGAAAAATACTGACCAGGCTTATAGAGATGGCAACAAAATGCAACAGTTGTGATTACTCATTTTTGTTTTTATCTTAATCCCCGTTCCCTTCAAAGCAGATAAACATTTCCGTATTATGTAAATAACATTCAAATTTTAAAATTCAGGAAATAAAAAAATATATAACAAAATATGTAACTGCTACTCCCAAGTACTATTATCCTGGATAGAACTTAAATTGAGATATTAAAAACACTCTCTCTCTAAAACACTAGATTGCCTCTGAGAGGTAAAGAATTCATAAATTTACAATGGTAACCAAATGAAAACAGAGAGTAAACTTTCTAGATGAAAACATGGCTCTCCTAACCAAATGCTGAAAAACAAGAGCAATGTAACATGCACAAGATTCATATTGTGAGGAATGTGTTTGTATCTAATCTAATGCTTGCATACATTATTCCTATGCTTTGAGAACAGAATAACAATTGTAATTTTGCTCTGAATCAAAATAACAGAATCTGTCATTTGACATGCTGTAGTGTTTGCACTTTCATTATTGTTCATAGAATAATTGTATGCTTCTTTTTACTGTTATTTTGTAGTAGTTTATCTCTTTTAAAATGCTATTCAAATGAGCTTCAGCATGAATCTCATTCAAAATGAGTCACTATGTTTTAGCAGACACTTTTAATACGCCCATACATATACTTATACATATCTGTTTTGATAAAATGTGATTCTTATATGCATAGTATGTTATTTCACTAGAATTTGCATTGTTGTAATAGGTTATTGATGGATTTTTCAGTCTAAGGGACTAAGGCAGTATTCAGTAATGAATGAGTGCTACCAGTTTATTGCAAGTGCCCAAGGTTCACTCACCCCAAGAAATTTAGTCAATAACCAATTTTTATACTTCTATCTCCTTCAAAATTCCAAACCAATAATTCCTGTTTTTTTTTTTAATTATTTCAGTATCAGACTAACATTTCCCATGGAAATCAATATGGGTGTGATCCATTAGCCAAAAATCTGAAGCACTGCAATGCAAACATATTAAAAATATTGATTTTGCAAAGCTACTGATGTTTTGATTGACTTTAATGTTTGTAAGCAGCAATAACAGAATTTCAATGACTGAAACAAACTTTTGATTAAAATTATAGATCTTTTGGGGGGAATTTGCTATTTTACTGGCTTAAAGCGTATCACATGGCTCACGTGCCTGCTGTAAATGAGTACAGTGGGATATAATTATGCAATTCTTTATTTGTAAATATGTAGTCCATCACAGCTTACATATCTTTAATCTACTTTGAACTGCCCTGACATTTCAATTCAACTTCTCATTGTAGCACATGGTGAGGTGACGTTTTCAGACTAAGAGTGACAGGAATTGAGAACTTTAATCCTTCTTTTGCTATTATGCAACCTTTGGGAAGGCATTTTATTCTCAGTTTAAATTCTCCAAATGTAAAAATGGAATTAACTTTGGGAATCAATGAACATTCTTATTACATTTTGAGATCAGTTGACAACAAAGACCATAACTTAAAAATACAAAAGATTATCTGACCCAAAGATATGCCCCTTAAAGGAAGCATAGAATTTTGCAGTCATTTAGTGATCACCTAGCAATGCTCTCATTTTATATATGGAGATTGAGGTCCCAAAAGGTACAGACAACCCAAGGAGCTCCTCACTGAGGCCTCTCCTGATCACCCTATATAAAACATAGCACTGGGCCCCATCAGGTATTCTCTCACGACTTAGCCTACTTAATTTTTACCCTAATATCACTATCTAAAACATATACTCTATATGTCTATTTGTCTATCTAGTATCTATTTTTTCTTCTAAAATGTAAGCTCTATGCAACAGGATTTTTTTTTTATCTTTTATACTATATTTTTACTGTACCTTTCTATGTTTAGATAGGTTTAGATACACAAATACTTAGCACTGTGTTACAATTGCCTACACTATTCAGTACAGTAACATGCTGCTCAGGTGTGCAGCCTAGGAGCAACAGACCATATCGCATAGCCGAGGTGTATAGGAGGCTATTCCATCTAGGTTTAAGTACACTCTGTGATATTCATAAAATGATAAAATCACTTAACAATGCATTTCTCAGAAAATATTCTCATTGTTAAGTGATGCATGACTGTATTTACTTTTTTATTTATCACCTGTCTCTTCCAAAGAAACACAAGTTCTTTGGAACTCATGTTTATCCTTTTCAAAGCCAAATCCCAAGTATTGGGAAAAGTGTTTGACATACAGGGGGCTCAATAATAGCATTTCTGAATAAATTAAGGAAAGAAGGAGCCAGATCCACTAATGGAAGGGTCACGTTGGGTAGGGGCAAAGTGAGCTTGATTCTCTTAACTTTCAGTCCAGTGTTGCTATAAAGTTTCCTTCTTCATATTCCTTTCACTTCCCTGGATTCCCAGATGTAAGTGTCAAAGGGAATGTGCATCCCTATCTATTATACATATTTTTACAAGTTTAAGAGTTTCATTATTCAATTATTACTCCTTCACCTGGATTTTTTCTCGATTTGTTTGCTCTACCTTCTACCATGTTAACACTGCCATAAATTCTTTATTTTTACTTGTGACGTTTTATTGGAATAAAAAGATCAATAGTTTAAATCAAAAATGAAAATTAAAAATGAACAATTTATCAGCTGCTTATTTCATTTCTACTACAGTCACTCCCATATAGTCCTTTTGGAAAAGCACCAAGGTATAATTTGCAAATGTGCACGGACTTTGGCCTCCTCATGAGTCTTACTAGTTTTCTCCAAATTACCCTAAACACACATACAATAAATTTATAAGTATACAATGCAGCTTGAATTAAAATTCCCTATTCCTCTTCCAGAGGCTGCTACCATGACAAACTTTCAGGAACTGCCTCTGGTGCTGCCACTCTCTGGTGGGTGCTGGGGAAATAGTGTGGTTTGCAACTATCAGATCTGGATTAGAATCTCAACTCTCCGACTTCCACATGAACCTCTGTTTACACATCTGTAAAAAAAGATCATAACACTCACCATAAAGAGAAGCTGTCAGGAGCAAATAAGATGAACGTAAAGTGAATGGCACAAAGCAGGGATGCGAACAGGGTTAGTTCCCTTCTTACCTTCATGTATTTGCAAAAAAAAATCACTAACTTAATGCTTTCTCTTCCTTAGTGCACTGAAAGTGTGTTTAGATATCTATGTGAGATCACTAATGGTTTTTGGGAATCAATAAGCGGCAGAATGGAAGCTAAAAATATTTCAAAGAATTGACAGATGTGAGCAAGTTGCTAAATGATATACTGTAGTTACTAGAGAGGGTATCTCTATACAAGTTCCAGTGGCCTAAGGGTGGCAGGCAATGTTACATTTTGAGCAGGAATAATGCCATTTCTTTCTTTCACTTGCCCCAACATCTGGCTATTCCATCTCTGTAAGCAGTATGGTGCCCTCAGTTCCCTAATAGTGCTTCACTCCTTAATCCATTCCCAGAAGCCACCTTTAGTTTCATAAACATCGACCCTCAGTCTGCTCTTGAAAACAGCTCCCTATCAGTAGCTCCACCTGACACTCACTGAGACTCCAGATGTCTATCGGTCGCACTGGAGTTGCAAAGCTGGTAAGCTCCAGATGAGCTCTGATGGGGCTGTTAAAGATCCAGCGGCAGTGAGCTAGGCTAGTCCTTTCACAGTGGCATCATACTGCATGATGCCTCAAAATGACTTCAAAGAAGGCGAAGTTTACCTGCTAGGGGATGTACAGCTGAGTGAAGATCAACAAAAAATTAAAGAGAATGATGGGTTTTCTTAAAGGTTTATTTTTACTTTTAAAAATAAGGACTGTTAAGTATGAGATGATGGGAAAGGCCAGTATGCCAACAAAAGAAAATGGTTCTTTTTATTATTTCTGCCCAAGTACATAGTGGATTTGCAATGAACTTATAACTCCCAGGCTGAGCATGGTGGCTCACACCTGTAATCCTAGTACTGTGAGAAGCTCTGGTGGAAGATCCCTTGAGCTCAGGAGTTTGAGACCAGCCCATAAGCATAGGGAGACTCTGCCTCTATAAAACAAACAAAAAAAATTAAAAAGAAAATGAAGTTAGTTGGGCCTTGTGCATGAACCTGTAGTCCCAGCTACTTGGGTGGCTGAGGGAGGAGAATTGCTTGAGCACACAGGAGGTCAAGTTTTTATTGCCAAATAGTATTCTATTGAATACTTGATCAAGTGAGCCTTGATCAAGCCACTGTACTCCAAACTGAGTGACAGAGCAAGACCCTGTCCCAATCCCCCACCCCACCAAAACAAACAAACAAACAACCCCAAACAAGAAAAGAAAAAGTAGTAACTCCAGCATCACTGATTCTCTGCTTCTCCCTTAGCACTGCTATTACTCTGGCTCTGCAGTGGAAAGCCTGACTGAAACATACTCTTGATTTAATCACACACCATCCACTGTGTCAGTGGAACCACAGGGAGTGTATTTCCTTTGCTTTCCAGGCCACGGCTAGAGCCATCAGATCTTCACTTTTTGGGGACTATATACCCCTTTGAGAATATAAGAACAACTATGATTCTCCTCTACATAAGCTGATTGTACCTAATCTACCAATTCAACACAGAATTTCAAAGAGTTCATATAACTCACCACAGCTCATCCATAAATCCCTCAGAAGCCCTTGGTGGTATTTAAGGGCAATCAATCCTCCTGTGTTGGAAAATATCTGCTTTCCTCACAGGACTGCAGGTACATAGTATAAAGACATCTGCTTTGGGTGAAGAGGGGAAGGAGAGGAGAGAGGCAAGTTTTAAAAGAAAAGTATCATTTTTCCTCAAGTTAGAAAATATTCAGATAAAGAAAAAAGACCATTCAAATGCCAGGACTTGGATGAAGGCAACATAAGTTAAATGCATGCAAGTGGGAGATTTGGCTTAATTCCAAGCAGAAAATATTTCAGCTCCATGGAGAAAGTTAACCATAGGCCAAAATCTCAAAGCATATATGTAATTCACTTAGAATTTTAAAAGGTCCAATATTTTAATGTCTTAAGAAATGCTCAAACTTCCTTAAGTTTTAATGGTGAAAACATTTTAAATACAGAGGGCTAGCAGTTCTTGAGAAATATTTTGGCACAGATTCTAATGGAGATTTGTTGATCTTTTTTCAGGGACATACTGGCAAACTTAAAACATAGTTATTGAGAACTTGGAAGACACCTCCCTAATTTATAACTATTTTAAGGCACATCAGATTAGGTTCTGAAACTTCCTGATATTATGCTTCTAAATTGTAGGGTAAAGCATTTGTCCTCTTCAACTGAAGAGAAAAATTGGAAAGGAATATGTGTGTGTGTGTGTGTGTGTGTGTGTGTGTGTGTGTGTGTGTGTGTTTGTGTGTGTGTGTGTAGGTATAAAGACTTTGTATATGTGTATTCAAAAGCTCAAATTCTGGTTACCAGTCCTCCACATACATTTCAATTAAGCAGCTATTGGTCAGAGAGAATAGAGTAAATGCCCTTCACTGAAAACTCAATTAAGCTTGCAGAGGAATGACTAGTAACGTCAAAAGAGAAATCTGAACTCAAATAACATTGCATTAAATATTACTTGCTAAATTTTTAAATGGGGGTTTGGGGATTGGAAGCTGTCAACTTATAATGTCCTTTCCCCATTAACTGGCCTTTTAAACTTACATTAAAAATGTAAAACAGTTTGATGATTCCTCAAGAAGGTAAACAGAAAATTACTTTATGACCCAGCAATTCTACTTAGAGGTATAGAGCGAACAGAATCAACGACAGATGTTCAAACAAACACTTATACATGACTGTTCATAGCAGCATGATTCATAGTAGCCAAAAAGTAAAAACAACCCAAATGTCTTTCAGTTGATGAATGAATGAACTAAATGTGGTGTATTCATACAATAGAATACTATTTGGCAATAAAAAGTAATGAAGAATTGATACATACTACAACATGATTCAGTCTTGAGAAGCTTATGCTAAATGAAAGAAGCTAGCTGCAAAAAGCCACATATTCTATGATTCAATTTATATGAAATGTTAAGAATAGCAAATGCACAGAATCATTGAAGCAAAAGCGTGGTTGCCAGGGGCTGAAGGGAGGAGCTATATAGTGAATGATTGCTTTATGGGTCTCAGGTTTCTTTTTGGAGTGATGAAATGTTCCAGAACTAAACAATGGTAATGGCTACAACACTGTGAATATATTGGAAATTACTGAACTGTGCACTTTAAAATGGTTACAGTGGTGAATTTCATGTTACGTGTATTTCAATAAAAAATATGGCCAGGAAGCCAGGTGTGGTGGCTCATGCCTGTTATCACAGCACTTTGGGAGGCCAAGGCGGGTAGATCACGAGGTCAGGAGGTGGAGACCATCCTGACCAATATGGTGAAACCCGTCTCTACTGAAATACAAATAATTAGCTGGGCATGGTGGCGCATGCCTGTAGTCCCAGGTACTCGGGAGGCTAAGGCAGGGGAATGGCTTGAACCCAGTAGGAAGATGTTACAATGAGCTGAGATCCCGCCACTGCACTGCAGCCTGGCGACAGAACAAGACTCCATCTCAAAAAAGAAAAAAAAAAATGACCAAGATTCTTTTTCACTCTATTTATTATAATTCTAGTAAAGAAAGACACTAATGAAACCAATTTCTACTGAAATTAAACACTGGATATGATCATAAGAGTTCTTTTTTAAACTCATAATATATCTATGTGTGTTTGATTAGGCTGTGCCTCATTGAAGTAGGAAATTAATCATCATGTTATGAATATTCTCACAATTCTATACAGTATTTATAAATCTGGCCAAACAAGACAAGGAAAATGGGAAAATAAACTTTCTTTGCCCAGAATTCATTGGGAGGCTGGGCAAATTTGTTTTGCTTTAGAAGTGTTGTCAACAAAATTTTACTGAAATGTAAAAATTAAATTGGCAAAAAATAAATGGTTTACTCTTTTGTATTTACTTTCCATGATGTCCAAAAGCAGTCAGGTTTTCTTTCCTACATAATACAATGCAAGATGTACTTGCTAAGATTGGAGAAATGTGAAATGAAGAAAGTTTACCAAATATTCATAAAGTAATTATGCATTTGTACCATAATCATTGTTACACTTGATTTTTAATATTATACTCAATTTTTTATTTAAAAATCCATTATTTTTTAGCATTTATTCTTTTTTAAATAAGTTTTTATGGGTATAAAATTTCTCTTTTTAGTAATCTAGCTACCATTAAAAAGTTTTGTTATCTTCATAATTTTTTTTTTTTTTTTTTTTTTTTTGAGACACAGTCTCACTCTGTCACCCAGGCTGGAGTGCAGTGGTGTGATCTCAGCTCACTGCAACCTCCACACTTCCTGGGTTCGAGAAATTCTGCTTTCTTAGACTCCCAAATAGATGGAATTACAGGTGCCTGCCACCACACCTGGCTAATTTTTGTGTTTTTAGTAGAGAAGGGGTTTCACCACATTGGCCAGGCTGGTCTCACACTCCTGACCTCAGGTGATCCACCCATGTTGGCCTCCCAAAGTGCTGGGATTACAAGGATGAGCCACTGTGCTTGGCGAATATTTTCTAAATTTCTTTGTTGATCGTTAAATTATTTGGAAGACTTTTTCTTTAATCTTTTCTCCATTCATTTACTCCCTATCTCAACTTTTTTTGTAAAAATGTTTAAACCTGTAAGAGTTTCAGTAGTGCTATGAATGCCCACGTCCTAGATTCAATAATTGTTAACGTTTTGCCACATTCGTTTCATGTATTTTATTCCCTGTACATGTACTTTTTTTCCCCTCTAAATCATTTGAGAGCTACAAACAAAAATAATTCAACAACTGCACCTCAGGTATTTGAATTCTCTGCCAAAGTCACAAGAGTCATACTGGGATACATTTTAAAAATTATAGCCATCCACCTTCATGAAAGTTTTAAAAAGTCACTATAATTATCTTGACTTTTCTGTAAAATTCCTCACTATACTATAAGCTCTAGGAAGGCAACATGTTTTCTGTTTCTTTGGTATGATAACATTCTCATGTCTGACTTTGAGTTATTCTTTCACCTTGAAGGGAAGGGTCCCCTACATCAGCAGTCCCCAACCTTTTTGGCACCAGGGACTGGTTTTATGGAAGATAATTTTTCCACAGATGGGAAGTAGGGGACAGGTTTGGGATGAAACTGTTTCACCTCAGATCATAAGGCGTTAGACTCTCATAAGAAGTGCAACCTAGATCCTTCACATGCGCAGTTCACAGCAGGATTCGGCTCCTATGAGAATCTAAGGCCTCCGCTGATCTGACAGAAGGTGGAGCCCAATTCTCTTGGCTTCCTGCTCACCACTTGCTGTGCAGCCCAGATACTAAGAGACTAGTACTGGTCCACAGCCTCTGGGTTGGTAACCCCTGCTCTACTCCTTCCAATTCATCTTCTTTTTTCCAAGTCGTGTCTTCCATAAACACATCACACATATTTATACATTTATTCTGTTAGCCTTGGAATAGTGAAAGCACTTGTGTGTAACCCTCTCATCTGGGTACCTATTTTCTGCTCCAATTTAAAATTTAGATTTAACGGGTATAAACTTTCAGGTGTAAGATTTATTAGTTCTGGGGACCTAATGCACACCATGGTGACTGTAGTTAACTACTGTTTTACATACTTGAAATTTGCAAAGAAAGTAGATAGTAAGTGTTCTTAGCACCCACCACCACCCCACCACACACACAAATGGTAACTATGTGAGGTGATTAATATGGACTGACTGTGTTAACCATTTCACAAGGTATACACATGTCAATCATCATGTATACCTTGAATACATACAATTTTTATTTGTCAATTATGCCCCAATAAAGCTGGGGAACAAGGCATTTTATTTGCATACTACATTGCCTCAATGAAATCAGAAAGTCCTCCAGGACACAGTCCAGGCTTTTTTTACCTCATGGTTGGTAGATACTAAAAATCTCAATTTAAATCTTCATAGTATGATATTGGTTAAAGGAAATGAATTGCAGATTACATATATATATATTTATTTTTACTGTGTTACATAGAATAATGTGCTATAAATCCATAAATATTACTACAATGGTCTAGTTGACAATTTATTTTTGTTCAATTGACTCTAACCTTATGTATACACACACATATATTTGTATTTCCAACCCTATAATTTTTCAAGTGATGAAACAGAACTATAGAAGTTAAATGATTAACTTTACAGCATAAAACTTTTAAGAAGCAAACCTAAAGCTATAATTAAATGAGTTAATACATGTAAGTGCTTAAACCAGGGCCTGGTTAATATAGGAAGGGCTTAAGAAATATTTTTAGCTGCAGAATCAAGGTTGTTGGATGTCTAGTTCAGTGCATTTTCAAATAAAACACATTACCTCAGAACTTTACAGTAACACAGTAAAGACAATTATTTCAGTAGCATGTGATGCATTATTTAATGAGCAAGAGTTATACAATAACAGATCAGCCAGAGGCTGTCAGAACAAGCAAACTGGTAGCCTATGGTCTTGATATAAATGGCTTCCATTTTATTTGACCTCTTTAATAGCTTTAAAATTTTTAGTTAGTTGCAACACTTAAAATTAGAGAAATATGAAAAAAAAATTCAGACTTTTGACTTCTTTGGAAAAACTGAGAAATCTGACAACATCAGGCTTGCATTCCTCCATGTTACCAATCAGTTGAGGTTTGAGTTTCCAAATCCTACCCATCTGCTAAGATCTTGATTATGATTAATGCACAAAATGATGAATGAATCATGTAGTAAGAACTACATCAGTCAGAAAATACTAAGTGATATTTGCTAGCTACATTTAATTGCTAGCCACACATAGCTATTTCCTAAATTAGGAAAATGGATTGTTATAGAATAAAAATAAAGGTAACTATAGTGTTTAAAGGGTAACTAGAATTTAACCAGAAAATCTATTTAAAGAGATTAGTCCACTCGTTACAGTTCACTTACATAAGGTACCAACGTATTTTTCTTTTATGGGAAAATATTGGTTCAATAACTTTGATTCATATGTTAAATAAAAACAAATAACACAACTTTATTTGAATAATTTTTTCCTTTAATTTAAATATGGCTCTTAAGATTTGCAAACATTTTAGTTAGCCTGCTTTTGACCTGAACTAAGCAGCTATAAGAAAAAATAAATAAAAATAGGTTACAACACATTAAATATCCTCCCTCTGACACCTTACACTTTTTGGTGCTAAAACATATGCTCTGCCACCTGCAGATAAAAGTCACACACTGAGAGTGTATATTCTGACACGAATTACTAGTTTCAAGCATGCCTGGTGATTTTGGACAGTAGCACTTAAGAAACCTTCAATCTGGCAGTTTTACCACTGCACATTTTTGAAAGCATTCCTACAGCCTGAAGTTGTACAAATTTTGGGATCTGACCTTTGGGAGAAAACAAAATAAAATGAAACAAAAAGGATCCTAGGGTAGCATTTTGATCCAACTGGTTATATTTTTTGTTTTTGTTTTTTTGGGGGGTCACATACATATCTTCCGTCCCCCAATTTCACATCTCAATGACAAGTTGCCAAGGGTGATTTAAAAATTTTTTTTTAAATTTTCTGATGGAGTAAAACTCTCTATTGTAATATCAAGAAAACTTCTATTCCTACACACACTGGGAACATCTGCCATAAGAGTTAAAAATTATTTTTACTCTATAAAAAATTTATTTTCCTATTTTTATGTTTCCTTTGCCCTCAGTTACTTTTCTATTTAATCTAATTTGCTTGCTCTTTCATCTTGTTCCATAAAGGATTGGGGGATGTACAAAAATGAACCTAGACAGGACTTCCAAAGATGACAAGTAAAGAAGTTGGCAAATCCTCTTTCCCTGAACAACTAAAAAGGTGGCAAAATTGTCAAGTACAACCATTTCAGCACTCCGGAAATCAACCAAAAGCAAAAAAAAAAAAAAAACAAATTGAGAAGTGTTCGTTCAGGAAAATCTGTTGTATTACAGGTAAGGGCAGTGGCAGTCTGTGGCCAGCAGCGTGGTAGTACAGCAGTACTTCTAGAGAAAGACTGGCTGTGAAAACCTGCAGCTTTGCTGCTAGAAGGGGCTGACTTGATTTACGGCAGAAGGAGAGAAACCCATGCCCAATCATGTGATCATCAAGTAAAGCAAATTCAGTGGGAAATCAATCACAAAATACCCGGCCCTGCTAGTCTGAGGTTGTGGTCTTGCTTGGGGTGAGTGGTAGACCAGTACATTAGCTACAAATTCAATAGGGAGATCCAGGACGGAAATGAATGAGTAGCTGAGCGACTAGATGAACTCCTGAACATTCCTGACTGGGAGGATGAGTGCCAGCACAGAAGTCCCAGGATAGCCTGGTAGAGAAGGAATGCTTAGGGCAGACTTGGAAACTTTGAATGCATTCTGTAACTCAAACACACAACCACCCACAGAGCCTTACTGGCTTGGGGTGGTTGAGCAAAAACTGACCATTAAGCTATGTAAGCAAAGGGGTTATATCTAGGAGCCGGCCTAAAATAAAATTGAAATTGGAAAAAAACAGAAAACAAAAAACCACCAAGCTATCAGCATCTACATTTTGAAGAGGGGACAGAGTCTGCAGATTAAATCCAGGTAAATTTCCCAAAACAGAAGAAAATAAAACAAACAAACAAACAAAAGATCAGAAGCAGCAACCAAGATCTTCAAGGCAAATGAATCAGAATCTACAGTTGCTCTCATTACTTCTGTTCAACATTGTACATGAGGTTGTAGCCAGTACAGCAATTCCACTGATAGGTATAGGCAATCAGTACATTGAAGAGATAACTACACTCTCACTGGAATAACATATTATAAAATTTTCATTGCACATAAGATAAAAAAATTAATGGCATATATATTAGGAAGGAAGATATATACTGTTTTTACTCATAGATGGCATAGTCCTGTATGTAGGAAATCCTAAAGATTCGATTAAAAAAATCTAGAATGAATAAACAAGTTTTAGCTAGGTCACAAATGCAGAATCAATATGCAAAAATCAATTTTAATTCTCAAACTAGCAACAGACAATTCAAAATTGAAATTCAGAAAAGAATTCCACTCGAGCAACAGAGAAAATAATCCTAAAATTTATATTGAACCACGAAAGACCCAGAATAGCCACAGCCATCCCAAGCAAAAATGACCAAATTGAAGGAATCACATTACCTGGCTTCAAATTATACTACAGAGCTATAGTAACCAAAACAACAAACAATAAAAACAGACACGAAGACCAATAGAATAGAATAGAGAAGCCAGAAATAAACCCACACATCTACATTGAACTCGTTTTCAACAAAGGTGCCAAGAACATACAATGGGGAAAAGACACTCGTTTCAATAAATGGTGATAGGAAAACTGGAAGTCTGTATGTGGAAGAATGAAACTAGACGCCTATTTGTCACCATATACAAAAATAAAATCAAAATGAATTAAAGATTTTAATCTAAGATCCCAAACTATGAGCCTACAAAAGGAAACACTGGGGAAACTCTCTGGGGACATTGGACTGGGAAAATATTTCTTGAGTAATACCTCAAAAATGCAGGCAATCAAAGCAGAAATGGACAAATGGTATCACATCAAGTTTAAAAGATACTGCACAGACAAAGTGACAATCCCCAGAATGGAAGAAATATCTGCAAACTGCCCATCTGACAAGAGATTAATAAACAGAATATGTAAGAAGCTGAAGGAACTCGATAGGAAAAAAATCTAATAATCCAATTTAAAAATATACAAAAGATCTGAATAGACATTTCACAAAAAAACATACAGATGACCAACAGGTATATAAAAAAAAGTGCAACATCACCAATCATCAGAGAAATGCAAATCAAAACCACAATGAGATATCTCACTCCAGTTAAAATGGCTTATATCCAAAAGACAGCCAATAATGAATATGAGCAAGGATGTGGAGAAAGGGAAACCCTTGCTGGTGGGAATGTAAAATAGTACAACCATTTTGGAGGTTCCCAAAAAACTGAAAATAGAACTGCCATATGATCTAGCAATTCCACTGCTAGGTATATACCCCAAAGAAAGACAGTCAGTATATTGAAGAGATTTAACTACACTCTCACTGGAATAACATATTATAAAATTTTCATTGTCCATAAGATAAAAAGAAACCACTGGTGAAGCACTGAATTCTAGGGAAGATTTCTCCGGTGGGTCCTCCTAAGAGAGGACCTCATGAAATATAGGGAACATCTTTAAAATAGCAGCCCTCTCCCCACAGTAGGCCCTGAATGATTTACAGGGGTGTGGAGATAGTGATCCTCAGCCCTCAGTGGTCAGGAGGATGAAGGGCAGCTAAAGCCCTGTGCCTGTGGCCTCCAGCCTTTAGCAGTTCCCTGCAGCTATACCAGGATGCTGGAAAAATACATTTTTGTTGTATGTGCCACAAAATAAAACACACTTTTTCTAAAAGATATCTATAATATCTGTAACATGCAGTTTCATATCATTTTCTTTTAACAAGCTGATTACAAAACAGAAATACAATTCATTAAAAAATTTCTGCAAGAAGCCAAAGATGTCCAGTTATTTGATATCTGGTTTCATTTATCCCATAGTATTATATGTGGCTACTAAATGCATCTGAACTCCTTTTAGGTGGCATTTATGTTAATGAGTTTAAGTTAATTATTAACAAGGTCAGCTTTACTTGACACATGACCAAGTTTAACCAAATAGGCTGGTGGTGCTGCCAGGTGCACGCTCATGCTTTCCAACACTTCAGAAACTCTGAAAGGCTCCCCTCTAACAATCCATTTCTGTACGTGCGATTTTTGAGCTCACTGTAAGCACAGATGAACTATGCTGCATAATCACATATTCACGTTACTTATTAGAAAGTGACCTTAGGTTAAAAAAAATTATAGATGATCTTTAGTTTGAACCTTCTCCTTCTCCTCATTTTAATTTATACAGGGTGACTGTTTCTAATGTCTGTTGCTGGAGAGCATTAAGATTCTACCCTTCAGAATTTTTACAAGGCATGAAATTTCGGGTAAAATTGCTGGTACTGAGACTCACCAATATGGGCTATGACTTATGGCGCCATATAGTCTCTTGGTCACCTGCAACTCTTACTCAGGAGAATATTCCTATTGGGGTTTTCCCAATAAATATGACTTTGAAGACCCAGCCTTGATAAGTACATTATTTAATCTTTATGGTTCTTTACCCCATTAGTCATATCACTGCACCAGAGTTACACCAACTATAGACAGTAAAATCATCTTACATATTAATTTCCCATATGGCACATTAGACTCCTGCATCAAGAACTCCTGTTTTAAATTTAAAAGTTAGGTTCTTGCCTATATAACCTCAATATTCCATTTAATTATAAAGAAATTCCATTACTCCCTTAATTAACTTTTAGTATCTATAAAAACAAGAGGATTTTACTCTATTTATATGTACATTACAATTACTTCTGTGAAAGAAATCTATAATACACTTGTATTTCTAAAATGTATATATAATCAAAAGATGATTTCAGAGAAAAGTACAAATGTGAGGACAACAAACAGAAAAAAGTAGTACATGAGTGTTTAGCACTTACTGATAGAACTTAAGCAAAAACTATAGCTAATTTTTTTAAAGCACCTTTAAGTCTCTTTATTAATTTAAAATTTATTACAAATATATAACTGCATTTTGATACAGTCCCCTTAAGTCATCTTGTTAAATTTGGTCATAACATGTGTTACTGTAGTTCTACACTTTTACCTTTGCACTTTGTAGTGTGTAGCAGAGCACCATAATTAACCACTGGTAGGTAGTGTTTACGTTAGTTCTCAAAAGGTTAAGAAGCTGATTATAGCTAAAATCAGCTTTGCCTGAGGCTTCAGGGGCTCTGTGTAATCAAATTAGACAAGCAGGGCACAGTGTCACCTAACACAAACCAGTGGCACTTTCTTCTTTGCACTGATCCTTCCCTCCTTTTTTATTAGAGAAACAACTCATGCTTTATGCTTTTACCAGATCATTTTGAAAGACTTGTTCCTAATAAACTTGGCATGCAATTTCATAAGATGTCCACTTCTTTAAAAGAAATGTGAACACGTAGAAAAAAATTCGAGAAAACAAAATGCTTGTTAGAAAAGAAATGTACATTTAGAGACACAGATTTTTTTAAAGACAGTATTTTCACAAAAGGCAGGTGACAACTTTATCACGTGTACATGATATTATGGACACTTCCTAGCTTTAGACAGACTGTCAGTTGTTCTGTAGAAAACCACACAATGGCTTATCTGCTTCAGAGAGAACTCAGAGAACTTTATAAACATGATAGGTAACACATTAGCATTTCTAAGAAACCATGGGAACCCACTCTGCTGAGTGATAGTTCATCCTTTCTCCAACTCTACTCTGAAGCCAGGCAAGGTAAACTATATAATAAATGTATTTAAGAAGGAGGTTTAATCAGGTGAAGAGAAGAGCAAACTAGTCCTACTTCAGAGACTCTCTATAAGGTCCTGTATTTAAATGCAGAAAGATGTATTAGCCAAGTATAAATCCTGCTACCTTTGAGTCTAAAGAGAACAAAATCATGAACAGTAAAGAGAGTAAGAAAGAATAGCAATGGCAAATTAAAATAAAAATCTAGAATATTCTTCTCAGCAAAATTTATAAACCACTGTTCGGAGGTAACATTTGTTACATCTTTATCTTCCTGTATTTGACTTTGAACTTTTGGTTCAAATTCTACATATTTATTACTTTGCTTGAAATACAGAAGCAAAATAAAAGTAAATATCCTAGAAATGAGTATCAAGAGAAAATGAGTTTTGCTAATGATTTATTCTGAGCAATAAAACCAAAACTTGTTATTTTAATTGATTAAGTCATAAAGAGTTCCTGGAAAAGTCAAATCTTGCTATTTGCACAGTCAGACAATTTCTGCTAATCCAGCAGTACTTAACAAATTCACATGTGGTTAGCTTGTCTTGCCATAGCTGTATATCACATTTCTGTGCTACAAGCTGTGCAAAAAAAAAAAAAAAAAATCAATATGCCAAGTTTAACAAAAGGACAGGAAACATGATGTTCTCCTATATTTTCAATGAACCTCAAATGACTCTGCTGTTCACACTCAGTACAATTTATGGGTGAGAAATGTATTCTTCAATTGAAAAAAATCTACAATTGAATGAATTATATAAATTCAGAGCTGAAGTTCTGCCTTATTCCATAATAACAATTTATTTAGAAGACTCTGACATTCTGATTCAATGTGCACAGTATAATCAGTCATTCAGAGGCATATTTTTTTCCTGATGAAGGCTGAAGTACTTTATATTCTTTAGATCAAAGAATTGCATACTGTTTATGATAAAACTTTGATATACATATTTATTTTAGGTTTTGGAGGCTTTTTTCTAATTTTTCTTTTCACATGTGAAATATATGATGAGGTGGTATCTACTGAGCAAATGCTTTAAATTATAACACAAAGAAAAAAAATCCCAGTGGATCCTGAGCTACTGCATTGGTTAATTGATTCTAGATTTTACATAGTCTTTTACTGCTGTAGAAGTACATTATGTGTGGAAGTAGATTAGGATGAAAATGCTGAGAATGAGGTAGGAGTGGTCATGACCAATAGGTCAGCACAGAGCTATGCCACTTCTGTCTTCTCAACTCAGCGATGTGGAACTAAGTGTGGCAAAACAACCAGGAAGTTGGAGTTCAGCCAAAGGATTCAGGACTATTGCCACAGTTGCTTTTGTTTTGTTTTGTTTTGTTTTGTTTTGTTTTAAAGTAAAGGAAGAATTGGCTTTGGAATCTTTAAAAAAGGACCATATACATAGAAAAGTGAAAAACACATATACACAAAGGACTTTTTATACTTATGAAAAATCCTTTGGTAATTTCTCTTCATTCTAATAAGCAGAGGTAAATGGATTAACGACAGCTGAAAAAAAGCATGTCATGATGAGTACTGAGGCATAAACTATAATATAAAAACACACTCAGAGAACTGCACTCGTTCCTAACTTTCTATTAATGTGTCATTTATAAGATGAATTTCACTCATAGATTAATATACCATTTAAAAAAGATAGGCATGAATTCTCAATCAGAAAATAACAATGTAATGATCTTAACTACTGAATAATATTGAGACAGAGTCTCGCTCACTGGCCCAGGCTGGTGTGAGGTGGCACGACTTCGGCTCACTCCAACCTCTGCCTCCTGGATTCAAGCAATTCTCTGTCTCAGCCTCCTGAGTAGCTGGGATTACAGGTGCCCACCACCACGACTGGCTAATATTTGTATTTTTAGTAGAGATGGGGTTTCACCATGCTGGCCAGGCTGGTCTCGAAGTCCTGACCTTGTGATCCACCCGCCTAGGCCTCCCAAAGTGCTGGGATTATAGGCATGAGCCACCACGCCTAGCCAATATTCTTATTTCAAAATAGAATATGGCTCAGAACAGTGATAGGAAGGTTTCTGTATCCAAAACTCAGGATAACAGAACTTGTAGAAAAAAATATATGAAAGATTTATGAAAAATATATAAATCATAATTTAATTGTACATTAAAGTAGACCCTTTAATGTCTGCAACTACACTAACAGTCATATATAATCACCAGTTAGCTGTAAGGCCCTAATATGTAATTTATTTCCAGGAAATGAAAGACTTAACACTTCTGAAAAATGTCTAATTGTCTCAACAACAACAACAACAACAACGACAACAACAACAACATCTGTCCATTTTATTTCTGGGGAGTGGTTTCTCACCTTAACATGTTACTGATTTTTGGCTAAACGGTGATTCAAATTATTTTTCTACCTTTATTCCTAGCTTTTTTCTCTTCTCTCTAAAGATTCTGTGGTAGCACCTCTTCCTTTTTCACTGGGAACCATCTATTAATGAGATTTCCCTATCACTTTACTGCCAATAAATCAAACCTACTGATTTATTTCTGATGCTGATGCCTGATCTCCATTCTTTAGGCAACACTGACAGTTCTCTCTTAGATGTCTTCTGCAGATATCCTATCATTTCTTTAAACTCAATCGGGTGGGGCTCATCTTAACTTTTTCTAGCACTCCTTCATTTTTGCAGTATCACTGGGTATCCTCACTTCTTGCCTGCCCACACAGGAGATTTCTCCCTAACTTTTATATTCCTTAAAATGTCAAAACCTTCATAAAATTATCCCAAGTCTTCTACCATGGCTGCTGTCTGTAGGCCAAAATAAACCAGCTGTTACAAGCTGAAACATTTGATCTGTTTGAGTTCCCAGGCTATAGACTGCCTATTTAATTCTGTCTGAATTAAGGCATTAGAAAAGAATCTTAGAGCTGGAAAGTACAGAAATCATCTACCTAACCATCTAATATTTAAAAGATTACAGATCCAGAGAAGTTCAACTGGCCCAAAGCCACATATAGGTTAGTGAGTCTCATCTTTTTGCACTTACCCTGTGTTTTTTTACTTCACTGCAATTATTATGCTCCTTAAAACAGAACTGGGGAGAACAATCAATTAAATTTGCCACAGATAAGATTTCTACTACTTCCAGGCAGGACAGTCTTTCTATTTTTACTATTATATCATGCACTTTTTCATCACATCTCAAGGTGATGATTCTTTGAGTCTCCCTTTCTTATCTGCCTGTTAAAACCTGCGCAAGGCTCTCTTGCTTACAAGCTGCTGTGATCACATTATTTCCTTGTAGAAACTGCTTGTTAAGTCAAATTTAACATTTACAAATATCCATCTACTATCTATCTCCAAAACCTAAAATTTTAAGCTTCTCATTTTTCCTACCTGTTTGGTTCCCTTCCTTGAAGTTATACAGATAGAAAATCCTTTGGTTTCTATTTCAGCACTCCGAAAATTTGTTTAGCTTCTTTTCTCATTTTCCTTATGCTTACTTTTTCTGAGCATTTCAGAGTAGGTTCCTTCTCTTCCAATCTTCAGCACCAGAAGAGATGTGCATCATTTTTGCTGGTTTCCCTTATTTGCTCAGGCTATCATGCCGTTTCCTTTTCAAATCCTGTCAGGATACCTGTTTATGAATTCTTTTTAAAACTCATCTAATTACTGGACTGCAGTCAACAGCTATTGCTTAATCTTCAATTCTGTTTCCTCATATCCTTTAATTTTAGAAACAGAGAACCCTACAATTGAAGTAATATTAAAGATGCCTTATTCTAATCTATTCAATGTAAAAATTCTATCAAATTATTTGAAAGTGGTTATTAAGCCTTCATTTGACTGCTTCAAAAGATAGAAAGATTGCCAATTTATGATGCAGTGTATTCCATTTCTTAAAACAATTCAGTCATTATACTGAGCCTCTTTAGTTTCCATAATCCACAATCAAAGCCTTGGTCATAATGTCTATTTAGAAACTCATCTATAGTTCAGGTTTAAGATTAGCTAAATCATTAAGTCTTCTCTGAGTTCTTTTGCTACCATATCTTTAAGATCTGGATGCTATTTATTCAATCTCAAGAGATGCTTTCCCCATTAGTATTGAACATTTACCACGGACTACACCAAATAATTCAATAATTTAAAAATTTCAGCCAGGCATGGTGGTTCACACCTGTAATCCCACCCTTTGGGAGGCTGAGGCAGGTGGATCGCGACGAGGTCAAGAGATTGAGACCAGCTTGGCTAACACAGTGAAACCCCATCTCTACTAAAAATATAGAACAAATTAGCCAGGCCTGTAGTCCCAGCTACTGGGGAGGCTGAGGCAAGACAATTGCTTGAACCCAGGAGGTGGAGGTTGCAGTGAGCTGAGATCGCGCCACTGCACTCCAGCCTGGGCGACAGAGTGATACTCCTGTCTCCAAAAAAAAAAAAAAAAAAAAAAAAAGAAGAAGTCAACTGGACCAAGGGAAAAAATGAAAAACTTCAACTCTTCAACTGATACTAGTTTTATAGTTTTCCAAGAAACTGGTCTGCATAACATGTTAGTAACTTGTGACAGGGTAGCAAGTTGGTTAACAGTCTAGGACAAGCTCGAATGCTAATACATTAACTTTCATAGAGCAAGAAAACTATATACCCATGAGACTTTATTTCTCTTGCCTAAAAAGGAATTACATTTCAGGCATTTCTAAAGAGTAATCCATGTTTTGGTTTTCATCCTTTTTACTTTGTGAAAAGTCAAATAAGTGCCAGATTCAATGTTTTCTTTTTCATTGCATGATGCCTAACTAAAGTGGTAGGTGTGTATACCTACCTTCATGTGCATATTCTACTGCTGAAAGAAAATGGATGAAAAACATTATGTTTCATGTCAACATACCCCATAGCCTAGTTGTAAAAGGCACAATTTTGAAAAAAGTGAATAAATAATAAATATAGTTTAATAGTATAATCTTAACATTAATGAAACATGCTAATCCCCTCAACTGGTTTAAGTTTCATTGAAAGGGTAGTTTTTAATTTGATAGGTTCTTAAAGGGGGAAGGCAGGATGCAGAGGGGTGGAACCTAGCGAGGCAGCTCTGTAAGATGAATTGCTGTCAGGGTGAAGCGGCTGGTTACAGTAATAGCTGGAAACCATAAGTGTTACAGGCTTTGAAGTCAGTTCAGCTTTGATGTCTTACTCTCATAATCTTAAGATAGTATGGAAGGCAGAAAAAATAAGGCTTTCCAGTACTGTGCTTGGTGTCATTGCTCAGGAAATTCTAGCATGAAAAAAAATTGGTGTCTGTGTAAACTTTAAGTGTAGCATTATTCTGTTCCTTCTGTTTTTAAAATAAGTTTTAAATTATTGATACACTAATTAACATATTTGTTAGTTTGAGGCAAGTACAAGGACATGTAGGAACATAACAAACCCAAATAATCATAAATGTGTGTCCTTATTGATTGATTCAGAACATGTCAATCAATCAATAAGGACACACATTAATGATTATTTGAGTTTGTTATCATGATAGGTATTACTCAGATCAAGTTACATAGCTGCAGTTCCCAACGGTGAGGAACTTAACTAGCTGAGGACTAATCATCTTGCTTCAGAAAGTTAAAAATTCACAGGAAGGAGCATTAAACATCATCGAATCCAAGACCAAAGTCCAAAGAAGATGGTCTGTTCTAGAAACAAGAGAGCAAACTGCCAAGTAGAAACATGAATTAAATAAACCACAATCAATAGATAATATGGAGAAATGAAGGGATAAGAGCATCTTGTGAGTTATTGGATAGAAGAAAAATTATGGGAATTTCATGATTCAATACAGCATTGTTTCCCTATTAATTTTTTGTAACACTTTTATGTATTTTGTTATATGTACGAACTATCAGCACTACTAAAATACCTAACATTTCCTTTACCTCAATTCACTTTCTTTATTTTCTTAGTCCCAAACAATAATATCCACTAAATGGGTCTTGTGTTATTCTATTACATATTAGAATAAACAAATCACTATTAAAATAAAAAAACAGTTTATCCACGAGCAGTGACCAGTGGTGTGTGTATAAAACACGGAGGTGGAGGATTCAAGGAAAGAATACATCTTTATTATTTCTTTTGGTACTTACATAAGAACTATGAATTTAAAGTCTGTATTCTTAAAGTATTTAAATGTGTCCTTAATGTGTGTTCAGTGACCTAGATAATCTGAATTGAAAATATTCTTTTCTTTGGGGTTGTGTGGTATGGTCCTTCTCATCTTAAAACTTTGTTTAGTTACTGGGACCTACTCCAGCTTACGTTATGCACAGTCAATAATGTGTACTTTAAAAACAATCTAGTGTATATCATAATAACGACAGCCTGAGACTAAGATTGCAATATAAAAAGTTGAAAGGGAAAAAGTTTTATTTTGACTTTTTCTCAATAGTGCTGTCTTGCTATTGCTTTAAAAGAAAAAAACAAAAACAAAAACAAAAACAAAACTTTCTAGCTTTTCCAGGTAGAAAACAACTATAGGAACAATCTTACATGTATTACTTCAATGGGAAAAGAAAAGAAATGATTAATGTTCTGGGGAATTTCTCTTGTTTACATGTTGGTATCACATCATGAGAAGCCAAAGGCAGATACTAGAAGAAAGGGGTTAACTACATCTCATGGAAGCCAGAGGTTATTCCTCTGTTACATTCTTATCCTTTAACTGCATTAGAGTTGACTGTAAACATAAACAAAAGCCACTGGTGGGCAATTAAACTTGAAGAAGTAGCCCATAAAAACCGGAATATTCAGTACGTATTAGAAACAGTTATACAACATCTGCTTTAATAGTTAGATTTTAAGCGTTCCTCTTATAATACATGTTAAATGTTCTCAACAAATCATATTCTATAATGCAATAAAATGACAATTTCAATGTAGTCTAAGGCTGGTAGGACAAGAATATTAAAGCAAATTAAACCATAATCTTTCATTTACATTTAGAGGTTAAAATTGTGTAGTCATTTGTGACAAGAACTTTAAAATGAATTTGCCATTCCCAAAGTCATCTCAGTAGACAGGAAGGAGGAACTTGGCATGTGACCAACAAATTATGAGAGAGCAACACCTCAAGGTTAGAGGGCACTGATGACTTCAACAAATCTCACCAGCTAAGGCAACAGATTAAGCTGGGGGATAGGATGCCCTACAACCTTAACCTGTTAATACCTTTAAATTCTTAAGAGTGACCTCTAGTCTGCTCTTTCATATTAGTTGTTAGTTACACTAATTACAGCTTAACTTGTATTGTTGGCACCAGTTTTTCTCCCAAAAGACACGTAGAGAAAGGTTATCTCTAATAGCTTCAAATAACTTCAGCCAAATTCTGTTGTGCACATTAGGAGCACCTACTTCCAGTTTTGAATGGGCTTTTATAGACATCAAAGCTAAGACACTAAAAGCAATGCATGTTTGTGGATTCTATAAAGCATTTCATAAAGGAAGCTGTAAAAATAAGAACAGTAACTTCTCCTGTAACTAGAACTTTAGAATAGTTTAAAAGAAGGAAATTTGGTTTATTTTTTCAGTTTATTTTCAACATATAGTGGCTGGTGATTTGATATACAAGGAGCTAGTTATATCTTAACAATGCTAGTGAAGTAAAAATACTTAGCCCATGAAATCCCCTCAAAATTTATGGATTTTAGAAAGGGACAATGAAATTTCTATCACGACCTTTTAGAACTGTTTAACTTCAACATTTACACTGATGTTAACCTAAGATTCCATGGAATTGTGCCTAGGATTCCAAAGCCCATTTACAAAGATTCAAATACCATCTGTGAAGCTGCTGTAAATTACTCTGTAACATTAATCTTTAAACAAGGCACTAAATCAGAATAGAAACATACCAGAGAGACTTAGAGCAAGAGTCATAATTCAACTGAATTATTGAGATTCATGTAAATAGCTTCATGTATAAGAATTGCAGGTTCTTAATAACAGATTGTTTTTGCTTTGAATGAAACATAAAGTTTCTTTTAAATCTTAAAAATAAATTACTAATATCAAAATGACACTTTTTTTTGGTACATACAAAAAGAACAGTAAAAATGACTAGTGAATGGAGTTGGTAACCTAAGGGTGCTCTGAGTTAGTAAATATACTAACAAAAATCTGATGTTAGAAAATAGACACATTAGGGAGTAATTAACATTAACAAAAGAAACTTCACTTTACAAAAGGGAATCTTTAAACGAAACCTGCTATTCTTGAAAGATGTCAACCAACAGACACTTGACTTAAATGAAACTCTTTGGGGGAAACAAAGACCTATAACAGTCAATTATAGTATTACAGGTCATCATATCCAAGACAACATTGATTATAAGATTCATGGTTACTTTTTGTATCATTTAGAAAGAAAAACATTGCCAATTAAGCTGACATGATGCTTTCTTATCACACTTATTGCAAGATGTATTCAAACTTTAGCTAGTTAAAATTGTCTTGTAAGTAGTGAAATAAAATATTTTATAATAAATTGACTAGTCTATCAATATAACAAATGATGAAGTTGTTTTTGTGAGAGCAAGCCAATTTTGAAATATAATCACTAGGTGATACAGTAATCCTCCCTTATCCCCCAGTGGATGCCTGAAATCACGGATAGTACCAAACCCTATATATACTATGTTTTGTTTTATGCATACATACCTATGATAAAGTTTAATGTACAAATCAGGCATAGTAAGAAATTAACAATAGTAAGTAATAATAAGATAGAACAATTATCACAATATTCGATCATCACTGCTCTTGCCCTTTGGGGCCATTATTAAGTAAAATAAGGATTATGTGAACACAAGCACTATGATACTGTCACAGTGAATACAATAACTGAGACAGCTATTAAGTGGCTAACGGGAGGGTGGCATACATGGAGTGAATATGCTGGACAAAGGGATGATTAATGTTCCATGAGGGACAGAGAAGGACAGTGTGAGAGTTCATCATACTACTTAGAATGATGTGCAACTTAAAACTTAAGAATTGTTTATTTCTGGAATTTTCCATTTAATATTTTTTAGCCATGGTTTACTGTAAGTAACTGAAACTGTGGAAAGCAAAATTGCAAATAAGGGGGAACTACTGTATTAAGTTTATTATATATAAAGCATTGAGAGGATATTAACCATATATTTTCTAGCTTCTCTGAGGATACAAGGGGAAGAACAGTAGCTGATATAGTGATTTTAGTTTGCTTGATTAATTTATTGATTAATACCCCTATTTCTTTCCACAAGGGATTTAAGGCAGACTACAAGAAAATCATATATAATAGAGTTATTTCAGAAATGAAAACCAGAAAATCAGAACTGGGGAAAAGAACAAAAACAAGAGGACTGTAAGAATTTAATTAGATATAAACATAATTTATGCATAGCAATCTAGGTTCTGGATCTATATTTTTCACTGTAATTTCAAAATAAAACATATTTATCAGTAAGATTTTAGGAATTATTTTGCCTGAAGCTTAGGAACAAATGAGTCGACAAATATAAGGACCTTGCTAATCCCAAAGAATTTCTATAAAACAGATTATTACAATCTATTGTTATTTGTTAAAACGATAGTTACCAAATGAAAATATGCTCAAGACAGAAATTAAATACTGCTAAGAATAACCCTAAAATATTAACAGCTCTCTCTTAAAAAGATTAGTTTGTTTGTACCAGAAGATAAAACAGGATTAATATCAAGAACTAACGGACTAAGTCTCCATATGCTTACATCTCCTTCTGGTCTGTGGTATCAATGCCAGTAAGTTATCTTAAGAAATAGGTAGGTGGATAAGTAGGCTCATGTCAAGGATTGTAGGTTCTGAATGAAACGAACGGTACTGCAATAAGGCCCTCCAGATAGCAGGCCTCAGGCTTTACATGGTCATTGGTTGATACAGCAAAAACGAGTTGGGGCACCGTGCTAGCATTAAGGTCTATTTCTGAATCGTAGATTCGAGTATCAGTCAAATGATGGATCCGTTCTAATGTTTATAATACTGGATCTTCCAGTGTGCAGTATCCTGCACTTTCTCTTTTCTCTGTATCAGAAGACTGAGATCCAATTGTGGCCCACATATTAAATTTGTCAAGAAACTGGAAAAATTTACACAAGGACAATGATGGTAGACATATTCAAAACTCATGAAAGGGAATCATTCCTCTTCAACTCCATATAGTTGTCACTGGGCTGTCAATTATAATATCATGCCTTACTCTCTCCCTCATAGATATGGGTACTGGCTCAGGCTGGCCAATCACAGGCAGTCCTAATATGTGACCTTTTTGGCTTCAGTGATATTTGGATACTAGGGCAGAGAGAAGGCTGTTTCTCTAGGATTATGCTGAGTAGAAGTTGCTGCAACTGCCTGTCCCTACCCTGCCTGTTTGTGTGAAGAAAGCACTTTCTGCAAGAAAGAAAGAATGAGGCCAACAGGCAAAGAAAAGTAGAAAGGGAGATGGAAGGAGTTTTGATGACAGTTTGAGTCCTAGCATCTACTGATACCAGAAGTAGATCTATGTCTGGGTTTTTCAGCATATATGAATCAATATTTTTCTTTTTCTTTTTTGGTAAGAAACTTGAATTAGGATTATGTAACTTAAAATGAAGAGTCTGTACTAGTTCGGTAACTGAAAAGAGTAGATTGTATTCAGCTTCTTTTTCAGTGCCATAAAATATAAACGTGATATTCATGCATTCATGTTTGAATTCATGTCTACATATTTGAGTATGTAAAATTACTATACAGTCAATTTTAATACTGGCATTTAAAAATGCTATTATGTGTTTAAGGGCAAGAAGTTTCTAGATTATCCATGTAAATGCTATAGATAACTCAAAAAGTGGTAGGCAATCCAAAGTTATTCATATTCAGTTTTCTAATATTTCATAATCATGAAGGAAGGAGGGGCAGTGGGAGAGAGGGAGTTTATTCTCCTGATTGTGTTTTTCTTGGCACATGAAAAGTAGTTTGCATTTGCTGAGAAGATACTAGTTTGGTAGTGGGAAAAAGTGGCATAGAAAATACGCTGATAAACAAGGAAAAGCTAGTCTAAGATTATGGTTTATTGCGGATAATTCTCCAAATAAACAATGTATTCATAAACAACTGAAAACTAGGCATAGGTATCTCTCTTGGGTAAGAGATCAGAAGCATTGGGGAATAAAAGGGTTAGTAAATGCTTTTCCGGAATGAATTTTCACATGTGAAAACAGTTTCCTAATTTCACAAAAAAGTATAATTAAGAACTGCATTGTTCTTTATGCGTAAATAGTTTTCAGTAATTTTTATAAAGGTGTTTTTTGTTGTTGTTCTCAGAATAACTCTGACCAGAAGTATATCAACCATTTAAATTTCATATGAGAATAAAGCACAGAAAAATTAATGTAAAAATTCATTCTGGAAAAGCATTTACTAAACTTTTAAACTATAATATTTAAACTATAACATGTAAATCATTTTAAGAGCTGGTTGGAAAACAACTCATCTGGCATTATGATTCGGATGAGCCATATTCTACCTCAAGTTGAGTTACAAATAACTCAAAAAAACCTCAGTGTTCTTAGAATAATTACTTAAGTTCTGTTTTCTAAATATTTCTTATTAAATTCCAACATATTTAACTTTTAAGAATGCGCGGTGGCTCAAGCCTGTAATCCCAGCACTTTGGGAGGCCGAGGCGGGCGGATCACGAGGTCAAGAGACAGAGACCATCCTGGTCAACATGGTGAAACCCCGTCTCTTCTAAAAATACAAAAAAATTAGCTGGGTATGGTGGCACGTGCCTGTAATCCCAGCTACTCAGGAGGCTGAGGCAGGAGAATTGCCTGAACCCAGGAGGCGGAGGTTGCGGTGAGCCGAGATCGCGCCATTGCACTCCAGCCTGGGTAACAAGAGCAAAACTCCATCTCAAAAAAAAAAAAAAAAAAAAAAAAAAAAAGAACCTTAAGCTATTAGGGTGTATACCTTTTGGCTCTTCTCTGTGGATGGTAGGGATCTGAAAAGGCAATTGCCCAATGGAATTCAGTACCCAAGAGCCCACTACCTTGAGCAAACCTCTCAAAATTATTCACCTAACATGTTTCATTATACATACTTGGTGGATTATCAGAAGCAATAGACAGTCTTAAGAAATAGATCTATCAGTGCTGGGTTCTAATAGATTTTTGGCCTATCTGCAAAAACATTCACCTGCTAAAACAATTTATGCTAAAAAGTGTCACTTGTATTTAAAAACAAAGTATGGTGTTAAGACTCGTGTTTGTTCATAGCCACTGACACCACTGAGTCAGCATAATTTGGGAAAAAAAAGAATCTTTTTAGAATTCTGCAGTTTTATAAGGACTCATTTTAGAAACTGGACTGTCATTTTAGAAAGTTTTATAAGGATTAATATATACATTAAGCATTTCGGTATTCACAGATGGAAGCAACACTGGACTTACTAATCACTAAAGAAACATATATACAGTTTCCTCATTTCACAAAAAAGTATAATTAAGAAGTGAATTGTTCTTTATGCCTAAATAGTTTTCAATAATTCTTATAAAGGTGTTTATTTTTTTGTTGTTGTTCTCAGAATGAATGGGAGTATATCAATCATTTTAATTTCACATAAGAAAAAAGCGCAGAAGAATTAATTGTTTATCTTAAGTCAACTGTTTAATATAAAAATTTATTGATATCTATTTTATCTCCAGTATCATGCTAGGCATTTTCTCATATAATGAGCTATGGGCAGAAACAGTATGACTGTGTTCCATGACGGTCAACAGAGTTTCTAATCAGATAAATGTTTTTGCAAACAAAGGCAAGTAGGCTTTTACTTAAAAGATTGTCTGATATCTGGTGGTTTCTTCAATTTCCAAATAGTTTTCAGTGGTTTCTTTATAAGATTATAGCAAATTTAAAGAAACTGATTAACAGCTTTTTTTAAAACTCAAAAGCCTGATGAAGACCATTGACTCTTGATAACAACAAGCCAGTGGATCTGCTAAACCATTAATTTCTCTGGAATTGCTGACACACGGTGCCAAGGCAAACCATCAAGAAGCTTTACACTAGTACTAAATTACATTAGTTCCTGGAAGAAAGGCCTTTGGAACTTTAGAACTTAGTATTATGACTTATGCTATTTGACATAAGTCAATATAAAAACCAGTTACAGGAAGAATGATTTTGTGTTTTGAATGACAACAACAACATCATTAACACAATACTACAATTACATAAATGATCTATTGTGTTGTTCAGTATCTTTTTGAAAGATTGATACATTAATCTTTAATGTTAAGAAAGTATTTCTTCTCATGCATTTTGCAAGGCTCATGTAATTATATACTGAGAACTATATAATTTTTTTGTCTATGGCTGTATTTTTACCATTACATTTAACCTTGCAGTAACAAATCACAGTCTAGATTTGCAGTCAAAATAAACTCCCTTCACTTTTCCTCCCTTTCCTGACTTTTGGTCTTCTTTCTCCTGCTCTCTCTGTTCTCTCTGTTCTCTCTCTCTCTCTCTCTCTCTCTCTCTCTCTCTCTCTCTCTCTCTCCCCCTACTCCTTCACCCCTCTCCCCTCCTAGTTATCCTTTACATCTTAGCCCAAGTTGTTCCTTGTTCTTAAGAATGTTTCCATATATTTCCCCTGAGTTCTTTGCTCCTTTCTTTGTGTTTTTCCTCTGCCCATTCCTCTAACGCTAGTCACTTGGTGAAGTAATCCTTGATTTTCTCACTTCTTTCCTCTCTCAAGCTTATGTGCTTCTTGTCTAATTCTGAATCTTTATTGTGTAGCCCTTAACAGGTGCTAATTAGATATTTGGTCACTGAGGAAGAAGCACAGAGGTACAGTGTTACTGCCTACACGGATATGAAGACGCGGAGCCTGGAGAAAAAGCAGGGGTTAGTTTAGTACCACAGCAAGGATGTCTGGGAAATGGCCAAACATTGCTATGGTGAGTATTATCATTTTGCTTGTCATGTCCCGGGGTATTACATATGGTTTACATAGCTAATATTTCACATAATATACCTAAAATATGTAGACTGATATGTGTATGCATGTTTTTAGGAGAACAACATAAATGAGAAATCAAATAATTGCCTATAGTTTTAAAAGTTAATAATATTTGCAGGAAAATAAGCACTATAAAATACATCTAGTTAGATAATGTAATAAAATAAATATGCATATCTGTAATTAGGATAGGTAGTGTTATGGTGAGTCTTAGAATGTACATGGGAGTAAACATGCTAAAGATTTATAAGATGTGCCACTGAATAAATGGAATCATTATTGTCCTCATTAAAACAATAATTTAAAAATCTATACTTACATTTTAGTAGAAAGTGGTTTTTCATTTATATATGGTTTTATTTCAACTGTAGTATCACTGGATCAACTGTGAGAAAATATTTAAATCTCACAAATTCAAGCACCTTCTGTTTCTTAAATGTTCACATGGTGTATATATGTGCACAGAGAATGTTCACCAAATAAATTGTTTACTGACTAATGCACGAAACTAAGTTTAAAAATAAAAATGATACAATTTTTTACAGAGCGTACCATTTCTGGAAACTCAAATAAAAAGGATAAAGATGCTTTCACTTCTCATTTAAAAGTGTTACATTTTTGTTAGTAATTTACTTAAAATTTCTTGGCCCAGAAGACAAAAATTTATGGCTGCAGATTAACTACTTTAATGAAGCGACATAGAAGCAGCAAAATGTTCTTTTTTTCCCTATGGTGTTGGTATGATTGGCTTTTCAGGGGAGTAAAGAATAACACACTAAATTCCTGTATGGGGAGGGTTTTTTTTCTTTTTTTCTTTTTTTTTTTCTCCCATCTCTTCTCTTTAGTTTAAATCTCAAAGGTAATACATATTTAGCAAGTAGACTGGTGCCAAAAAATAATGTTTGAAATGAGGTGATCATTTATAACATCTGTAGGTATCTGATGGTTGATTATTACAGAAATATTTACAGTTAATATATTAAAAAATTTAGATCTACTTGGATTTAGCAACATTTTTAAAACTGTTTATGGAAACGGTCACTGTCTAAACTTGTTCTCTGCTGTTTTAGCTCTTCTTTTCATAAACACAATGACAACTAATTAAAGGAAAGTCACTTGACTGATCTGTACATTAGCTTGATAAAATTAGTGGCTGACAATTCTTAGCGAAAAGTGATAGTTTTCTTCATAAGGTCACATATCAATTTTTCTGGGGAAATTCAAATCATCTCTCTATCAAAGTATCAAAATTTTCTTTCTAATATAAGTGTGACTCTCATCTTACTGATGAGAGTTCAATTGTCCTGCGCCCAAAATACAGATAAATAAGAAGCTACTGTAATTCTTCAGCCCAGAAGGTTATTGGTTGGGAGGAAAGAAATCTTATGTTTTTGTAAAATTTTTCTGAGAAGGTAACCCTAGAATGGTGGTGTTATCTGAATGCAGATCTGGGACTATTTGACTCTGTGGACTAATACTCTTTCCTTTCTATTACACCACTGTATTTAACTTCTTTGTAGGAAACAACAAAGTCTCTCTGCCTTTCTAAACCTATCTCTGATCACCTATTTTTTTTCTCTACAGTAGGATTATTAGGTGTTATTGGGTGAATTGTGTCCCCTACCAAATTTATGTGTTGAAGTCCCAAGCTCTTGTACCTTAGAATGTGACTGTATTTGGAGATAGGCTATTTAGTGAGGTACTTAAGTTAAAATGAGGTCATTAGGGGAGGTCCTAACCCAGTATGACTTATAAAAAGAGGAAACAGGGACACAGACATATACAGATGGAAGACAATGTAAAGATATAGGGAGAATACAGCCATCTACAAGCGAAGGAAAAAAGCCAATCTGTGCTACTTTGTTTGGCAGTCCTAGAAAACTAATAGGGTGGCATACAGAAACAAATTCTTTTTCAGTTAAAAGGGTGTACGTTAAGATTTTCCACTAGTGAATCAATAATACTCAGTTTTAAAGCAGATCTAGGAACATTATCATCCATTCTAAAATAATGAATCAACTTAATGCATCTTATACACTGCCCTGGCCACTGGACCTGGTCCTAGAAGATGGTCTACATTATATATCCTGAAACGAAAAGGAGGACTACCTGTTAAGCAATACAGTTATTCCTTTGAAGAAGAAATGACATTCAGGCCATAGAGTTTTAAAAAAGAATATTGATTTTAAAATGCAGTTAAATATCAGGAAGGCCTTGTTTCCTTTTCCAACCAGAGTCTTTGGCAATAGAAGAGTTCACAGCAGTAAGTGAAGTTAGTTTGTATTTTGTCATTTTGTTGGAAGCTGCAGGAGGAAAACCTAGGTCCAAGGTTCAAGACCAAAGTAGCCAATTCTGCCTCATAGCAGCTCAACAGACTTACGTGCTGGACTGTTTTCTGGAGGTAGCCCCTTCGATAAACCATGTAGTCTCTCCCAAAGCTTCCTGTCATGTTTCTCTTCACTGGTGTAGCCATGATAATGCTAATGACTTTTTTTTAAGGATTTCACTGGGTATTGGGGTGGATTCAGTTCATGACAGTTCATCTTTCAACTGGCTGGGGACGTAATCACAGGAACTGACCTTGCCTTCCAACTTAGAAATCCATAGAGCTCATTTATATTCATTTGGTTTCTTCAAAAATGACAAGCAAAGAAGATTCTACTGTGTTAAAATCAGGATTTCGATATTTTCAAATGCTTTTTAAAATTGAAAAGTAAACATTCAGAAACATGAAAATGATTTGGGCTTATATTATATTCTAAATATGGGTTAACTACAGAGGTATATAAACACACTAATTGTAATTGTAAATTACCGTGTTGTGCAGAAAAACAGACATATGGCAGGTGTCTTCACTCACTGTGCTACACTACAGCTCTTTAACATTAATGGGCCTCTAATTTAAAAAAAAAAACCAAACCTTAATTTTTAGCAATGTTTTTCTAATATATTAGAAAACTGTACTCCTCCATTTAGATAACTGCCTTTATTTTACAGAAACTAAAAATGTGACTAAAAATAAATAGGTTAGATTTGCTCTTTTAAATATTGCTTTGGAAGGAGAAATTACTATTTTAGAGACAAAGAAGACTAGGAGAATGAGTATCTTTTGGAACTCTGATTTCCTTGAGCCTTCCTTTAAAAAATGTATCTTGGATGTTTAAAATTATATAATAAATACATACAGCAAACATTCTATAAAAATCACCAATAGGCCGGGCACGGTGGCTCAAGCTTGTAATCCCAGCACTTTGGGAGGCCGAGGCGGGTGGATCACGAGGTCGAGAGATCGAGACCATCCTGGTCAACATGGTGAAACCCCGTCTCTACTAAAAATACAAAAAATTAGCTGGGCATGGTGGCGTGTGCCTGTAATCCCAGCTACCCAGGAGGCTGAGGCAGGAGAATTGCCTGAACCCAGGAAGCGGAGGTTGCGGTGAGCCGAGATTGTGCCATTGCACTCCAGCCTGGGTAACAAGAGCGAAACTCTGTCTCAAAAAAAAAAAAAAAAAATCACCAATAATACCAATACCTGTATATGCATTTCGATATTTTCTCTATGCAATGTATCTTTTAAAAATGGTATGAAGTTTAATAAGTTGTTTTGCACCATTCAGGACATAGGTGTAGGCAAGGACTTCATGACCAAAATGCCAAAAGCAAGGGCAACAAAAGCCAAAATAGACAAATGGGACCTAATCAAACTCCACAGCTTCTGCACGGCAAAAGAAACAGTCAGCAGAGTGAATCGGCAACCAACAGAATGGGAAAAAATTTTTGCAGTCTACCCATCTGACAAGGGGCTGATATCCAGAATTTACAAAGAACTAAAGCAGATCTACAAGAAAAAAACAAACAAGCCCATTCAAAAATGGGCAAAGGATATGAACAGATACTTTACAAAAGAAGACATACAGGAGGCCAACAAACATATGAAAAAATGCTCATCATCACTGGTCATCAGAGAAATGCAAATCAAAACCACATTGAGATACCATCTCACACCAGTTAGAATGGCGATCATTAAAAAATCGGGAAACAACAGATGCTGGAGAGGATGTGGAGAAATAGGAACACTTTTACACTGTTGGTGGGAATGTAAATTAATTCAACCATTGTGGAAGACAGTGTGGCGATTCCTCAAGGACCTAAAAATAGAAATCCCATTTGACCCAGCAATCCCATTACTGGGTATATATCCAAAGGATTATAAATCATTCTACTACAAGGACACGTGCACACGAATGTTCATTGCAGCACTGTTTACAATAGCAAAGACCTGGAACCAACCCAAATGCCCAACGATGATAGACTGGATAGGGAAAATGTGGTACATATACACCATGGAATATTATGCAGCCATCAAAAACGATGAGTTCACGTCCTTTATAGGGACATGGATGAACCTGGAAACCATCATTCTCAGCAAACTGACACAAGAGCAGAAAATCAAACACCGTATATTCTCGCTCATAGGCGGGTGTTGAACAATGAGAACACATGGACACAGGGAGGGGAGCACTACACACTGGGGTCTGTTGGGGGGAAATGGGGGAGGGGCGGGGGGTGGGGAGGTGGGAAGAGATAGCATGGGGAGAAATGACAGATACAGGTGAGGGGACGGAAGGCAGCAAAGCACACTGCCATGTGTGTACCTATGCAACAATCTTGCATGTTCATCACATGTACCCCAAAACCTAAAATGCAATAAAAAAAAAAAAGAAAAAAAAAAAAATAAGTTGTTTTGCTTCATTCAACAATTTACTCTGAACTTTCTATCAAAACTGTGGTTCTATAATATAATTATAACTGTATATGTTTAATTTTATTTACTTAATCCTTTGTTAAACATTTAGGTTCTTTCTAATTTTTTGTTAAAATTGTAAAAAAAGTGCTGCATGACCATGCTTTTTGCTAAATCCTTACACACACACACACACACACACACACACGCACACGCACACAATTATTTTCTTTTACTTTTACTTTTTTTTTTTGAAATGGAATCTCACTCTGTTGCCAGGCTGGAGTGCAGTGGTGCAATCTTGGCTCACTGCAACCTCCACCTCCCGGGTTCAAGTGATTCTCCTGTCTCAGCCTCTCGAGCAGCTGGGACTATAGGCACGCACCACCACACCCAGCTAAATTTTTTATTTTTAGTAGAGAAGGGGTTTCACCATTTTGGCCAATATTGTCTTGATCTCTTGACCTCATGATCTGCCTGACTTGGCCCCCCAAAGTGTTGGAATTACAGATGTCAGCCACCGCACCCAGCCACACACAATTATCTTCTTATAAAAATTCTTTAAAGTTGAGATGATGGGCCAATGGGAATGCACATTTTAAAAGCTTTCCACACGAATTACCTAACAGCCTTTCATGAAGGTTGTACCAATGCACTTTCCAATAAATAGAGTGGTCCCATATTTGTTTCTGTTATTTTGCCCATCACCACCAACACACTGTTAAATAATTGGCCACCTAAAACTTTACCGTCAAGATTTCCTTAACTATCTTCCTAAGTTTTATTCTTTCAGTTTAGAATCACTTTGTCAAGTACACATTGCCAGTAGGATTTAATTGCAACGGCTTTGTAGTTTTCACTTTAAAAACATTGTTTGACATAGATAATACCATTTTGCATTCTGAAAAGAATTCATCTTGAATAGATTCTGCCAAGAAAATCAATACTGTTTGGTAGGCAAGACTATTTCTAGAAGAAAGGCATAAACAAAAGTGGCTATTTTGAAAAATGAATCCCCATAAAACAGATTTAGTATAATAAGTAAGGATATACAGTATATCTATTTCAAAAACATGAAATTATAGAAACAGATGCTAATTCAAGAAAAAGATCATGCTTTGAAATAAGGGCAGATATCCAAACACCTCATGATTTCTTAGTGAATAAGAAACTTCTAGGAAAAAAAGAAATTGTTCCTTATGATAAGGTTTTAACTGAAGTGCCAAGGATTGATACAAGAAAGGTAATAATCACTACATTATTTAGTCTGAACTTATAAGACTCATGTAAAATGCAATTCTCAGCCTTGATATGACACTGAGCTAGAGATATCTAGAAAATACAGATTCAAAGAAAACCAGAAATTTCCTATTAGATAGGTACTGTCAAAGAAAATCATTTGAAAAAGGTGGCAAAAGGGAAGGTACTTTTAAAATTCTGAAACTGTAAATCTTAATAAGAGTTATATTCCCCTTGAAAAGGTGATGAAGGCTATCAACCATCTTTAAAGAAAATGCACATATGTGCAAAAACACTATTCTGATTATACTCTAAGGGGAAAAAGCATCTTCAGATTAAAAACACTTGCCTTGTCTATAGGAAATATAAGATAACCAAAATGTTTGACAAAGGAACATTTTCAGAATGACAGTGAAGATCTACTGGAGTCAGGAGTTGAAATTCATTTTTTAAATTGAGGCAGGGGAAAATCTGGGCAAATATGAAGACTTTGGACTGTTGTTTGACATCTGTCTTTACTAACTATGCCACTGAAATTATTACTAAAGGCATCAATGGCATCTTTGTTATTGAAATGATATGTCTTAGTAGATTTTCTTTCTTTCTTTTTTTTAAAAACTCACTGAGATTTTTCTTTTTAAATCTCACTGGGCAACAGAGTCTCACTTTGTTGCCCAGGCTGTGATTCTCCTGCCTCAGCCTCCTGAGTGGCTGGGATTAAGGTGTGCACCACCATGTCCAGCTAATTTTTGTATTTTTAATAGAGACAGGATTTCACCATGTTGGTCAGACTGTATTCGAACTCCTGACCTCAAGTCTCCCCACCTTGGCTTCCCAAAGGGCTGTGATTACAGGCGTTGAATCACCACGCCTGGCCAATGTATCTTATTTGATTTCTTAAGTTACTTGATCTCTGTAACATTTAACATTGTTAACTACTTAACAACACATTCTTGGTGTTCTTCCAACTCTCAGGGTGGTTATTTTTCTGTTTAAGGTATGTTATTCTTAAAGTTTCTACTTACCATCTTAAATCTCTGAAAAATCTGAAATTACTTCAGTATTAAGGTTTCCCTAAGGTCCAGCCTTTTCCCTTTTCACAGCATGTCAAGAGAAAATCTTGTAAATTATGTGAAGCTGATTAGGGACACATACGAGGCTTTGACTAAGTAGCGGTGGGGCAGCTGTGTCGATGATGCAGCTATGTGGGGGCTGAGGTGGACTCTAAGAGCTGTTCCCTGAGATTGAGAGCCCATCACAACTTCTCCACATCTGTAGAGGCTGCAGAAGAACTGAAGGAGCAGCTGGGGTCAGCGCCTCTTCACAGATCTTACGCTCACGACACAATCAGAGTTGTTTATCCTGGCATTCAACACTGTCTGACTCTCTGCAGAAACATCTCCTTTCCAAGGATTTCAAGAAGGACTGTCTAGGAAAAGGATGAAATGGAGTTGGTGCCATGTGACTTTTAGTGGGATAATCCAATAGTAAGTGCCTAGTCGCCTATTAAATCTAAAGCTAAGGAATTAAGGTTTGGCTCCATTTTTGCTAACTTATATGGATCCTCAGTGCTCTACCATTAGATACTGACAGGAAGAAAAAGCATACATTTGTTAAGCTGGGTCCCAGGAGCTTGTGTGGAGGAAATGGTCTCACTGGGATGTTGTAAGCTGGGATCAGAGATCCAGGTACTAATTCAGATTCTTCTGCTCGATGAAGTTGTGGATTCACTGTTGCCGAGTTTGGTCCAAGAACCAGAAGGAGCTTAACGTCTCCAAACATTCTCTTAAATGGAAGCATTAAGAGCAGACATTTTTTCTTGAGCACTGATGTAGCCCCAAGGATAAAAAAAAACTAGTGTGGAATTCATTTCCACCCTTTTTATGCAGTGCCTTATTTTGGGCACCATCATCAAGGATGCTGGACCATGGGAAGCTGTGCTGATGTATATGGTTCATTTACCCCTGCTCTGTGGCCATGATATTTCCAATGTGATTCTATATTCTTGAGTAAATAAACTGGGAACTCAAGCTAATCTTATACAAGTATATATGTATAATCTTGATATATCTCCATTGTCCACCTGAAACAATACAGCTTATAGGTATGTTCTGAAAATTAAAGTTGTTACAATTTGTTTATAATTAAATAACCTTTTTAAAGAGTTAGAAGAATCTAAGAGCAGCATGAATATTTACTTGACTTTTTCTTTTATAAGTACTTCACCAAAAGTTCATTCCTGAAAGCTAAGCTACATCTGGGGCTGCTTCATATTGTGGACTATGGAAGATCTGATTTAAAACTTATTTTCATCACCCCAGGTGAGTCATTTACTCTTAGAAGGATGTCATGAGAATAAGATTCCCTCGAAACAGAGAAATAACCACCCTTAGCGTTGGGGGAAAAAATGATGCTTAGGTCCCTTAGGCATAGGTGCAATGGTGATGGTAGTACTGAGGAAGGAAGTAGTCGCACTGGTAGTTAGCATAATCTTATGAAATAGCCACAGGATTTCATATATCCCTTAAGCATTTTTCATTTATTTCAGAGAAACTGTCAAAAACCCATACCCTTGCATATAAAAACATTCAATAACCTAAGAAAAAAGGAACTTCTTCAACATGAATAATACTACATATGAAAAAGCCACAGCTAACATCATACTCAGTGGTGAAAAGACTGAAAGTTTTTCTCCTAAGGACAAAAAAAAACCAAGGATGTCCCCTTCTGCTACTTTTATACAACACAGTACTACAAGTTTTTGACAGAGCAATTGGGTAATAAAAAGAAAGGGTATCCAAATTGGAAAGGAAGAAGCAAAACTATCTTTATTCACAGATGACATGATTTATATGTAGAAAACCCTAAAGAATGCACATAAAAACCTGTTAGAACTAAATCTGCAAAGCTGCAGGATACAAAATCAACACAGGAAAATCAGTTGTTTTTCTATCCATTAGCAATGAACAATTTTAAAAGGAAACGAAGAAAACTATTCTATTTACAGTAGTATCCAAAAGAATGAAATATTTATGAATAACTTTAAGGAAATTAAAGGCTTGTACACTAAAACTATAAAACATTGCTCAAAGAAATCAAAGAAGACAAAAATAAGTGAAAAGACATCCTGTGTTCATGGATTGGAAGATTTAAAACTGTTAAGATGACCACACTCTCTAAAGCAACATTGAGGGTTCAATGCATTCTGTATCAAAATCTCAATGGTGTTTTGGGCAGAAATGGAAAAACTGATCCTGAAATTCATATGAAATTTCAAGTGACCCACAATGGCACAGAACAAAATTGAAAGACTCACATTTCCCAATTTCAAAACTTACTGCAAAGCTACAATAGTCAAAACAATGTGGTACTGGCATAAAGACAGACATACAGACCAATAGAAGAGAGTTGAGAGCCCAGAAATAATCCTTCATGTGTGTGGTCAACTGATTTTTGACAAGGGTGCTAACATCATTCAATTCAGAAAGAACTTCTCAACAAATGGTGCTGGGAAAACTGGCTATTCACAGGCAAAAGAATGAAGTTGGGCCCTGACCTCATACCATATACAAAAATTAACTTGAAATTAATCAAAGACCTAAATTTAATAAATAAAACTATAAAATTCATAGAAGAAAACACAGGAGCAAATCTTCATGCTTTTGCATTTGGCAATACCAAAAGCCCAAGCAGTAAAAGAAAAAATAGATAAACTGGACTTAATAAAAATTAAAGACTTGTGTGCATCAGAAGATACTGTCAAAAGAGTGAAAGGAAAACCCACAGAATAAGAGAAAATATTTGCAAATCATCTATCTAATAAGGGCTTAGTATCCAGACTATATGAAGAAAAAAAACAACAACCCAATTTTTACAATGGCCAAAGGATTTGAATGGACATTTCTTCAAAGAAGATATACAATAGACAATAAGCACATGAAAAGATGCTCAACATCATTAGTTATTAGGGAAATACAAATCAAAACCACAATGGGATACCATTTCACAGCTACCAAGATGGTCATAATTTTTTAAAAAATAACAAGTGTTGGCAGGGATATGGAAAAACTGGAACTCTTTTACATTGCTGGTGGGAATGTAAAATGGTGTCTTCACTATGAAAAACAATTTTGCAGTTTCCCAAAAAGTTAAGCATAGAATTACCATATGACTCAGAAATTCCATTCCTGTGTGTACATCCAAGAGAACAGAAACAACAGCTACTCAAATAGATTCTTTTACACACAAATGTTCATAGCAGTAATATTCACAATAGCCCAGTGGCTATTAATGAAAATAATCTAAGTGCCCATCATCATAGGAATGGATAAACAAAATGTGGTACATCCATACAATGGAATATTATTCAGTCAAAACAAAAATGAAGTTCTGATACATACTACAACATAGATGAACCTTGAAAACATGCTAAGTGAAATAAGCCAGATACAAAGGGTCAAATGTATGATTCCATGAATATGAACTGCTTAGAACAGGCAAATTCACAGAAATATAGATTAAAGGTTACTGGGTTAAGGGGTAGGGGAATTGAGTTATTGTTTAATGAGAAGAGTTTATGTTTGGAGTGACTGAAAAATGTTGGAAATGGATAGTGGTGATGGTTGCCTAACATTGTGAATGTAACTAATGTCACTGAATTTACACTTAAAATTACTACAATGGCAAATTTTACATTTTATCACACACACACACACACACACACACACACACACACACACACACGTAAAGGTAAATTTTCTTTTTTTTTTGAGACAGAGTTTCACTCTTGTTACCCAGGCTGGAGTGCAATGGCGTGATCTCGGCTCACTGCAACCTCCACCTCCTGGGTTCAGGCAATTCTCCTGCCTCAGCCTCCTGAGTAGCTGGGATTACAGGCACGTGCCACCATGCCCAGCTAATTTTTTGTATTTTTAGTAGAGACAGGGTTTCACCATGTTGACCAGGATGGTCTCGATCTCTTGACCTCGTGATCCACCCGCCTCAGCCTCCCAAAGTGCTGGGATTACAGGCTTGAGCCACCGTGCCTGGCCGTAAAGGTAAATTTTCTACAGCCTCAGGAAGAAAAGATTAAATAGAAAGCTTAGTCATGACTGACTTGTGTGATAGTAAAATTAGCGCTGGCCTTGAGGTCAAGATCAGAGTTAAGTCTCTTATTGGGCCCCTGGTTTACACTCTCAGGCCCACAAGAGTTATTTTCTATACACTCACTAGAAAAAAAAAAAAAAAGAAAAGAAACTAAGTACTCATGTAAAAACTATTAAAAAGAGCAACGATAAAAACCAGAAGAAATTAGGAAAAAATTTAGAAGTATAAAGTGAAAATTAATTAGGGAATAAAAATAGTAGTAAGTAGAATAAGAGTCAAAAAGCTTATACTTTGAAAATATCTATAGATCAAATCTTTGCAGACTGATTACAAAAAAAGCAAAAATTGACAAGATTAGTATCCAGAAATAAGACATAAACTCTGATATAATACATACTGATAGAATTCTAGGACAATAAATAGTACAGGCAGGTGTGTGACAGCAGATTTGAAAACAGAGGGATCAATGACTTCCATTTAGCATATGGTGTCCAAAATTGACCAAAGTAGAAGTGGAAAACTGAAAAGACCAATTTCAGAGACAAAATTAGAAGAGTGACTTGACGTATAATGGCAAAAGCCACCAGGGAAGTTTGGATTAACTATTACAAATATCCCCTCAAAACTGTGTCAGAGATCAAGAGAAAGCAAAGGAAATCCCCAGGGAACCAAATAGAGCTGAAAACTGGAGGAGTAAGCTACAGCTGGCACTAAAGCTCTGGCTGTCCAGCTTGCCAACCTCAGTAACAAAGGAGTTTAGAATACAGCGACTGTGGCAGGACAGGACATAAGCCTATGGGTTCTGCATGAAGTGGGGAGATGAACTGAGATCCTGACATGAAGCTGGGGCACTAGAAATGAAAAGGTAAATTAGAAAAAAAAAAAAAAAAGAATTTTCCAAGAAAGCTCAGGTTTTTCAGCAAGGGCTCTAGGTGGACTCTGTGTGTTTCTTCCTTATCACATTCTCAAGCCATCCCCTTGAGATAACTATTATCCTGGATTTTGTGTTTGTGTTTACAAAGAGCTCTGCTTGATTTTAATTAAAAATTGTATACTAAGGTAGTCTTCTGTGACTCGAATTTTTCACTTAGTATTGTGTTTATAAAAAAATTTAAACCCTATGTTTACTCATAACCACAAGGAATAACAGACATAATCTTTAATAATAAAAAAGAAACACAGTATCAAAACCATCTATATACTGTAATGTACCTTGAAACCAATGCGAGGGAAAAACAAAGGGAAAACAAAAAAACTGCAATAAACGTACTTCTCTCCCAAGTTTTTCTGGAATAATTCCCACCCCCCATTCCCTGCTATGTATTCTTAACTTCTTTAGACAGTGAATGAGAACTTAATGCTAAAAGTTCTTAAAGGAACCCCAGGGACCTATCCTGGGTTTTCTCTTTTTCTTTTCTCTCCAAACTTGCCGCCAAGGGCATGTCCCTCAGCCCTAAAGTCTGGGGAGGACCAGAGTGGTGCCTGGGGCAGAGGGGTGGGCTACCCCTGCCGAGCAGCGAGGTGTATAGTGGGGGACACCCACCGGGATCCCCAGTCCCAGGGGAAAGCACACTGGTGTCCCTGGGCATGGAGGACCCGCAGCCCCCACAACCTCCCGTGGGGAAGCATCACTGGTTGGCCGACTGCCCATCTTGCTGCGGTTATAGAACCAAACTCGAACCACATCCTTCTGCAGCTGGAGGCACCCAGCAATGTGGCTGATTTGCTGTGGTGTGGGCTTCGGGCACCGCCGGAAGAATTTCTCCAGGCTGTTTCCGATTCGTCGCTCCCTGCTTGCCCGTCTCCACTTGCGAGACTGCTGCAGGATCATCTCCATTTTGCATAAGCCTAGAAGGTTCTCTGCGTCCACTTCCTCCAGCCACTTTCTCAGCAGCGGCCGCAGCTTCCACATGTTGGCGAGGCTTAGCTGCTGAGCCTCGAAGCGGCAGACCGTCGTCTGGCTAAGCACCTTCCCAAACAGAGCTCCCACGGCGATCCCGACATCGGCCTGCGAGTACCCCAGGCTCAGCCTCTTCTCCCTCAGCTCCCTGGCCAGCTGCTGCAGCTCTTTGTGTATGCCTGAGACGTCCTCCGGCAGCGGCAACTTGGGGATGCTCCGCAGGGCAATGTAGGGCCCGAGGAGGGCGCCTTCCGAGGGGTTTGGCAGCCAGGTCCCTGCCTCGCCAGCTCCAAGACAGGCTCTGCAGGGCGCTATCCAGCCCCGGAATTCGTGGGGCAGGGGACCCGGGGGAATCCCCCACACCTCAGGGCCTGGGCAGACCCGCAGCCGGACCGCCGGCCAGACTCTCAGCCTGCCAAGGGCCGCCTGGGTGTTCAACCACGTCGGAGTGTCAACCCGCAGGGGCACTGGCCCTCTGGGGCCGCCCCCACCACTGCCTGGAAGGAGGCAGAGGTTTGAGGGCCTGTGTCCGGCCATGGGTAGGACAGCACCCGCAGCGGCTCTGGTAGAAACTGAAGGCCCTCGAGGCTTCAGAACAGCCACCAGCCCCCTCGAGCCCTGCCCCCTAGTGGGCGGAGAAGGCGTTACAGGCCAAGGGTGCCTGTGTGTAGGTGGGGAAATCTGGTAGATGCACAGGAACTCCTAGGTCCTAGGGTGAAGGGACTGAGCCCCCAACCCTGACCTTCGCTTCTAACTCCCATCGAGGGACAAAGTTCCATTTGGGGATCTGCACCTCCAAGCTGTCCTAAGCCCCTTAGTCACTGCCTCCATCCTCTCCTTGAATGGAACCCAGGTAGTATCTTATGTCTCTTCAGAAACTCAGGACCCCGGATTCCCAGGAACTACTGACCCTCTTGGCTTCACAAATATTTATTAAATACCTGTATGTCAGTTATTGCTGGGATGACCCCTCAATTCATAAACTGCCCCCTCACTACTATCTTTATGGTCACTAGTACTGCCAACAGTTCCTCTTTGCATATCCCCAGTCCCTGTGCCCTAAGAAACCGAGGTATCCCTGCTTGAGTTTCTAGTTAACATCAGTTTGCAACCTCAGATTCTACCCCTGCCAAACTCTGCCAGATTCCACCCCCTCACCGGGCAGAACTTCTTAACTGATTCCATGTTTCTTCTCCCGGCCTTAGAGGTCCTTTTGTTTCCCATTCCAACCCAGCTTTTTGGTCCAGAGTTTCCTCAACCAGCGGAGATCTACATGTGTGTTTTCTCTTTCCCTCTCTAGAGCCAGGTCTCTGAACTGGCCTGACCCACTGTACCCCACTGAGGATGCTCCTTGCAATATCTGACTCACCAACATCAGGCTCCTTTATCCTTGGGCCCTTATCCCACCAGAGACCCAAAGATCTTAATTTGTTCCTCCATCATGCCCCTAGCTCAGGTATGCAGTTGTGGGCCCTGAGTGGAGAAAGCTGAGGGAGGGAGAAAAGCTCTGACCTCAGTTTCTAAGTTTCCAAGGAGGAAGAGCACAATGACCTTGGCTAGACAATCACAGCCCTTCACTGTGTAAACCAACCATCACGTGGCTCTGTCCCCGTACACATCTACTGAAATCGGTCTTCTTGAAGTCATCAGTGATTTTCCAAAGGTCAAATCCAATGGCCTTTTAAAAGATCCTCATCCTGCCATATCTGACAATGCTGACTATTCTTCTTGCTCCTTCTCCTTTTAAAATTTACATGAAATGGTGGTAACAGCCAAATCTCTTCCAGTTCTGACTTCTCTTCAGATTTCCAGTTTTGTATTTTTCACTGCCCCAAGTCAAATTTATTATCCCCACTTCTAAACCCGCCTCTCATCCGGAGACTCTTGAGCTAGTTAATTGCATTATCACCAACTCAGTCACCCAAGCTTAAACCTAGGAGCTGTTCTTGACTTTTCCTATTCTCCAAAGGGCATCAAATCTTATATCCTTAGTCTCCTAAAACATCTGAAGTCTTACCATCTCCTTCCTAACCTCATCTTCCTGGACCCTTAAATACCTCTTCCTAGATGAAGGTAACACCTTGAGACTAAATTCAACTCAGCACTACAGGTTGTGTTGTGTTGAGTTTGCAAATATGGCCTTGAAGCAATGGTAAAGGGAAAAGAAGAATCAGAAAATTAGCTGTCATCACTACAGGCTGTGCTCTTAGTTATCTGTCATCTGTATCTCTATTGCAAACCCTGCTAGAATGTGTTCTGGCTATGAGCGGGGTCACCGCTTGTCTTATTCACTGCTAGATCCTCAGCACCTGGAACATAGTAGGAAGTCAATAAATATTTATTTAATGCTAAATAAATGAATCTCTGTGGCATTAATGGTAAAAAGACTTCCATATTTGTCTTTAATTAGATTTTAAGATGAAGATCTATAAAAAACAGCTTGCAATATACAGATGTTCATTTAAGAATAACTTCACTGGTATCCTCAAGGTATACTTACATGCTATTTTTTTTCAAAATCACAAAGCTATCAGTATCTGCCAAACAGAATGAAAGCTGGATCACAAAGAAGGATAAAGAAGAGAAAGCACTATGTATGCTAAGGTCCACATATTGAAAACAGCCCATTTTCACAAGAGAAGAACAGGAAAAAGGTTCATTAGTTGTTGAAAACAAAAGTTGAATGAAATTATTTTTAATGAATTATAAAAAGTGAGTTCAAACAGATGTGAGCAAAGCCTCATTATATTTAAGCTGAGTTAAAACACAGTGGCTGAAAACATTTACTAAACTAAAAAGTAAGGCAATATATTCACTTGATGGGTTTTAAGATTTACTTGGATGATCTCACTTAAGGCTTTCTTTGTACTTGGTCAGATCTCACCCACCAATGTGCGTATCTCCAGTTTATGCAGATGAGCTGCCAAAAAGAAAAGCCCATATTCTGAAGGGAAGTCTTGCCATCTCTTCAAAGGTACATTCAACGTCCTACGGAAATGGGGCTAGCAGAGAAAGGAAGGAGAAGCATATTTAGTTGGTACAGGAATAGCGATCAGAGGAAGACGGTTGATAGGAATGCTCAAGACAACTAGTGCTATTTGTGCTGGGGCGTTTGAAAGGCTAATCCATCACCTTCAACAAATACGTGGAAGAAAAAAATCACTCTTAGTAAGTGATTAGATTACAATGTAAGAATCAGACCAGTCTTATCCATAGGGAATTACAGAGTAAGGATAAGAAACACATGGTTCCAGTTCCCTATATATTTATAATCTAAATGAGGGAGAAGAGAAACTGACAGTAGAGCAGGACATCTATACTTACCCAAAGAGAAGTTAAGAAGTTTTCTATTATTAGGATCTTTGGAATCAAGAGTGGTTTTCTGAAAGAGTTGTTTTAAGCAGAAATACTTAAAAATGAAAAGTATCAGGATTTTTATTATTAGGCGCTCCTTAAGAATTCTCTATTCTAAGGAGACAAAACCAACGGTCAGGATCTACAAATGCTAAGAAGCAGGAAACCATGGAAGCAGAGTTAAGAATCAACATCCTTGTAGGGTCTGGTTCAAGTTTCATAGTTTTGAGAAGTCTTGCCCTATACTCTGGACCACAGTGACCTCTCTGAACTTACTGCCATTTAAACTCACATATATTTGCTGCCTTAAACAGCTGGAGTTTTATGTCTTAGTTCTCCAGCTAGGAGATATGAAACCTCTAACATACATATAGATATACCATTTAGCTTGTACCTATGTGCCAAGTAACATGCTAATTCATGAGCTAGCCACAGTGCTCTGAGTATAGTAAGTCCATGGAAACATCTGGATGTGAGAGTCATTCTGTTGGTCAGTTATTTCACTGGCTGGGAAGGTGATCCTTGCTTCGTCATTCCTCCAAATGCATCTCTCCCAAAAGCTTCTCCTACTCGAGATAAAGGAGGACGTGGCTTTGCTTGAGTTTGGAAGAACTTCTAATTTTCTATAGTTCTATAGTAGAGTCTCCAAAAAAAAAAAAAAAAAAAAACTTTTTGACTGCAGTAAAGCAACAAAGCAGACCAGAATACCTAAGAATGATATCCAAGTCAGGGAGAGAGGGCAGGGCAGGCTACATGCTGCTGATCTTTGCTCTCTTCCCTATTCTGCAGGTGTCCTAGTAAAGTTAGCACTGCCCAGGCATTGTGGTGTAAAGGCATGCCACTAGGATGAGCAGGTGTAGGGCCTCAAGAATCATATTAGTCAAGAAGCAAGACAAAAGGCTAAAGCAGAAGGCAAGACGCAGAGACTAGATACTGGGAAGACCCTCTCTGGATCCAGGGAGTAAAGTCAGTAATCCAGGAAAACTCTTGCTGCTGATTACTTTGAGGAACAATGCCTCCCTCCTCACAGTGAAAGAGTTAACATCACACATTACAACAATTTAGTTCACTGGGAACTACCTGGAAATACACTGAAATGATTAACTGTCAATCTTTTGTGTGGATCTTTACTAAACTGTATAAAGCACAGTGAGCCATCAAAGATAAGTTATGCAATTAAGAAAAACTAATAAAGTATGTACAATAAGAACATTTATGTTGTAATAACATAGAAACAGAGCTAATCAAATCAATGTAGGTACTAAACAGGATAATTTATTGCTTTTCAAGATAATTTTCATAATAGATAATAGTACTATTCTGTACAGGAGATAACAGAGGACAAGAACATGGGTGAAAGAACAGCCACTTGTAAATAACAGTAATATAAGATGCTTTTATATGTGGAGAAAAGCTATAATGTAGTAGTGTTGCTAGCAGATTTCTCTGATTTCTTTAATTTCAGATTAAGATTATGAAGGACTTTTAAAAATCATTACTTCTTCTTGCTGCTGTTCCTTTTAGTATTTTAAAAACAGCTTTACTCTGATGTAATTGCTGCTTAGAAACAAATGCTTATGACACAAATGTGACACAACCACCACACAGTCAGAGACCAAAAACAGACTTAGAGTATATAGAGAAAAGTCCCTCCATTTTATTTTGCAAATGTGAGATATTCATGAGTTATGAACTTCCTGTGCTATAAAATAATATTAAGTATAAAAACCCTGCAGCCTTCACCAGAAGCCTTAAGGAATTTTAAATATCTGTATAAGGCAGGAAGAGCAGTTGAGCTGAGTGGGGCTAAGTTGAAAGGCACTATGATGATGAGTCAGGTATATTCACAGATAGTCAGAGATAGATAAAGTTTAAAGGCTCTTGATATGCCAAGCATGATTTAAACAAACTTTTTAGCTGAGTTTGCCCTTGTTACAGAAGAAAAGATTTAAGGATGTTCTTGCATTGATTACTCTAGTCAGGGTGCAGTGACTATGTTCTACATTCAAATGATCACTCTCTGCTTCCATTTTAGAGTAGGAGATGCACAACTGGTTTAACGAAAAATTTTTCATTACATGGCACAGTAAAATATACTAACAAAAATGACAGCTTATGACCAATGAAACTAGTAATCATGATGTGAAATGGGCTTAGAGAAGTAAATTGAGAAGGAAAGAATTTGTTTACGGCAGATAACTCTTTTAAGTGTTGTGAGAATTGTTGTTGCTGTTGTTTGTTGTTGCTGTTGTTTTTAAAAGAGATTCCAGATTAATTGATGTTGGTGCTATTACCATCACAAATTTGAGGCTTCTGGGAATTTCCCTGGAATCTCTTTAGGAAACTATGAACTGAAATAAGCCAAACAGAGTCACTGATGTTTTTTTTGTCTGATAAATGAACTCTTTAACTAACATTAAATGCAGCAATGACCATGGAAAATTCAAGAGGTAGTAACAGACTAAAAATTCTAAGCAAAATTTACCTAAATATATAGATTAAACACTTTTTTCAGCATTTAAACCTGACAAATATTCAGACAGCGTTCAGTCAGCCTATCAAACTGAATCCTCTTCCAGCCACCTTACTATAATCTCAAAGGTCTTAAAGAGAACAAATCAGGTTGTCAGCCTCTCTTTGAGCAAAATACTCATGCCCAAATCAAAATTTATCTGCCTCTAGTCCATTCCTCAAGCTCCCAGCAGCCTGCTCTTCATTCTATGTGTGTGCAGAAAACATTAGGCAGATGAAGGTTTCATCTTCTGAAAGCCTCAGAACTCTTGGAGGTAATTATATCAAACCTACTGTGAGTGGAAAACTGAAAGCAAGACTTTTTTTGTTATGAGGATATACTTAATGTAAATTTCACTTTTTAAAAAAGTATTCACCTACACAATCACATGGCTCAAGAGGCACAAAAATGTATACAGTGAAAAAAAAATGCACAGTATTTATTTTCAATTCTTATTTTGTTGCCAATCACATCATTGTTGGCAAGTGCTAATCTAATCAATGTCCAGCTAGAATTTTACATTTTTCTTACACAGAATTTTCTGTAATAATTTAAATTCAAGCAAGACACTGGTCTTTTCTGATTGACAGAAATGTAGATGAAACATAAGGAAGAAGCCAGTAATTTAAAAAAGTTTCTCTTAAGGATATGCTCTAGGGCAGGTGTCATTTTGAAAGGAAGACAATGTATTAAAGAACTGATAGGCTTTCAGGGGTTGAAGGAGAGTATGGAAGAGTAGGATATTAGCAGGAAAAAGAATAAAAGGAAAAGGTTAGCATGAAATTAAGGCAGAAGATTTAGGAGAATGAAGAAATAGGGTAGAATATTGAAGAACAGTAAAATAAGGAGTTTAAATACTGTACTTTTGTGTATGATATATCAGGAGGCTCTGAGGGTAACCCTATGGTAAGGCATGACTAGAATTAGAACCTAGATACTTTGAAAATACAAAGACAGAAGCAGAAAAGAAATGACAAAGTTTTTAAATTCTGAAACACTGAAAAGCAATGGAGGTTTTCCTTGTTAATACTTGACTTGGTGGACAAAATAACTGTTAACAACAACTACAGGATATCCTTGCTTTGCATGATAATGAGGAACTGTAAAAATGGCCATACGAGCTGAAACCATGCAAAGGGATCATGATAATCAATAGAATAAATTATGAGTTTTCTATGACCTCTAAAATTTTTTTTGGTCAAAATGTTAAAAATCCTTATAGTCAGCTAAAAATAAAGAAAAAAATAATAAAACTAATTTCATTTAGTATGCTGTTACTTAAACATTAGAAACATTGAGAATTAAAGTGCTTTATTTCTATGTAAAAAAACTTATTTAAAGTCAGTGCTTGCCTTCTTTTAATCACGTCGCTTATAGTATGGTTCAATCAAATCTTTTCTATACGTGGGCAAAATGTCACAATCGTAAGTTTGAATCAGCTTTCAACATTTTCTCCTTTGCACTTTCAATGTTGTGAAATAGCTCCGAGAGATCATTTGACATGAGAGTTTTTGTCTTGCTTTTTGGTTTGCCAGTGTCACTTTCCCTGGGACATCTTCATCTTTTTTGTTATAAACATTGTCGATTTCATTTCCAGTGTTTCATTTCTTTACTGCACTGTCATCTGTGTTGGTCAAATATCTCTTTTGAGAGATTCTTGTAAAATTGGAGACAATGCCATCTGTACATAAACTGAAAGCAGATATGATACGACCAATCAGTGACAGAGTCCGTAAAAAGTAATGTGATTGGCCATTGATCATGATGTGCATCTGTTATTCACATACAGATCTGTGGACTGAAGGGCCAGTGGCAAAGTTTGTGCTTAATGCAATTATACGTAATATATTGTGGAAACTGAACTTTGAACCTTGTTTTCTGGGGAATTGGTGTTATTTAACTAAACCATGGTAACAAAAATGCGTGTATTATCAAAACTATGCAAAGTGAGTAATTATGAAGTTCTTACTATACACTAGATACTGTTTTAAGAACTCTGTATAAATTATTTCATTTAATAGAACCCAATGAGATGATACTAGCCTTACCCTATTTTAGAGACAATGTGATTGTGGATATTTATCTGGCCATTATTCTCCACATATTTGGGAAAATACAAAGTTCCCACGGTCATGATAAATCCAAAGATCCTACTGATAAATGCTGACATACTACTATTAAAGAGTTTGAAATGACAAGTAACATAGGCTTGTTCAGAATATCTAGAGTAAAAAGTCAGGTTTTCATGACAGTATGGAAGAAAAGTGGATACTTTCAGAAGATGCACTAACTCTTCAAGGACATTAGAGTGTCATTTAATAAAAAAGGATGTTGGTGAACTAGGAGTTACTCGTGGATTCTAAAAGAGCTCATAAGCCCTTTACTTCCTCACTCCCAACCACACCACCCATTGCAATGATCATCTCTGACTAGGAGCAGAGATAATCTTTGCAATAAACACAAGATTTCTTTCTAGGAGACTGTGAGCTCCTTAAGAGCAGAAGTCATGTCTAATACTCTTTATACTCTTGAAGCCTAGATTGGTGCCTAATACAGATTAGGTGTTCAGTACAACTCTGTGGAATTCAAGAATAAATATTTACAGTTATTTTCTTGCGTCAAGAGAATCAGGAATAACTCAAAGTAGGAGTAAGACATGGAATTAGGCTCTAATTTTGGGGGTATGAATAAAGACAATTAAGAAATTGGTAAAATAATTAAATTTGGATTATCTAAAAATTTAAGCTTTTCTACTTATGCTGATTTTTACATGCTTGATATTTTTTAAAGAAAAGCAAAAACAAATAACTCTGAGTGATTACTCCTTCATAAGAAAAATATGGCAAAAATCTAAACCACTGCAATATTCAAACTGAGTACCTCTAATTTCACATACAATAGCTTTCCTACATATTGGTTACATTTGTGGCCTTAAATTAACCATGTCTTATTTTATTTTTGAGATGGGTCTCATTCTGTTGCCCAGATTGGAGTACAGTGGCACACTCATGGCTCACTGCAGCCTCAACCTCCCAGCCTGAAGCGATCTGTCCATCTGAGCCTCCCAGGTAGCTGGGACCATAAGCATGCTCTACCCTGCCTAGCTAATTTTTTAAATTTTTTTGTAGAGATGGTGTCTCACTATGTTGCCCAGGCTGGTCTCAAATTCCTGGCCTCAAGCCATCCTCCCACCTTTGCTTCCCAAAGTGCTGGGATAACAGTCATGAGCCATCATACGCAGCCAACAATGTCTTATTTTAAATTTAATCACCTTCCATCTGCAAACTGAGAAGGAGAGGTCTAGCTACTATTTCACATACATTAAAATTGGTAGAAGACTAAATTTGTTTGAAGAGAATTTTTAAAAAGTAAATAAAATTTAAAAAAATCTGAAAATTTTCACATTCTTAAAATTTCTAAAATATTAGCAAATAACAAAAGAATCTTCATGCCAATTTTGATTTTAGATTATTTATAACTTTTAACTTAGGGTCTCCTTAAAAAGTCTCATTTATAGAAATCATTGCTACAAAAAGCTTAAAATGGGGTTTTTTTTTGCCCCAACTTTTTTTTTTAACAAGTTGTTTCTATAGCACTTTAGAAATTAAGAAATTATATAATACAATTGAATTATATCAAGGATTGTGCCATGCAGTTATGCAAAACATCTATAAACTAGCTGGTAAAAGATTTTTTCACTTATTGGTATAATATATCAAATAGTTAGGGTCATGTATGTATGGCTGACGGGGATATTAACAGGCACTACGGTCAGAAATGCTAGCACAAGGTCTCAAAGAACATTTAGACATCAAATATTAGTTAAATTAATTTTTTGCACCTACAAACTCATTAATCCAAACAAAGTCATTAATCCAAAATAATTATTTCTCAAAATTTATCCTTAAATAGAACTAATTTCCTTTGGAAAGAAACTATATCTTAAGAAATACGTAATAGCAAAAACTTAAAAAATTATACTCCTGCTTTTAAAGTGCTGATAATCAACTCTGAACATCTTGAGATTTTATAAATAAATAATATTTGGCTTAAGCATAGTCCCTAATGCTCACTTTGAATATTCATTTTAGTACCAAAGAAGATACATTTTAGATATTCCAAATCACCTCTAAAAAGCAATGCAGTTTCTCTGAAGATGTATGTTTTGGGAATATTTGGGGATGCAGACAGATTTATCACTGCTGACTTGCTGTCAGTCTGTCTATGACAAGACAGACAGGGCAGGCTGAGCGGGTGTACATAGGGGCACACAGAATGTATTGGTGAGAGCAGATCGTGAGTCTGTGGCTTGAGGGAGGCACAGAGCCCATGTCAGAGGGAACTGAAGGGCAAGTGAACCCAGGCAAACCACAGTGAGGCAAGGTTAAACAGAAACATGTGGGCTGGGGAACATGTGATTCCACAGGCTGGAAGGGCAGAGTCTTAAGGTCAGGGAGACTGGAAGCCAGGAAGACATGGCATAGAGACTAAGGCAGGTGAGAGAGTCAATCAATAGGCATAGAGAGATCCATCAATGCAGTGACCCAGACAGAACTAACAGAGGGCAAGCGAAGCAAAGACAGCCATAGAAAGGGAGATGAAGACTTAATGTATGATACAAAAGATGAAAATGTCTGTCTAAAGTACCACTGGTCCCTGACGTATTTTTCCAACAATTACAGACAGAGCATTAAGAGCCATAAAGATAGTCCTATGGGAGAGTAAAAGGAATAGTATTTCCATATTAACTCAAAACTTTAAAGTACAAACATAAATTCTTATTATTCAGTAATTTATCTAAAAGCATTCCCAAAATAATTAGTTAAAAAAATTTATCTTTAAAGAGAAGAGTTAGCTCAGGAAAAGGAGAGTTGCCACCTTTACTGCCAAATTCTTCGAAGGATTTTTCACAAATTGGTTCAGAAAGCTGTAAAAAAAACATGGTGGCTATTTTTAATTTTTTTAAAGTGAGATTTTTGGAGTGAGACTACTTATATTCACTGTGATTACTGGAAAACTGAAAGAGTCAAAGTCACAGGATAATATTGGACCTGATAAAATATATATAATCAGGGCAAATGATTATATATACTAGTAATCAATATAAATAAAGATATTATATTTAGATATGTAATCTTAAATGATTCTCTAATTAATTACTTCCTTAGAGTTCCTGATTCCAACTATTTATTATCAATGATAAACTGAAAACACAGAGTTCCTGGTGGTCAACTTTTACAATACTCATCCCTTACATTAACTAAGAATTATAAGGTAGCATACAACACTGAATAGAGGAACTGATAATGAAAAGCTACAAGGTTAATTCTACAGCAATAAAAACTGTCTGAATCCGGGCGCGGTGGCTCAAGCCTGTAATCCCAGCACTTTGGGAGGCCGAGGCGGGTGGATCACGAGGTCAAGAGATCGAGACCATCCTGGTCAACATGGTGAAACCCTGTCTCTACTCAAAATAGAAAAAATCAGCTGGGCATGGTGGTGCGTGCCTGTAATCCCAGCTACTCGGGAGGCTGAGGCAGGAGAATTGCCTGAACCCAGGAGGCGGAGGTTGCGGTGAGCTGAGATCGCGCCATTGCACTCCAGCCTGGGTAACAAGAGCGAAACTCTGCCTCAAAAAAAAAAAAAAAAAAAAAAAAAAAACTGTCTGAAAAGTGTTATTTAGTTCATGAAAACATCACTTAAAGAATTAGAATAACTTTTGAATGCAAACAGGAATGCTATGCTTCTTGAGCAGTACACACACTCAAAAGTGGTACAGTATCATATATGCTAATATGCCTTGAATTTTAAGATATGTTTACAAGGCAAATTATAGATTTTCAATTACCTAATTAATTTGAGCTGTGTCTAAAAACATATTAGACAACTCAATTTGCCTACACATTCTGAGTGCCACCACATTCTACAGGCAATTACTGTTGATTTTTCATTGCTATCTTTAGGAGGAAGTGATTATTCACTAACAAAGAAGAGATATAACTTAGTGTCACATCCTCAAGAGGTATTTTCGGCAATAAAGTGAAGTGACTATTTAGCAAATACTCAGTAAGTTTAGTCAGTGCAAACAGTCAATTTGGACTATTTAAGCAAATAAAAATTCGGGTTACATTTGCAGGCTGTCTACAATTCAAATTCACCTCGTAATTGCTAAATTTCCACTTCATGTTCTGGTGAGAAAACAGGGCTTAGCAGTTAGGTACATATGATTGATGGTCCCCTTCTTCACATCCAAACCCAAGAAAGGACCATCTAAATAGAGGAACTTCTCAAGTTTAATTCTTAACCCAGAAGAATCTACTATGCTTGGTTGTTTTCCTTTTCCTTTCCTCTTCTTCTTCCTCTTTTTTTTTTTTTTTTTTTAAATGCATTTACTGTATTCTGTTATCTTTCTAATTTTGAAGTGCCTGGATTTATACCAAGTGTTCTAGGAAAGCTGAAATAATAGAGAAATGCCCATCTAAGCTATAGTAGGGGCAAAGAATAATGTGATGCTTATAAGTTCTGGGAGAAAATATGCTGACAGGCATCAGGCCTTTAGACAACATAGTTTTAGTGAATCTAGTTCAGGTTTTTCCTCAATAGCCTGCAAAAAAATGACACTGTAAGGTAGAGCTTTTCATCCTGTGTGCCTGGTACAAAGTGGCCAAAGGCATGTCAAGATCCCCTCACCATTCAGGTCAGACAGGAGGCATGTGATGTTGCAAGACTCTGTCCATCTACATTTGGATATAAGTAACCTTGTCTGTGATGCCTAGAGTGCTGCACACATGCTATACTTTCCTACAGCCACTTCAGGAGCAGGGGAATAATAATAATTTGCTGGTAACTCTGCTTTATGGTTACCATAAATCTTAAAGGGCTGGTAAATGGGTCTCAAAATTCTTACCCTCTCTTCCAGAAACACATTCTTCGAGTCCTCCCTTCCTGCTTTTTATTTTCTCCTACATGGAGCTTGCATTCTAATAGGGGAGACAGACAATAAACTTCTGACATCCCATCTACTTTTTAAACTTATCTTGATTAGTGTTTGTCTCCCTTACTAGAAGGTAAGCTATGTGTGGGACTTTCATCCATTTAAATTCACTGCTGTATCCTTGGTACCCAGAGCAATGTCTTGTACACAACTACTACTCACTGAATGAAGACTGAATGGGCATACTCAAAGGCACTTAGGGAGCACATCTGGAGGGGGCTGAAAGTATGTATGCCTTAGCAGCAGCACCCCTCCAAACACAGCCCCAGGTAGAACCAATCTAGCAGAGTATCTTGTCATTCATGCACCAGCCAAAGCAAACTGTGCTGACTTGTAAGAAGTCAGAAGATATCAGTGCTCTATAACCTTGTCTCTTTTCATTTATATTTTCCTTTCCTCTTACCCTGACAGAATACCTCCTCATACACAGTCAAAAATTAAATGGAGTATTTTGGGGGAGCAGCACATCATTTCTAATTTTATCTAACTGCTACCCAATGTCTTTTTCAGTTTTATTGCTTCCATATTTCTATGTCCTATGAATATTTTTCTTTCAACTATTAGTTTTCCTTTTAACTTATTCACTATATTTTCTATCATCTTTCTGTGGCTCTGATTTTTGTATAATATTTTGTGATCCTTATCAATGTCCCAGACAACATAGGAAAGCCTAAATAAATAAGTTATTTGTTCTCTATAAATAGAAATAGAAACAGGAAAATCAAAGACAGTATTTCTGCAAATGCCTTTTCAGTCCTACAGAATTAAAATAATCAATAATAGTTTTAAATTATAGCCTTAAAGTTTAAAATACCTAATGGGAATATATAGTACCCTGTGGAATTTTTCAGTGTCTTTCTTCTGACGAATTCAAAGTGTTCCTCTGAAAATATACAAATTGTCCTCTTATTTATACAAGATAAGTGAGGCAGATATTTACTGTTGCCACTTTATAATAAATAATTAAAATATGGACAATAAAATAAATATAGATCTTCTTAACTGATACATCATTCTCTGAATAACAGTATCCTTAACTGGCCAATTTTATGAGTAGAAAATACTATACATAGAGTGAGAACTGGTCTTTAGAGGAGGCAAGATCATCACGGCTGATGGGAGTCAGGACTAGATTGCAGCTCTGGACAGAGCAGCATGCAGGCTTGCATTGTGAATTCTAGCTCCAGATTGAATCCTAAAGGAACCACAGACACCCTGAAGGAAGTGGACTGGTCCTAAAGGACCTGGGAGATACAGCAAAGACTGTGAGTGTCCCAATTGCAGAAGTGGGAAAGGAAGAGCCTCCACTCCTGAACACATACCCACACTGGAGAAAACGAAGGTCTGTTTGTGGGAGACCTTTCTGACCTTATCTGGAGTTGAGTCAATTTAGAGAGCTGAGCAAAATACAGGGGTAGAGGAAGCAGCAGAAAGGCTCTGGGAGATCACTGGGTCCCCTAGTAGGCCATACCTGACTGGCACCACAGGGATCCATCAGGAGGGTGGCCAGAGGAGCAGGGGGTAAAATTCCACATAGAGAAGAAAATCTCTAGCTGAACTTTGTAACCATTTGAACAGGGTGAGAAGCCTCCTGGCCAGAACTCGGGGAAGGGTGCAAATCCGATGTACAGACTCCACAGGCAGGGGAAGAACCAAGCCCTTTTCTTTTGCAGCTGGGAGGCAAGTAACCCGGGGCAACTTTCCAAGCCTGCTTTGCCCTCCTCCTGCACACAGACTCGGAGCTGTTGTGGGGGGCATGGTGGGAATGACACCAGCCCTTCAATTTATGTGGGAGCTGGGTGAGGTGTGTGACTGCTGGCTTTCCCTCACTTCCCTGACAACTGCATGACTCAGCAGAGGCAACTATAAACCTTCTAGGTACACAACTGCAGTGACCTGGGAATCTCACCCTCAGGCCCCATAGCAGCCACAGCAAGACCCACCCAAGGAGAGTTCGAGCTCAGACACGCGTAGCCTTGCCCCATATGATGGTCCTTTCCTCCCCACCTCGGTAGCTCAAGGCAAAGGGCATATAATCTTGGAAGTTCTAGGGCCCTGCCCACTGCCGGTCCCTCTGGCTATTACGACAGCTGATGTTCTCTGGAAAGCGCCACCTCCTGGCAGGATGCCAACAAGCACAAAAATAAAGCATTAAACCACCAAAGCTAAGATCCCTTACAGAGTTCATGGCACACCTCGTACCGCCACCTCCATTGGAACAGGTGCTGGTATCCATGGCTGAGAATCCCACAGACAGTTCACATCACAGGACCCTATACAGACATCCCCCAGTATCAGCCCGGAACCAGGTGGACTAGCTGGGTGGCTAGACCCAGAAGAGAGACAATAATCACTGCTGTTTGGCTCATAGGAAACCACATCCCTAGGAAAAGGGGGAGAGTAGTATATCAAGGGAACACCCACGGGACAAAAGAATCTAAATGAAAGCCTTTAGCTCTAGACCTTCCCTTGGACAGAGCCTACCAAAATGAGAAGGAACCAGAAGACTAACTCTGGTAATACAACAAAACAAGGCTTGTCGACACCCCCCAAAAATCACACTAGTTCACCAGTAATGGATCCAAACCAAGAAGAAAGCCCTGATTTATCTGAAAAAGAATTCAGAAGGTCAGTTATTAAGCTAATCAGGGAGGTACCAGAGAAAGGTGAAGCCCAATACAAGGAAATTAAAAAAAACAGTACAAGAAATGAAGGGAGAAATATTCAAGGAAATATAGCTTAAAGAAAAAACAATCAAGAATTCAGGAAACTTTGGACACACTTTTAGAAATGTGAAATGCTCTGGAAAATCTCAGCAATAGAATTGAACAACCAGAAGAAAGAAATTCAGAGCTCAAAGATAAGGTCTTTGAATTAACCCAATACAACGTCTTCAAATTAACCCAATCCAAAAAAGACAAAGAAAAAAGGATAAGAAAATATGAACAAAGCCTTCAAGAAGTCTGGGATTATGTTAAATGACCAAACCTAACAATAATTGGTGTTCCTGAAGAAGATAATTCTAAAAGCTTGGAAAACATGTTTGGGGAATAATTGAGGAAAACTTCCCCGGCCTTGTGAGAGACCTAGACATCCAAATACAAGATGCACAAAGAACACCCAGGAGATTCATTGCAAAAAGATCATTGCCTAGGCACATTGTCATCAGGTTATCTAAAGTTAAGATGAAGCAAAGAATCTTAAGGGCCATAAGACAGAAGCACCAGGTAACATATAAAGAAAAACCTATCAGAGGCTGGGCATGGTGGCTCACGCCTGTAATCCCAGCACTTTGGGAGGCTGAGGCAGGTGGATCATGAAGTCAATAGATTCAGATAATCCTGGCCAAAATGGTGAAACCCCATCTCTACTAAAATACAAAAAATTAGCTGGGTGTGGTGGCATGTGCCAGTAGTCCCAGCTACTCAGGAAGCTGAGGCAGGAGAATCGCTTGAACCCGGGAGGCGGAGGTTGCAGTGAGCCGAGATCCTGCCATTATACTCCAGCCTGGCCACAGGGCAAGAGTTTGTCTTGAAAAAAAAAAAAAAGAAAGAAAGAAAGAAAAGAAAAACCTATCAGATTAACAGCAGATTTCTCAGCAGAAACCCTACAAGCCAGAAGCCATTGGGGCCCTATCTTTATTTAGCCTCTTCAAACAAAACAATGATCAGCTAGCAATTCTGTAACCAGTGAAACAAAGCATCACATATAAAAGATACAGTCTTTTTCAGACAAATGCTGAAAGAATTCACCATTACCAAGCCACCACTGTAAGAACTGCTAAAAGGAGCTCTAAATCTTTAAAGAAATTCTGAAAACACATCAAAACAGAACCTCTTTAATGCTTAAATCACACAGGACCTACAAAATAAAAATACAAGTTAAAAAGCAAAAGTAAAAAAAAAAAAAAACAAGTACACAGGGAACAAAGAGCAGAAGGAATGCAATAGTTCACATTTCAATACTAACATGGAATAAAATGACCTAATTGTTTCACTTAAAAGATACAGAATCTCAGAATGGGTAAGAACTCACCAACCAACTATCTGCTGCCTTCTGGAGACCTACCTAACACATACAGACTCACATAAACTTAAAGTAAATTGGTAGACGATGGATGACATTTCATGCAAATGGACACCAAAAGCGAGCAGGGGTAGCTATTTTTCTATCAGACAAAACAAACTTTAAAGCAACAGCAGTTAAAAGAGACAAAGAGGGATATTATATAATGGTAGAAGGCCTTGTCGAACAGTAAAGTCCTAAACATATATATGCATCTAACACTGGAGCTCCCAAATTTATAAAAACAATTACTAATAGACCTAAAAAATGAGATAGATAGCAATACAAAAATAGTGGGGGACTTCAATACTCCACTGACAGCACTAGACAGGTCATCAAGACAGAAAGTCAACAAAGAAACAATGGATTTAAACTATACCTTGGAACAAATGGCCTCATCAGATATATACAGAATATTTCATCCAACAACCACAGAATACACATTCTATTTAACAGCGCATGGAACTTTCTCTAAGCTAGACCATATGATAGGCTATAAAATGAGCCTCAATAAACTTAAGAAAATTGAAATTATATCAAGCATTCAATCAGACCACAGTGGAATAAAACTGAAAATCAACTCCAAAAGGAACCTTCAAAACCATGCAAATACATGGAAATTAAATTACCTGTTCCTGAATGAGTACTGGGTTAAAAATGAAATCAAAATGGAAATTAAAAAATTCTTTGAACTGAACAATAATGAAACAACTTACCAAATCTCTGGGATACAGCAAAGGTGGTGCTAAGAGAAAAGTCCATAGCCCTAAACACCTATATCAAAAAGACTGAAAGAGTAAAAACTGACATTCTAAGGTCACACCTCAAGGAACTAGAGAAATAAGAACAAATAAAACCTAAACCCAGCAGAAGAAAGAAAATAATCAAGCTCAGAGCAGAACAAAATCAAATTGAAACAAAAGAAAACAATACAAAGATAAATGAAACAAAAAGCTGATTGAAAAGATAAATAAAATAGACCATTGGTAAGATTAACCAAGAAAAGAAGAGAGAAATCCAAATAACCTCACTAAGCAACAAAACAGGAGATATTATAACTGACACCACTGAAATACAAAAGATCATTCAAGGCTATTATAAACATCTTTATGCACATAAATTAGAAAACCTAGAAGAGATAGATAAATTCCTGGAAAAATACAATCCTCTTAGTTTAAATAAGGAAAACTAGATACCCTGAACAGACCAATAACAAGCAGTGAGATTGAAATGGTAATAAAAAAATTACCAAAAAAAAAATGTCCAGGACCAGATGGATTCACAACAGAATTCTAACAGACATTCAAAGAGAATTTGTACCAATCCTTTTGACACTATTCCATAAGAATGAGAAAGAAGGAACTCTGCCTAATTCATCCTATGAAGCCAGCATCACTACAATACCAAAACCAGGAAAGGAAATAACGCAAAACAAACACTACAGACTGATACTCTTGGTAAACATAGATGCTAAAATCTTTAACAAAATACTAGCTAACTGAATCCAACAACATAAGCAAAAGCTTATCCACCATGATCAAGTGGGTTTCATGCCAGGGATGCAGGGATGGTTTAACATACGCAAGTCAATCAATGTAATACACCACATAAACAGAATTAAAAACAAACATCACATAATCATATCATATCAATAGATGCAGAAATAGCATTCGACAAATTCCAGCACCGTTTTATAATTAAAACTCTCAGCAAAACTGGCATACAAGGAACATACCTTAATGTAATAAAAGCCATCTCTGACAAACCCACAGCCAACGTAATACTGAATGGAGAAAAGTGGAAAGCATTTCCTCTGAGAACTGGAACAAAGCAAGGATGCCCACTCTCACCACTCCTCTTAAACATAGTACAGGAAATCCTAGCCAGAGCAATCAGAAAACAGAAAGAAACAAAGGACATTCAAATTGTTAAAGACGAAGTCAAACTGTCACTGCTGACAATATGATTGTTTACCTTGAAAACCCTAAACTCTTCTCTAGATAGCTCCTAGAACTGATGAAGGAATTCAGCAAAGTTTCAGGTAAAAGATCAATGTACATAAATCATTAGCTCTTCTATACATCAACAGCAACCAAGCAGAGAATCAAATCAAGAACTCAGTCCCTTTGACAACAGCTGCAAAAAATAAAATAAAATAGTTATGATTATACCCAACCAAGAAGTCCAAAGAACTCTACAAGGAGAACTTCAAAACACTGCTGAAAAAAATCATAAGACAACACAAACAAATGGAAGCCCATCCCATGCTCATGGATGGGTAGAATCAATACTGTGAAAATTGACCATACTGCCAAAAGCAATCTATAAATGCAATGCACTATCCATCAAAATACCACCATCATTCTTCACAAAACTGTAAAAAACAATTCTAAAATTCACATGAAACCAAAAAGAGCCTGCATAGCCAAAACAAGACTAAGCAAAACGAACAAATCTGGAGGCATCATACTACCTGATTTCAAACTATACGATAAGGTCACCAAAGCAGCAAAGTCTAATCAGTGGGGGAGCAAGGGTAGGAACAAATTGTCGTCAATGAGCATTTGAGTGCATCTTTAGAAAGCCATGCTTTCAAACCCTAAGGTATCAGGGATAAGAGGAGCCTTACAAGGCTTTAGCCTCAGAAAAGGTTTAAGGTTGTTTCTGCATAGGCTTGTGCAACCACCTGAGTTAAAGTTTAAGCCTGTTGCATTAATTATCTACTGCTGTGGGTCAAATAACTTGAAAGCTTGGCAGCTTAAAACAATGTACATTTATCATCTCACAGTTTTTGTGGGTCATAAATCTGAACACAGCTGAGTGATGCTAGCTCAGGATCTCTCACAAGACTACAATGAAGGTGTTGGCTGGGGTTGTAGTCATTTCAAAGCTCAACTTGGGGAGAATCTTCTTCCAAGGTCACTCACATGGCTGTTGGTGGACCTCAGGTCCTCCCTGGCTTTTGGCCTGAGATACCAGTTCCTTGCTGTGTGGCCCTCTCCACAGGGCAGCTTACAACCTGGCAGCAGGCTTCCATCACAGTGAGCAAGCTAGAGGACAAGAGAGAGCCTGAGGTTTGCCATCATTCACGGCTCTTACCATGTTCCCCATTATCCTTAAGCAGCAGGCTTCACAGAATGCTGAAATGACCTTTTGAAGACTCAGCTGTGCCTGTTAGGTGACAAAACCTTGTGTGGTTGGACAATATCCTCCAAATACGAACTTTTCTCTAAGTCAGCAGTTAATATATGTTGCTCTTTGCCCCAAATCTGGGAATAAAGGCACAAATATAGGACTGCCTTCTTTACCCATTACCCTTAGTGATCTACCAGTGGAGATCTTGCTTCCCATGCTCCTGACTTTAGACTCCGCTGGTCTAAAGGTCTTATTTTCAAAAAGGAGAAATGTTTCCATTTGGTGACATAACAATAATTCCTTTGAATTGGAAGTTGAGACTGCAGTCTTGCCACTTTGGTCTTCTTATGCCACCGAATCAACAGGACATGGATGTACTGGATGGGAGCACAATACTGAATGGGTGATAAATCCTGATTTCCAAGGGAAAACTGAGTTGCTACTGCACAATGGGTAATAAGTAATATCTCTGTAATGCAGGAAATGCTCTAGAGTACCTGTAAGTACTTTCTGTAACTACAGTCAATAGCAGACTATGATCATCTAATTCAGGCAGGACTGCTAATGGCCCAGACTCTTTGAGAATGAAGGTGTGGGTCATTTCACCAGGCAAAGAATCTTGACCAACTAAAGTGCTTGCTGAGAACAAAGGGAATACAGGCACACCTCATTTCATTGTGTTTCAGTTTATTGCACTTCACAGACTGCTTGTTTTTTAAACCAATGCGAGTTTTCTGACAACGCTGCTGTCAAGCAAGTCTGTCGGCACCGTTTTTCCAACAGCATATTCTCACTTTGTGCCTCTCTGTGCCAATAAACTTTTCCATTATTATCATTTGTTATGGTGATCTGTGATTAGTGATTTCTTTCTTTCTTTTTTTAAGAGGCAGGGTCTTGTTCTGTCTTCTAGGTTGGAGTGTAGCAGTGAAATCATAGTTCACTGGCTCACTGTAGCTTTGAACTCTTAGGCTCAAGTGATCCTCTTGTTCAGCCTTCTGAGTAGCCAGGACTGTAGGTTTGCAACACCATGCTTGGCTAATGTAATTTTTTTTTTTTTTTTTGTAGAGACAGGGTCTTGCTTTGTAGCTGGGCTTGTATCAAACTCCTGGCTCTGAGCAATCCTCTTACCTTGGCATCCCAAAATACTGGGATTACAGGTATGAACCACCACACCCAGCCTTGATCAGACATCTTTGATGTTACTATTGTAATTGTTTTGAGGTGCCACAAACTGCACCCATAGGAGACAATGAACTTAATTGATAAAGGTGTTTTGACTGCTCTACCAACTGAGCAGTTTTCCTGTCCCTATCCCTCTCCTGGTGCCTCCCTTGTTCCTTGAAACACGATAATATTGAAATGAGGCCAATGAATAACTCTACAATGGCCTTCAAGAATTCAGGTGAAAGGAAGAGTTGCCTATCTCTCATTTTAAATCAAGAGCTAAAAATGATTCAGCTTAAGATGGCATGCATGTCAAAAGCCAAGATGGGCTGAAATTTAGGCCCTAAACAGTTAGCCAAGTAGTGAATGCAAAAGAAAAGTTCTTGAGGAAATTCAAAGTGCTACTCTAGTGAACATATGAATGATAAGAAAGCTAAACAGCTTTATTGTTGATCTGGAGAAAGTCTGAGTGGTCTGGTTAGACAATCAAACCAGCCACAACATTCCCTTAAGCCAAATCCTAAAACAGAGCAAGGTCCTAATTCCCTTCAATTCTATGAAGGCTGAGAGGTGAGGAAGGTACAGAAGAAAAGTTGGAAGCTAGCAGAAGTTGGTTCAAAAGATTTAAGGAAGGAAGGAAGCCATTTCTGTAACATAAAAGTGCAAGGTGATGCAACAAGTGCTGATGTAGAAGCTGCAGCAAGTTATCCAGAAGATCTAGCTGAGACCATTGATGAGTGTAGTTACATGAAACAACACATTTTCAATGTAGACAAAACAGCTTTCTACTGGAAGAAAATGATGGCCTTCTAGGACTTTCATAACTAGAGAGGAGACGTCAATGTTTGGCTTCAAAGCTTCAAGGGACAGGCTGATTCTCTTGTTACGGGATAATGAAACTGATGATTTGGGGTGAAGCCAATGCTCATTTACCATTCCAAAAGCCTTAGGGTCTTTAAGAATTATGCTAAATCTCCTGTACCTATGCTCTCTATAAGTGGCAAAACAAAGCCTGGATGACAGCACATCTGTTTATAGCATGGTTCACTGTAGATTTTATGCCTGACATTAAGACCTACTGCTCAGAAAAGATTCATTTCAATTACTGCTCCTTGACAACAGATCTGGTCTTCCAAGAGCTCTGATGATACACAAGGAGATTCATGTTGTTTTCATGACTGCTAACACAACATCCATTCTGTAAGTCATGGAACAAAGAGTAATTTCAACTTTTAAGTCTCATTTTAAGAAATACATTTTATAAGGCTATAGATGCCAGAGACATTGATTCCTCTGATGAATCTGGGGCAAAGTTACTTGAAATCCTTCTGTGAAGGATTCACCATTTTAGATGCCATTAAATATCTGCTTTATTGCAGTTGTATAGAATGGATCTCCCAATATATTTGAGGTACATCTGTACTAAATGGGTAGCAGAAAAAGGTAGTTATAAATACCAGCTATAAGTACATAATTGGTTGTAAAAATAAAGCATGTAGTAGTATTTATTTTGATATGAATATTTTTGTATATGCATATAAGCAAAATATTTTTGTTTTCATGTTCTCTTATTCCCTTACCATCTAATATAATGCACTGTCAAAAGTAATTAACTTTTATTTCTGATATTTAAATTATAGGTACCAAGGGTGAGAAGAAAGAATATCAGCAAAGGACAATTAAGGGATTTTGTTCCCTCTTCTAGGGAAGGGGTTAGTGTGTTTTCTTTCGATTGTAGTTTGTTTTCTATTGTACATTTCAATGGCTGTATCATATTTAGCGGAAGCATGATTTTCTTAATATTAATGCCTTTATTTGGAGAATAAGTCTATTTTGAGGAGATGTACATGAATGCCAACTTGGCAAAAGGTGGACTGTGGTGGCTTTTGAATGTGTCAATTTGGTTAGGTTGAACTACATTTCCCAGAATCCCTTTCCTGTCTGTTTCTGGTTAGGATGGTACACAAAGGAGATTTTTTTTTGGTGGAAAATTTGGAGGGGAAAAGTGAAGCAGCAGCTATTTCTAGTTCACACATGTTGTCACTTATCTGCTGGCTTGCCTTGTGTTGTGAGGCAATAGCTAGGAGCGCATCTGCTCCACCTTCCCATGAATTCTCCTTCAGCATCTCTGACTCCTGGAGCTGGTGCATGTGTTTAGCTCCATGACAAAGGGCACAGGGCTTCTACAGAACATCTGCACCAACAAAGACAAAAGCAGCAAGAGCTGATATGGGCTGGGTGTGGTGGCTCATGCCTGTAATCTCAGCACTTTGCAAGGCCAAGGTGGGAGGACTGCTTGAGCTCAAGAGTTCAAGACCAGCCTGGGCAACACAGTGAGACCTCATCTGTACTAAAAATAAAAAAATTAGCTGAGCATGGTGGTGTGTGCCTGTAGTCCTATCTACCTGGGAGGCTGAAGTGGGAGGATCGTTTGAGCCCTGGAGATAAAGGCTGCAGTGAGCTAAGATTGCACCACTGCACTCTAGCCTGGGCAATAAAGCAAGACTCTGGGGAAAAAAAAACAACTGATATGGGTTTAAGCGTATCTTCCTGGACTCTGACTCTTGCTTATGGGTTCTAGCTCATTGTTGTTCTCTGCTGCTTTACATTTATCTTCCCTTACCAACTCCCTGCTCTGTGAATTCAAGCTCCTCCATCAGATATAAGGTCAACATCCTTACAGAGATCGCTTAACCAGTCTCAGGTAAAATCCCAGTGACAAATCCTTTCCTATATGCAGTTTATCTTCTTTATTTGTGGATTCTAAATGTGAAAATTCACCTACTCACTAAAATTTATTCGTAACCCTAAAATCCATACTCAAGCGCCTTTTGCAGTTATTTGTAAAATGCACATGTGCAGGGTGGAGAAAAATTTGAGTCATCCATTCTTAATTAAGGTTGAACAAGGTCATGCTCTGCCTTCTTGTTTCAGATCTTACATTATAAACAAGTGTCCTATTAATGGACTATTTAGTACCATATTTTTCTACCTTTGTGCCTTTTTGGGTTTCACTGTTTACAATAGCGCACACATGTAGTGCTGAAGTGCTGTGTAGTGTATGCCTTATGGAGAAAATATGTGTTAGATAAGCTTCATTCAGGCACGAGTTACAGTACTGCTGGCCATGAGCTCAATGTTAATGAATCAACAATATATATTAAATAGGGTATCATTAAACAGAAAACACATAAACCAAGTTTACATATTGATTGGTTGACAAAAATGTGACCAGAAGCTCGCAGGAACCTGGCCTTGTATTTCATCTAAGAGCAATGATTATTTGCTAATTCAGTGCTTTTAGTGATGTCACAGAATATAACTACATAAATAATGAAAAGTGATTGTATAAAATATAAGAACACACACACATATATATACACATATGTGTCTGGGTATATGTGTGTATATATGTCTGTCTGTCTGTGTGTGTGTGTATAGCAGCATATACATCGTCTAGTGGTTCTGTCTCTGTGGTTGAACCCTGACTTATAGACTTATAAAATTCAGCTATGATGATAGTGAAGCTCAGTTGAAGTTTAGGTATTAATAATAGTGATGTTTAGTTATAACAATAGTTTTGGACCTAGAATCTGAAATATTCTCCAAATTATTTCCTTCAAATATGTAAACGTATTTTCAACTTTAAGTATTCAGTGATTAGCTGTCACTTACGATTGTTAACATAAAGTAGTTTGTGTTCCAAACTTTTACCCATTCTCCAATACCCATGGCCAGAGTAAGCTCATAGTTCTGTTATCAGTTATAACGAGATGCCATTGCTCACTTTATTGAGAACTATGAAAGTCAAAACCAGAAAGCTTATAAATGTCACTCTCTCTTCTTACCTAATGGTCACATACAAAGACTTCGGGCTGGAAGTCAGTGCTATCCTTAAACTTCCTAGATAGCCCAAATACTCCTGAGGTGCTCACCTCTTCACCTCCTCCCTTTAAATAGGCAAGGCAGTCTTGCCTTTGTTCCCTGCGGACATCTTTAGATCCATTCCTGCTGCTGCTCCTTTAATTGCTGTCTCCTTTGCATAGGATGCCATCTTGTATGTTTTCGCACAGTCCAGAGTCTAACACAAGAACCAACTAAAATCTTTGCATGAATTTTTTTTTCAAAAGTCTCTAGGACACACAACATCCTTGACTGCCTGTCATATCATTGAGTTGGAACTCAATCAGAGACATATATCCTATGAAAATCCTGTATGTCTGCCCAATCCTTGTTTAGTTATTTATGTATATATTCCTTATCTCCCTAAGCTTCAACAGCAGTTGTCTATGCTACTCTCGAATTATTTCACCTATTCATCTTACTGAGTTTGTTGGTAAGCATTTTAAGCTACTTAATAAATTTGTGGTGGTAGATTAGAACCATGTATAACATTACCAGTAATTCATCCAACAACTCAAGGATAAAAGCAAACCAATTCATAAAATAGAATACTACATTTCATTAGTATATTTTTCACCTTTAAAAACAACAACAATCATGTATCTCTCATCAAACACATACCTGCTGAGACCCGGGGGCAATCAGGTAGCATGGACTCCACTGATGTATCTAATGGTTCAGAGCTAGAGACCCAATTACAACAGTTCTGCAATGTAATAGAGACAATATTGTTGAAATATAATTTAAGCCGAGACCAAATTTGTAGGAAGACATTAATTTATTCTATAAAATCAACCACTAGAATGTATTCAGTTTATTTTCCAAACACTTAACATGTTTTTCTTACGTAAACAGTAATTATTCATAATTAACATGACTGTGAAAAAGTTTTTGTTTGTTTGTTTTATAAGTCAGCAAATCATCTGTGCTGATACTAAGATGACATGTAAGGGCTGGGGGCGGTGGCTTGCACCTGTAATCCCAGCACTTTGGGAGGCTGAGGCAGGCGGATCATTTGATGTCAGGAGTTCAAGACCAGCCTGGCCAACAACCCTTTCTCTACTAAAAATACAAAAATTAGCCGGGCATGGTGGTGCATGCCTGTAGTCCCAGGGACTTGGGAGGCTGAGGCAGGAGAATGGCTTGAACCCGGGTGCAGGAGGTTGCAGTGAGCTGAGATTGCGCCACTGCACTCCAGCCTAGGCAACAGAGGGAGATCCCATTTCAAAAAAAAAAAATGACATGTAACCTTCCATGAACCATGATGCAATATATTTCCAAGAGAAGTTTAGATGGTCAAGAAGTAAACAAATAAAGAGATTATAATTAAGAGAAAATGAAAAAAAAGTATCAATTTTTAACTTTTAGATAAAGTAAATATTAACATAAGAAAGAATAACCACTTTTTAAACTATATTCTTTGTGTAATAAACTGATTTTGCATTTACTCCTCAAAATCTGACACATATAAGGATACTATCTTTTAATTTTTACTTTGACTTGCTTTAATGAAGGCTGTATCAAAATAGTTATAAAGAATCACCATCTGGTGAGTTGTAGCTGTGTGTCTATGGACACAAAGCCTTCAATATTAAAAATTAGGTAATTTTTAATAGTAACAATGTAAGGTAACGATAATTTACAATTCAGATAAGTAAAATAATCAATATCCCTTCTATACATTTTAAGTTGGTATTTGAAGTCAGGCTGAAAATATGTGATTATCCCCATATGGTTTTTAAACAATTTCTCAACACACACGCACACACACACACACACACACACACACACACAATGAATTTCCAGACAGATTTTATTTTAAAAGAAATCATCCCATCAATCATTTTGGAAAAATCGGTGATTGCTATTCTGGTAAACAAGCATGTATTGTGTATTTTTAGATGCTTGCTGCCCTGGTTGTGCACCATGGAATCCGTCCTCACTATGGAAAGATCCTTGACTGGTAGATCAAGTGTCTTATTGTATTTCCTTAATTCATTCTGTCTGGAAGAAGATGTCAGCTGTGTTGCAGTGAGGAGAGAATTTCAAAGGCCCCAGTCCCCACCAATAAAGGCCGAGGAATGGCTTTTGAATAGATTTGTCAAGGCAACCCTACTGTTCTGGGACCAGGGAGAGCAGGAATAACATAAAGGAAGGGTTGCTGTATGAGATTAGAAAGTGAAGTTCACAAAGCATGGCAGATTTTTGTAAGAAACAGTAGATCAATGAAACTATTGAACTGTGTAGGAAAAAAAAAACATGAAAACAAACATAACATCTAGTAATGTTCTTAAATGCTTTCTCTCTTTTTACATTTAAAATGGATAAAATATTAGTATTTTTCATGCATTACAAAAGCTTGATGGTTTAAAATGGATACATATTCTATAATGTGCTCTCCTAATCTTAATTAGCAGTTGAATGCAAAATGATACAATGTAAGAGTAGAAATTATAAAAGGAATAGGGTTTTAGAAGATATTTCATACATTTGAAATAAGTAAAATTAATATTACCATTGATAGAACACCACATCAGAGAGTTCTAGATAATGCAGAAGATTAGCACACAATTAGCCAGCTTTTATATACAATGTGACACTTGCTTGTAAGAAATAAGTATTCTCCAAAGCAGTGTCAAGATATGTAAATGGATGATTTGTTTTATCATTCATCACAGCCCCTAATAAATTCAAAAATCATGACTTCTATAGGTACTAAAAATAGGCTCCCAATGATACAGGGAGATAGCTTCAATGAAGAATGACTTTCTCTTTCTCTCTCTTTTTTTTTAAACAATTCAGTCTTTTCAATGACAGCAATTAGCACTACCGACAGACAGGCAGCGATTAGGTACTGTATGTATTTTAATTATTATTCATCCAACTAGTACCTCCAAATCTGATGAAAGTCAGCTATTAACCAGGTGATATGTCGGTCTTCCTACTGCTCACCTACATTTCACATATGTAAAACTATGTCTTACAGGATTTTCTAGTATTAATACAAGTGATGGCACATTACAATATGCAGAGAATTAATCATTTTCTGAATTGTTACTTTAAAAAGCTAAACAAAATGAACTTTTGTCCAGTTTGCTTAGATCACCTTTAACTGAAACACTTAAAGCAAAATATGTTTGTGAAATTTCAGTTTTTATCTAGACAGGTTTAAGGCTTTGATCTCTCATAAAAACTGGACAGAAGTTAAACACTCTATAGTTAAAGTATGTCCAAAAGTTCTCTGGAATGACAAGGTACCTGTGTACAACTTATACAAATTCTGATATGGTCATTTCAGAGTGTGTGTGTGTGTGTGTGTGTGTGTGTGTGTGTGTGTGTGTGTTTGCATGAGCACGCACAGGGGCATGTGGCATTTTTACCCCATTGGAAAAATTATATAGAAAAATGGGCAAAACGAGTTAAATGTTTACTATATAATAGAGTATAATGAAATTAAATAAACATATGCAAAGAAATGCAACTATTATGTTTAAATTCAATCTGTCTGAAATTTTATTTTATCAAATCTAACTCCCTATTCTGAGATGTGTTTCTACAGTTTAGAAGCCAAGTCTCTTTTGCTGCTTTCCTGATACTTACATATCCCTTTTATCAATGCCCCAGTTTGGCCCCATTCCAATTTTTAGTTGAGATGAACACTACCAAAGTATTCTGGGTGGTGATGCAGGCAGCCCTACCTAAATTCAAAATATGCTGGAGTGGGTTAGCAGCCCCTGATATTTATTCTCAGGTCCCCTGAGTAGGCAATAAGGCACGCTGAACCAGAGGTACCAATAGTATCATGCTTGAGTCTCAGATGCAGCCTCCGGTAGTCCCAACAAACAAGCATAGAGAAAGAAGGGCTTGGCCAGGGCAGCCAGATGAGGACAGACTTCATTAATGTTTCTCTGGGTCTGAAGAAAAAAGAGGTAATGTACCAAGTGTTTCTTAAAGCTAAGTGTTTTCATTTAAACATTTTTTTTTTTTTTACCCTAAAATGTTGATCCTATAGATCTTTGTGGTTGTAAATGTCCCTTTTTGTAAAATCAAAAATTTGGGGAACTACTGATATGGATTAGAAATGTCTATAAGCCACAGTGCTGAGTGACTCCCTTTGACATTTGAACCAAGGGTTAGCAATATTTCAGAGTAGGGGTGAAATGAATTAGTTTTATTAAATAAGAAGATTATAGTTTAGTATATTATATTTAAAGAGAAAAGTAGGTAGTAGCTACTCTTGTACAAGGTGTTTGGAGGTATTTGGAGATGCTTACTGCTTTGGTTGAGGCCATATTATTATTCAATTTTATTGTGTTTGTCTGAGTTGTAAATCATTATTGCTTTAAAGGTTGATTTTTAATGTGAAAGGTTTTGTGCCCTCAGACCAATATAGCTATGGTTCACTAGGTCATGTTTCTAGGGCCCCACACTCAAGCTGAATGGTGATGGAAAGGGTTCACAACTATTACGTAGAACCATACATCTGGTGTGGCTGGAGAACTTCAGAGGCCAGCGGGATGCTGGGAAACATCTGCCCACTCAGCCTGGACAGTCCTGGGGCTCGAAGTAAGAAGTACCTCAGGAGCTGCCTTCAGTTACCCTTTAACTCTCCTCAAGAGGCTGGCTCAGCATCTATGTGTGGTCTTTTAGTTCAGAATAGGTTTCACTTGGAGTAATTGCTCAAAGTAGTACTCTTTGTCTTTCTCTCTCTTGCTTGTTTCTTTCTTATGGAGCTTTTGCTCTGTTGCCCAGGCTGGAGTGCACTGTTATGATCTCAGCTCACTGCAATCTCTGCCTCCTGGGTTCAAGTGCTTCTCCTGTCTCAGCCTCCGGAGTAGCTGGGATTATACGCACCCACCACCACTGCTTGGCTAATTTGCATATTTTTAGTAGAGACGAGATCTCACCATGTTGGTCAGGCTTGTTTCAAACTCTTGATCTCAGGTGATCCACCCGCCTTGGCCTCCCAAAGTGCTGGGGATTACAGGCGTGAGCCACTGCACCCGACCTGACCTTCTTTCTTTAAAGGAAATTGCTATTAAAATTTAGAAATTATACAAGTAATATAATAATATGTTCCTTAGCCTTTGTTCTGTATGCTAAATTGGTAGGTTTAAAAAATTAGCTTTTTATAAAATGAATACATAACATCAATTACTTTTTTTTATTTTTATAGATTTAGGGGGTTCAAGTGTACTTTTGTTACATGGATATACTGCATAATGGTAAAGTCTGGGCTTTTAGTGTAACTGTCACCCCAAATAGTATACATCATATCCAATAGGTAAGTTCTCATCCTTCATCTTCCACCTGCCACCTTTTGGAGTCTCCAGTGTCTATTATTCTACTTAGTATGTCCAGATGTACCCATTGTTGAGCTCCCACTTATAAGTGAGAACATGTGGTTTCGGAGTGACTTCACTTAAGATAGTGGCCTCCAGTTCCATCCTTTTTGCTGTAAGATATAATTTCACTCATTTTTATGGCCGAGGAGTATTCCATAGTAAATATCTGCATATATCTATCTAAATATATATAGATATGTACCACATTTTCTTTATCCAGTCATCCTCTGATGGATGCTTAGTTGATTCCAAGACTTTGCTATCATGAATAGTGCTGCAATAAACAGACCAGTGTAGATGTGTTCTTGGTAAAATGACTTCTTTTGCTTTGGATAGATACCTAGTAGTGACACTGCTGGATCAAACAGTAGTTCTATATTTAGTTCTTTGAGAAATCTCCATACTGTTTTCCACAGAGGCTGTACTAATTTGCATTCCCACCAACAGTGTATATGCATCCCCTTTTCTCTGTTTCCTTGCCAACATCTGTTGTTTTCTGCTTTTTTAAATAGTAGCCATTATGACTGGTGTGAGATGGTATCTCATTGTGGTTTTAATTTGCATTTCTCTGACGATTAGTGATGCTGAGCATTTTTTCATATGCTTGTTGACCACTTACATGTATCACATTAATTTAAACATACTTAAACATACTTACAAAAAACTTTCCAACACCCATGCTTAAGACAACAGCCCTTTCCTGTAATCCAGGTTTGTTTTCTTTTCATTATTTCAAGGAGTCTTGCAGAGGGGATAGGAAATAAGAAAGGAGAAAGAAAAGGAGAGGAAGTTTCATCCTAAGTGTTTGGAAACGCTGGACTCTTATCTTGCCAAACCACACTGTAATCTTCTCTACAAGAGGTCACACATTTAGGTGGGTTCCTACAAGGATACCTGTCATACACTTTTACAGCCTCTCTTTTTGTTCTCATTTTGGAAAGGATCACTGAGCAAGGGCAATTTCAAAGCTCCATCAGGAATGATACATAATATAAGTCTCTGAGATATTATAGTGTTTTCCATAATAACACATCTCATTTCTTTATATAGTATCATTTGCTTTTCAAAGAGCTTTCATACTTGATTATCACCTTTGATTCTCACAGTATTTCATGAAGTAGATGGAATAGGAATTATTGTTTCTAATTCAATTATGAAACAGACCCAAAAAGATGGAGTGGTTTATCCAAGATTATAAATCTTAGCAAACTAGTTGGTACAAGCTAAATTCTTAATTATTGATTTACCTAGCCAGAGCCATTATCAAAATTTAGTTCTCCCATATGCTTGTTCTGAATTACTTCCAGTATGTCACCCTGTTTTCCTTTTGTAAGATATTTTGAATATGCAAACCATTCATAAAACAAAAGATGAATACAGTTTATGTGTTTTATATTATTTGGGAGTGAGACTATAACAACAGTGACAGCTATAACTTACCAAACTTTTTAAAAGTGCCAAGAAACTGTGCTATATCTTTACATATGTTATTTTCCAACAATGTTTGCAAGGTAGGTATTATAGTTTACAGATGAGAAAACTGAATCTCAAAGAGATAAAATAACTGCTTAAAACTACAAAGTTATGTAAGTAATTGAGCTGGGATTTCAATTTTGGTAGGTCAAAATACAAAACTCTTCAAACTGCTTCCCAAAGGCTTAATTGAGGAAACTGAAAGAACTATCCAAGAACTAGGGCACTTATAAAATTTTATAAGTTTTGCAAAAGCTATGCTTGCAAATAAATTAATGGCAGCCTTGATCAAATGATGATGAATTCAACTACTGTCCAGTCCATTCGATGGAAACTGCACAGATGAATACATTCTGATTTTTGAAAGGAACACCTAATCCAACCTTAGTTAGAAATACTTAAAAAGTAAACCTAAATAAATATTGTTATATTTATCATCTGGAATGAAAAAATCATGAGCAAGGATGTTTTTAGTTTGAGCCAAGTATCAAATTCCATACTATTTATGTGTGGGGCGAAAAAGTTACTAACAGCCCATTTATTAACCTTACTACTTATGTAATGCTTTCTATGTGGTCATCAAACACCTGCATGTTAGAAAATATTTTAAAAACCCATCTTTATATGTTGATAGTATTAGGAGGACTGGAATAAAAATATTTTAAACTTTTGCATGATGAAAGTACTTTTTCTAATGCAGAAAAACAACAGTGATAACAGACTGGTGATAATATAATTCTACTATGAAATTACATAGCCTAATTTTTCTATCTCTTCAAACATTAACTCTGTGGTCCTTGCAGTGTATCATGAGGGCTGGTAGAATTTACCCATCACACAGTCCTATGGTATCAGCTGAAGAGCCACCTGGGTATTCTATCAGAAAACACTGGAAGAAAACCAGAAAGGTCAATCAGCTCATTCACAGTATGTAAGTAAATGACTAAACAATTACCATGGCACAGGGTGGCTGATGCCAACTGCTTATAATATCAGAAAGATAAATAAAAATAAAAGAAAATTTCAGCTGGCTATCTGAAATAGGAATTAAAAAAATAACAGGCTGAAAGTTAAAATAATAATAATAATGGGAGCATATTCAATGAGTCCTTGTTAGTTTTCAGGTTCACCAGCCCTGAGGAAGTGTGAAAAGAAGCTTTCTTAGCCTGAGGCTGAACCATGGCTAGCCCCTGGGTTTATCTTAGCTCAAGAGTCTGGCATAACAGTATTTCAGCTTTTTTCTTCTCTTCCCTCTACTGGATGTAGTTAGCCAATCCATTTAAGAGTGGCACATACTGACTGCCTTTCAAGAAGAAAAGGAGACCAAGTGTACCTTATGCTTCTTTCTTGTAACTAAGCAGCACCAATGCTAAATAGCTAGTGGAAAAATTAAGCATCAGGGAATAAGAATCTCCTAACTCCATGACCTTTTTCAGCCAAAGTTCCTACCGTAGATTGAACATTATACATATATAGTGTTCTGTAGAAACCCAAAAAGAAGGGAGGGGGGCTTTCAAAAATATTAGTTCTTCACACGGGTTTTCTATTATTATTTTAAGCATGTCTAGCCTTTTCTATTTCCTCTCAATGTTCTGCCTCTAGAAAGGGAATTTGAGGATGGGAGGTGTTACAGGTTGATGGGGGCTCAAGATAAAAAGACTCACATCCATTCATCTCAGCACTAAAAAAAAAGACAAAACAAACAATCAAACAAACAAAGAAAAAAATAAAAACAAGTCTCACCTCTCTCATCCATTCTCGAATTGTTTTGCCAGCTTCTTGATGCCACACATTGTGAACAGAGTCTGTCAATGCCACAGCAGTTACCTTATTTTTTACATCTGCTTCTCGTTGAATCATCTGTTTCAAAAAAGGAAAATAAAATATTGTCTATAATTGTTTTTCCTACTGGGTGCAGCCTGCTTAGTCAGAAATAACAATAATATTATATTAAAAATGAAAAAGCAATATGCATCTCTGGTTCAAAGTTACTCTTTTTTGCACTGAATACATACCCTATTCTTGTCTAGAAATGTGAAAAGACCTAATATTTTCCTTTAAAAAGATAATACCACTTAAGTCCTAGAACTACACAGCTCTATTATTTTCCATGTGGTTTGACAATTCAAGGATTAAAGGGATCACAGGGGAATCCCTGAGGGTTTCTTTTACAAGTTTCTTCTACCATTTCCTATTTCAGTGCTTCAGGGAAGTTAGTACTCGAGGTTCACTGTTAGCCACTTAGGACTAACTTCTACTAATTTTCAATAGATGGCATATCAGTAAAGAAAGATATATCTTGCTTTCACTTTTCCAATTTAACTAGCCTATTCTTCACCATGGCCTTGTAATTCCTTGGTGTTTTAAATGCCCACAAAGATATTTTTTGTTCAAAGTCTATCAATATAATTTTGCTTCCTAAGATATTTCTTTATGTTGACAAAGTATTACATTGTATAATAACTTCTTCCTATAGAATGCTATTTGTACAAAACAAAATAGCTTCTAAAATAAGAAAAAAAGAGTTGCTTGGCTTGAAGGTAATGAATTCATCAGTGGTCTGCCAGATAAAGAAATTAAAAGCTAAAATTTCTACATCAAAAGAAATGAAAAAACGTTTAAATCTACTACACTAGTGACCTTAATTTGGCATAATAAACATAAGAAAGCTTAAAAAATTACAGTTAAAATATCAGAAATAGTAACCTTGCATTTCATAATAATGTTCTTTTTTTTTGCTTCAAATTTCTTTTCTCCCTCTAAACTCTTTTATTGAAAAAAAGAACAATTTATCTATCATTTGCTGTTAATTTCTATGAATTGTCTATCAAAAATATAATAGTGCACTTCAAAAAAAAAAAAAGAATTCTGAATGGTGATGAAAGTTCATATAGATAAAGAACACTGCACACCATGCTTATGATACCAAAGGATGCCTGTTAGTATTCTGAATTTAAAATGTCTCTCTCTCCCTTTTAAATTTTTTGAAACCCAGCATATTCACATACTGTCTCAATGAATATTACCTAATGGGAATCCAGCTCACTGTTAATGCTGCCTCAGCAACATTTCTGCACCTCAAGTGTTTGTGTCCTGTGTTTTCTGCTTATATAATGTAAAAATCTTAAAATTTAATATTGGTTACCAACATCATAATATTACTGTAAAACTTTATCTTGCAATACCAATAATATTTTTAAAAGCATAAAATAATCCTCTAGTTTAATATTTCACATGAATTATTAAGTAGTATGCTACCTTCTTCTAGATTTTATTTTACAAATAGATTCTCATTGGATCACATTGGCACTAGGACATAAAAGTTTAAACCAACAATAAAACCCAAAATTCCACAACAGTGAATCCATCTGGCTTATGAAGAAATTACGTGTCCTTATTCTCATTTTCTAAATAGTAACACTTTACATCTAGACCAATTGTTGCTGAAGTACAAAATAAGAACATACTTTCCTGGTATTCTAAGGATATGTTTGTGTTTTAAAATATTTGACCTGGATTTTGCTCTGGTTAACATATGCAGATTTATTTAAGACAGCATCTGAAGACACTAAATCTTGAGAGCCATTTGTGAAATGAGATAAAATGAAGTAATGAATTGGTGAGGAGTTAGTGTTAAAGTAGAAAACCTGGAGATTAAAATTCTACAAGTTGGAAAAATACAGAGTTGTCAGAGGGATCACTAGAGGAAAATATCTGTAGTCTGTCTTTCTGGCTGATGTTTCATACTATGGAAATGATAACACGTGATTTATCATCACATCATACTATCACATTATAATCCAATATGATACTCTCTTACACTGTTATCATACTTTAAAATTTAAAAATCACTTTCATATTTTATTATTACAGGTGGGGAATGGCCAAATTCCAGAAGATCTTAATGAATAGCTGTTTACAAATGAAGCCAGTAACAAAGAATTTCCAATATTTGACTGTTTGGGGTTAGTAGAATTGTGAATAAGTGAATATCTTAACAGGCTCTTTAGACTATTTATCTCTGTTCCAGCCTTGCTGCAGCCTAATTTAGTAGTCCTGGAACTACTTGTAACTGCCATTTCTGTCCAGACCCTCTGCTTCCTGCATTTGTTAGTCTGGGTCACAGTCATCCCTTATTTCTTCCACTATGAATGAGCACTGACAAAAAATACCAAAGAGAGGCAATGGTGGGGGGAGATGGAATTGAGTTTGCTTAAGAGACAGACTTTAGGTGAAATATAGCCAAAGCAAGAAATGAGTAGAAGCACAGGTGGGCAGGAAAAAACCTTCTATATTATGATCTGTAACAGAAGACCATAATAGTCTGGAAAACTCTCTGAAAGGGAGAAAGCCATATCATCAAAGTCCTTCTACATAACAATCTAAGGTGAATATGGCCTTAATTATGGTCTGTTGATATGAACAACTTGAAATTCCTTGTAAAATGCTTTCTAAATGGGCATATGAATATTTTTCTGAGGAGAAGATTTTTAACTTTCATGAGATTCTCAAAGGAATCTTAGTCTGTAAATATGATAAGGCCATGTTATCTAAATGTCTCCATATATTCTTGAATGAATTATGAAGTATCTAGTAAGAGATCCCCTTGAATAATTACACTTAAGGTCAACTTCCATACTATTTTTGTTACAATATCTTCAGTATGGTATCAAGAGTTGGACAGAAGTGATGACAAATTTTGACACCTCAGACATCAACATCCTAAAATTCCATGGCTTACCAGGCTATATATGGTAAAGTTACAATTAAAATATTGCTTTTATTTGTCTGTGTATAATATTTATTTTAATCTGAATATCAGTTTCCAGATTTCAAAATAAAATACAAATTAATTCTCATTTCACTCTCAAATAATATGGAAATGTATGCAAAACTTGTAATACTTTCCCTATTTGTGGATAAGTAAACTGAGACAGTTTAAGTAACTAGTTAAAGGCCAACCAGTCACAAAGTGATAAAACTGTGACTGGACCTTGGATATATGTGATGTTCTTTCATCTGCATTACATAAGGTCTACTTCTCAGTAATACATAACACTCTTACATGAATAAACTCATTTGATGAATTCCCTTTTCATATATACAGCATTTTATTCACTTGGACATTTTTTTTTTAATGGTAAAAAGATCCAGATCAGTAAGGAATGTTGAAATTCTGAAAATCATGCCAAGAGAGAAATCAGCCAGGAGCAGAAACTGACAATAGCACTTTAAAATTATTACAGTTCTAAAATAAATAATGCCTAGGGTAAGAGGGACAATCAGATAGATATTCCTATGAATCATATAGATAATTTCAGCATCAATAAAAAAAGTAGCGCTGTTACCTGATATTTTTGTTTCCTTAATTCTATCCATTTATCCACTTGCAGTCTTTTCACTTTAGCTTAAACATAATTAATGTGTTCTTTCCTTCACTATATGGCATGCTCCTAGTCTGACAAAAGTTTAAGCCACTAAATATCAAGTACAGTACTTTCAATAGATTAAAAACATATGCCATCTATATGCAAGCTCATATTAACACTGCTGATGGGGTTGAAATGGAGGGAGGGAAATCCTGTTTATCATTATTTTTTCTTCCAGGGTAAGAGTTAAAAAATTAACTAACAGTGACAAGACAGTGAGTTTGTTTAAGAGTATCTAGTGAGATGAAGACCACAGGACCAAAGGGAGGTGCTGGAGGGCCAGAGCCAGCAAGGCTGCCTCTGCTTCCTTCCACGTACAGTGCAGGCCTTCCACAGGGCTACTACCATGTCTCTCTCTCCAGAAATCCTGTAGACCTTTTCTGTCCACCTAATTTACCTCACCATGCTTTCTCTCAGGTCCTCAAATGACGTACCTGCCTACTCTCTTCACAGATACCTGGCCAAATTGCATATGCTTCATGTTATCCTAAGCATTCCGCAATTTCCTGTACGTGTTTAAAAACTGTTTTAGCATTTCTCTGGATTTCATTTCTTCCAGAACTCTACCATAAATGACTTTCCGCAAAGGAAAACACAAAGATTCTTTCACTTCTGCCAAACTGAAGTATGATTTAATTTAATTTAAATTGAATTAAGGTAAAGAGATGCCTTAATTTACTTTGAAGGCAGGGACATGTTGATGTTATAGGGATGCTCTGCCATGATGTCTTTGGCATATCTCAAATCCAGGGGCCTTGGGTTATGGGAATTATAAAAACAATCCAATTCAATCTCCAAACCTAAAGGAGAAGGAAACTCTAAATTGGGTTGGTTTCACCTTAACCTAAAAGAAGTAGATGCATAATTTCATCTTCCTGTATTTGTAGCCTGGCAGCCATGGCACTCAGAATAATTACTTCTCCTTATATTTTAAAGTCCAAGGAAATTCCTAAAATGGCCAGTGTGGGTTCTGGTAGAAGCGTGTATGTGTGCATACAGAACCATAGCTATGTTTGGATATATCATATGTTTTAAACATGGTTTTGAAAAAAAAAATAGTCTTCCATCAGCAAAAGCTATTACTTTCATTTTAAATTATGACATGTGTTACACATATGTACTATTGAGGGTTACAGCATGTGAATTACTTGTACAGGAAAGGATATTCTGAAAAGAAAATCAAGTAACACATATTTGCTTCAGATTAGGATCTGACACTACTGTACATTTATAATTCCAAGGATCATTACTACCGTATGAGTATGAATGAATCATCACTCTGGTTAATAGCATAGTTGAGGTTTGAGATGACTTAAAAAAAAAAAATACATGTATATAAATAGATTAGCTCCCTCTAGAGCTCCTTGAGTTAAAATTTCAGATTAACTTGTTTCAAAGGCTTGAAAAGTATAAAATGCTGGTACCTTTTCACTATGCAGATCATAATTGCACTCAGTGCTTCTACTTGAGTGCAGTCTTTATGTGGCTTAATAAAGTATAACATTTTATTACAAACCTCTCCTATCACTTTATATTTCTGCCTGCATATTCCTCATTTCATGGTACTGTGCTATCCAAGCCCACCTGGTTACAAGTGCCCTGTATCAGCCAACTCTGGGTTTGGCAGTCTTTTCTGTTAAGGTCAGAGACTACTTTGTACTATTTTTCCTGAAGATTCTTTTGGACAAGTCTATCCTAACAGAATGCTACTAATAGAACAAATACCATTTTTGGTGTAATACTAAACCTTAATTCTGTCACCCAAGGCACTAGCACCTCTAGTGATAATAATGAAATACACGCACTTCAGTAGATACAATGTGAAGACTAAACTGCCCAGCAGGAAATTCAGACGAGTACGACATTCAACTCTCCTGTTACTTGCAGTTCAAACCTCTAATCTGCATTCACTATTTCTATGTTGAAAGTAGAAGCTTCGGAAGTTAAGTGTAATAGTTAAATTCAAGGATGGTGGAGTCAGATTCCCTGGGTTCAAGTCCATGCTCTGCCACTTCTAGTAACGACACTTTGAGTAAATTATTTTTCTGTACTTCAGTTTTATCATGTGAAACTCATGGGAGATGATAAATCCACTTAAATCATAGGATTATTTTGAGTATTAAATAAAAAATATGTAAAGCAATTAGCAGAGGACCTGGCACATAGTACACAATTATAATAGGTCACCTTACAAAAATATGCAATGTAAACTACTCCAAATCTTTAAAAAGTGCATTATCCTCACTCATATAGAGGAAGCCAACAGAAGTTTAGTTTATAAATGCACTTAATAACAAATACTACTTTAAAAAAGGCATAGGTCCGTAAAGAAAAAGTGTATGAAGGGCTGTTTTTTCCCTTGATGATGTGGTACAAGACTTCCATAACTGCATGGCTAAGAAGTGCTAAGATCTGATTATTGTGCGTATTCAAAATCCTGTTATCAGCACACTGGACTAGTCATATCACTATGCACTTGAAAATGAAAACAGAATTGGTGAAGTGATACTGTGGTAGTTCTGCTTTCCACCCACCAGTGAACCCTTTCAGAATGGCTTGAGTTGGCGACAAAGCATGAAGCCATGGCCCAGCAGTGCCACGCTGAGGGAAAGAGTCCCTTCACCGCCTTGTTTTCTACATAGAGGTAGTATAACTGACTGTATTAAAAAAAGAAAAATCAGAGATACAGAATATGTCCAGAGGCAGGCAGTATACTGTTACAGTTAAAAGCATGCATAGGCTTTAGAATTAGATGTACTTAGATTTTTAGTTTTTGTTAATCATTTTAAGTACAGCCAAATGAGAATAATACCAGTAGTCTCTTCATAGGGCTGCTGGAGCATAAAGGAGATAAGGCATGTAAGAAACCAATAATGTCAGCTATTATTATTACCTTGACATTCATCTGTAATTTCTAAAATATAACCTTCCTTTTAGATGTGGTATCTAAGTGCTCTTCAGGGACATCAAAAGTCATACTGATAGGGTAGCAGTTTTGAAGTATCATACAACTTCTACTTCCATCTCCACCCCTACTTCCCTGATTTTGTAAAGTGATTTGGGCTTGCTTAAATATTTTAAAGGAAATAATTAAGTATAAATAAGATGACTATAGATTCCAGTTTGCCCAGGACAGTCTTAGCTTACTACTATTAAACTGCGCATAATTAATAATAGTGTCTCCTTTCCCTGTTATAGTGCTCTGGTTTGGATAGGAAATAATTTGGTCATCACATGTATAACACAATGTTGAATGCTACTGTGGTAAACAGGTAAAGCTTATAAAGTTTCCTTCTACTCAGTGCTTAGCAATTTAAGTATATACCCCAAACCTATACAGCTGTCTATAAACATGTAGGAAAACATACAAGAGGCATTTCAGAAGGTTTCTAAGTTCAAAATTTAAGAGCAAGCCTTAGGGCTGTGCTGAGCCCCTCACAGATGGACAAGCAGTCTCACACACTGCTTAGATAAACATGGCCAGCTGGATCTCCACTGTAGCAACAGGATAAGACAACATTCTCTCTTCCTGTGCTTTGAAGCCCAGCTTCAGTTCTTGCAACCTTTGTCTAATTTCAGGAAGGAAAAGGCTCTCCACAGGCAAGAACACCAAGGGATAGGGTGTGTAAACTGAAACTTCTTGGGTCACATGCATTTATGAAGATAAGTCTCCAGCCACCAGTTAGGGAAAGGCAAGTTATGATTTATTATTGCAGGCGGCCAGAAGAGAGCAGTAATAATTTCCTTTTCCTTTCCTGCTAGACCATGCTGCCACGTGCAAGCTCTCTCAACAACAAAAAAGCATGTGTAAGATGGGTCTAAAAGAAAAAGAAAAGGAAAAAAAAGCAAACATTAAGTGACTGACAATCTGGGGGCTGAGAAAGAAGACAAGTGCACTACAAAATACATGATGGGGTTGGGGGTGGGAGGGGAAGGTGACTGTTTGAAAAACTTACTCTACCAATCAAAAAACCAGCTAGTTTTATGTAAGAGACAAGTTATATAAAAGACAAGTTATTTAAAAGACAAGTTAATTGTAAGGAAAAAGTAAAAGGGGTCACTCACATAATAAGAAAATCGTTTAAGTGATCATCGTCTCGACTTGCTTGATTAAAATGTTTTATTATACAATAAGACTGACCAGAGTAGACAAGATATTATAAAACACAGATTTGAAAATTACAATGAATATATGTGAAGTGGATACAGTATAAAAGTGTAAGTTAGGATTAATCATTGTCAAACCAAAAAACTAAGGCAGGCTCAGCAAAGGAGACATTTAAATGGTGACATAATCTTTGACGGAAAACTGAGAAAATTTACCGAAACTTTATGAATCTGCTATATATCAAGAAATGTTTCCCACAAATAAGTAGCAAGTATATTCACAATACATAGTTAAAAAATCACTTATCAGCCTTTATTCATTGTATATTAGTATATAGGAATACTTAGGAATATAATCAGGTATATCATGGATATATAAAAGTACTTGGGTGTCAAAACTTGAGTGAAAACTTGTGGCAAAAAAAAACTTATTAGGTTCAGGAGGAAAAGGCATACGCACTTAGCTGGGAGAGAGTTAATACATTTTAGTTTTAAAGCATACCATTTTCTTTTGCTCTAGAAAAAACACAGTTAAAGGATAAGATTTCCTACCACAAAGACATATATAGTCAATATCCAGAGTACTGATATGTGATTTAACAAATTTTCTCTTAAAAACCTTTACTTTAAATTTCCACATAAATGTTTGGTGAATTTGAACTTTTACTAAAGTTAACAAAATACCCTATAAACTAATAATATTTTTATGAAAAAATTCAGGTTCCAATTACCTGTACTGTTTTCAGTATCAAGACTGTAAACTGGCACTAACAGGAAAGGCAGTATTCTAGCAACAAATTCTAGGTCATAGATCATAGCTATAAAGCTGAGGAAGGCATGATTGCTGACCTCTAGGTAGAACTCACATTTTAGGAAGGAAGGCAGGTTAAGATACATTCCGTAGAGACCCTTAATATTCTGAGTATTTATACATAGATTATCTCATTAGATAGAATAATTCCTTTTTAAGTACACTGGCTGGTATCTGAGAGATTATGCACCTGTTTTATGGATGAGAAAACTGATGCCTAGGGAAAGTAAGTGACCCATCCATACCATATTCACATAGTGGTGGCACAGGTAGATTATTTATTTATATTTTTTTAAGAGACATGGTCTTGCTCTGTCACCCAAGCTGGAGTACAGCGGTAAGATCATAGTTGACTGTAACTTTGAACTCCTGGGCTCAAGCAATCCTCCAGCATCGAACTCCTGAGTGGTTAGAACTATAGGCACACACCATCACTTCTGGCTAAATATATATATATACACTTTTTTTGTAGAAACAAGGTCTCACTATATTGCCTAGGCTGGTCTTGAACTCTTGGCCTCAAGCAATCCTCCCATCTTGGCCTCTTAAAGCCCTAGGATTACAAGTGTGAGTCACTGCACGCAGCCTCCATCTTTTAACTTCAGATCCCATCTTTGTACCATGGCTATTTATACATAATATTCTACATTTTTTTTTCTTCTGAAATACTTATAAAACCAATAAGGACTTGTTCGCTGTATTTCCCACTGAAATGTAGGCTCCATTATGGCAGAGCCATATTTGTTAACACCACATTCTCATTCCCTCATTCTCATTTGTTAACACCACATTCTCAGGGGGAATGAGAAAATTTGGTAAATTTTTGAGCTGTTAGGTGCCAGTCATTGTGGACTGATGGAAGTGCTATTTATAAAAATGTAATAGATCAGGGAAGGCGATGGTTAGGAAGCTAATGTCTGGTTTCATATATTTAGAAACAGCTTTTATCACAGGTTGGTTCCCCAGGAAAGACTCTAAGACAGTGTTTAACATGCAGGATTTTTATTAAGAAATATCCTTACAATCAACAAGTGAAGAAGAGAGGGGAATGAGGCAATAATGGACAGAGAGAGAATCAAAGTGACATGCAGGCCCAATTACAGCCTTGCATAACCCCAGGAGAGCTCAGAACCCATCTTTGAGTATGGGCACCTAAGTGGCTGAGGCAATCAGTGATGGAACTGAGAGCTGAAGGATGTCTGCTGAGAGCACACCCAAGGGCTGAGACAATAAGTTCTTTACTGAAGGTGCAACTGAGTACATAGTGCCTCGCAGTGTCCACCACAGGCCATAACAGAAATTATAGCATTTGTTTACCCTACATTCAAATTTGTGCCTTTGACACATTGGATTAATTTGAAAGCCTTGTCTTCAAGCTCTGAAGTTATTTCTTCCGTTTGTTTGATTCCATTGCTGAGACTTTCCAGTGCATTTTGAATTTATCTACATGTGTCCTTGATTTCCAGAAGTTGTAATTGTTTTTAATTTATGCTATTTCACTGAAGAATTTTCCTTTCATATCATATGTCATGTGTCTGATTTTTCAAAAAATTGAACTTCACCTTTCTCTGGTGCCTCCTTGATTAGCTTAATAATCAATTTTTTGAATTCTTTTTCTGACAATTCAGATATTTCATCTTGGTTTGGATTCACCGCTGCTGAGCTGGTATGACCTTTTGGGGGTGTTAAAGAACTCTGTTTTGTCATATTACCAGAGATGTTCTTCTGGTTCCTTCTCACTTGGATAAACTATGTCAGAGGAAAAATCTGGGATTCAAGGGCTGCCATTCAGTCTTCTGTCCCACGGGGTACTCCCTTGGTGTGGTGTTGTCCCACTTCCCCTAGGAATGGGGCTTCCTGAGAGCTGCACTGTAGTTTTTTTGCTCTTCTGGGAAAAACAAACAAACAAACAAACAAACAAACAAAAAAAACTAAGGCAGGCTCAGTGAAGGAGACACTGGGACTGGGGAGTGTCTGCTCAGCTCTGGTTGGTACTGGGGAGTGTCTGCAAAGAGTCCTGTGATGTGATCCATCTTCAGGTCTTGCAGCTATGGATGCCAGCACCTAGCCCAGTAGAGGTAGCAGGGGAGTGAGACGTACCCTGTGAGGGTCCTTGGTTGTGTTTTTTTTTTTTTTTAGTGTACTGGTTTTGTGTTGGTTGGTCTCTAGTCAGGAAGTGGCACTTTCAAGAGCACATCAGCTGTGGCTCTATAGGCAGGATGCAAACTTGTCCTAGGGACACCTGGTTAAGTATTCAGGTTTCTCAGGCAGTGGGCAGGGCCACGGAGCTCCCAAGAGATTATGACCTTTGTCTTACGATAGCAGGGCGATAGCAGGGCAGGTAGAGAAAGACAACCAGGTGTGGGGAGGGACAGGGGTAGAGATAGGTGTGTTTGAGCTCACTCTCTCCTCTGGCAGGCTTGCTGCTGCTGCTGCTGTGCAGGTTGGGGTGTGGTTCCCAGTCCAATGAAGGAATATTCCCAGGGGGATTATGTCTGCCTCTGCTGAGTCATACAGGTTGCCAGGGGAGTGGGGAAAAGCCGGCAGTCACAGGTCTCATCCTGCTCCCATGTGGCCCACAGTCCTAAAGGCCAGTCTCACTCCCACCATGCCCCCCAACAGCACCGAGTGTATTTCTAGGCAGCTGGTGACCAGGGCTGAGAGCTTGCCCCATGACTATGAGCCTCTGTATTGAGAAAGCAGGCAGACTCACAGTTTTTCAGTATCTCAGGGAGCCTGCAGCAGTGACCCAGTTCCTTTGGAGGGTCTGTGGATTCTCATGGCTTTCTTGGTATGTTCTTGTGGTAGTTCTTGGCACATATGTTCGTGATGTGAGCCTTCACACACTGTTCTGTCCATGTGAGTGGGAGCTGCATACTAGTCCTGCCTCCTATCTGCCATCTTAATCGTATACATTCAAATCTAAGTTTTCCTTCCAACTTGCTAACACCTTTATTCATGTACTCAAGATCACATTATGATTTGACTCACTAATAGCTAAGAGATCAAGTAGATTTTTCTTAGATCTTAGATTTTAGACCTCTTACACAGATACCATATTATCCCACTGAATGTTGGATTATGAAGAGAAAAACACAGAGCTAAAAGAATGAGAAGTCTGCTTTCACAAGACTATTGAAAAGCAACAACAACAATAAAAAATCAAAATCATAAATTTCAAAAATTATCCTATAAATCCAGTGGGGAATGACTGGATTTTCTGAATTTCAAATGAAATGTATATGTCAGATAAAGCAATATACCTGTGATTTCAAAACTAAATGCATCAAAGTGCAGAATAATACAAACTTCAAATAAAGTATGCAATCATCACTACTTAGCATCTGCCATAATATGTTCAAACCTGATGGCGCTGGTAGGAGAAAGAAGGATAAGTATGAAAAGAGAGATTTCACTGTAAAAGCAGCTAGATGGCTTTTCAAATCTCAGCCTTTATTCTCTATGATACAAAGAAAATAAAAACTTTGCTACATAAATTTGGAGACTCAAGACATTTGAGATTTTGATTCTTTTCCAATCTTAGTTGGTTTATGCCCTCAAATGCTTCTAAGTTTTTTCCTTTAGAAATTCAGGGTAATCTTCATTTGATCACATTTCTTCAGAGTAAGCTCAGGTTTATGGAGCTTAAATGGTGTAGCACTATTGTGACTGGCCTATATGGTCAGGGGTGGTTCTTGACCAGCTCAATAAAAACCATCTAAATGTTATTAAGACAGGATGTATTAATCAATAGTGGGTTTTTATAGTTGCCAGATACGGTATAGGTTGACACTCATCTGTAAATGAGAAAGTGACAACATTAAAATAAGTAGAAGTCACAGGCTTTCTACATTGTTTGAAAATATTTCAACAAGAATCTCCAGATGGCTCTTTTACCTAGGAACTTATGCTAAATACCTAAAACCTCTATTGCCCACAAGTGAATATGGTTACTTGAAGAAACTTCTATTCAACTAACTTTTAAGGGCCGTTTAAATGCACACTTCCCAACCTACAAATGTGGGACAATTCTTTAAGTTGGGATTTTAAAATCTCACTTGGATTATATGTTGGAGACATTTTTTTATGAAAGCACATCTCATATTTCTGAAATGATAATGAAAGTCTGCAGAAATAAATGGTTTGAAAGGTTTATCTGAGATAGGACTTTTGGGGATTGTATTTACTACACAAAACCATATAAACACTGGGTTAAGAGAAAAGATAGGATTGAACTGAAAGTAGCTACTTACCTCTATGTATATAGTTGCATCTTCCTTTCACAGATAGAGAACATGTATATACACTACATGTAGCAAAACAGCACTTCTGAGTTCATATGCTAGTGAATCATTAACAGTCCACTATACAACACGTATCCTCTATCAATATGCACCCTTATGGAAAACGCTAGAGTAGCACTTCAGATCACTAACAGGAAGAGGAAAGCTCTGAAACCCGTCATTTAGACAGACATCTGACAGCTCTGATGCAAGAATGCATTGAAAAATTTACACTGAGGAAGGTTTATGTGTGAATGAAGGTGAATTATTCTCTAGGCTACTTTTAAAAATTCCATTTTCTTTCATGTGTCTATTCCTTAGTACTACTTTGGAGGACATTCCACCAGTTGAGTCAATGATTCAGGTTCTCTATTCCATTATCATTAAGTATTGCCTTAATTTCATGAGTATAAAATAATTAGAACAGCAAGATTTTAAAATAAATATACGTAGGAAGCACAGTAGAGAGTGTTTAATAAGCATCAGTATTTATTATGGTAGGAGGCAGAATTTTGTTACATCACACCTTTTGTTAAGTAGCCAATATGAAATTCTATAAAATGGCAGAGATATAAAAGAGTCAGTAGTTCACTAATTTAGAAAGTCAATTATGTGTCACAGTTTCATATCAGGTTAATTACTTCATTTACATTTTCAGAATTTTAAAGTAGTGCATGAAAGGTGACAGACTGACAGTACTACAGACTGTAATTCTTACACTATTTTACTGAGTGTTAATAATATAAAAGGCAATATACAAAACAGAATAGGTTTTATCTAATGTGATTATAAGTGAAATAGACATGGTACAGAAATGGGAGAATAAGAAAGGTGTTTTCAGAAAAATTTTACTGAAGACATGCAGTACAAGGGAAGTGATAAATTGCTAGATAGCTTCTACATTGTTCTTCCAGGCATATACGTGTGAAAGAATGGCGGTTAAATATCAACAAAACATCAATGTGTCTGAAGAGAGGACAGTGAATGACATTCAAGAGAAGTCAGAAGAAGAAATCTAGATTGAAAAAGAATAAAAGTGACTCAGTGAGGGGAACGTTTATTGTAATCAGAAGTATAACAAAAGGAGATACTACAGTCGGAGCACAAAAGAAGACTATGCATAGGAATGAGGAACAAATGTTGAGTTTCCATAGTTCTGATTCCGTACCCACTTTCATAAGAACCCAACCTGCCATTCCTTACTGTGGGTGTCATGATGAAATCTACCATACTACTTCTGTCACTAAGTTGTCTGCAAAAGCAAGGCTTCCCTAAGTCTGCCTCTTCCCACACAACCACCAGCACATACTATGATCTATTAGTCCCCTTCCTCCTCAAACAAAAAGGACAATAAACTCACTGCTGAATTTCCCAGTAATTGAATTAAACGTTTCTAGAAGGCAATTTGATGCCACTTTTTATTCAGTCTGGGGAGTGGGTGGGTTAGATTCTGCTGCCTTAAGATTTACATTTTAATAGTTATAAATTGCAATGCAATTATATCTCCTATTGCCTTTTATATAAAAGTGAATTTATAGTAACATCATGGTTTATGAAACCATTTAAATATTATTTATAATAATGGCATGGCTGTACCTGTAATATCACATGGAAGAAAAGAATGAAAAGTTGTCAGGAATATTAGAAATTATCCAATCCAATCGCTTTTGGTATGGAGGAGAAAACAGGTAAAGGGACTTAGATGTCACCTCTAGTGTGTGACATGGGATAACACCAATATCAAACTCCAAGTTCCACAACTGATAATGCCTCTCCTTCACTCCTTGATACAGTGCACTACCTAAGAGCATATATGCCTTAGTTCCTTGATGGTATGTCCTAGTGCTTTCCTTCCTTGTAATACTATAGACTCCAAAGTGATTTACTTTTATATAAGTCTTGGGTTGACAGGCCACCAAGGTGGTTTGTACACATAAACCGCTTGAATTCCATGGACTGAATGGCCTGTTGTTTTGTTCCTCTTCTGATCAATTTGGCAGGTCAAGTCAGTCAAACTGGTTTCTTCATGTAGATACTGCCTTACTATGGAAATGAATGTGGAAGCATTCATCTTTGTCAGAAATTATGTCAAATTATTCAAATTTATTGGTGAATTACAGCAAACATCCCAGCTGATGAACATCTCAGTCATATGTTTTTTAGAGAACACTTATGGTCCTGAAAAGATAACATTACAATGAGCTTTCCCATTCTGAAGCAAAGATGTTTGGATAGAGAATGGGGTCTGTTATTCAAGATAATAGTTTATTTCAATCATAAAAATTACAAGGATATCCAGAACTGTAAGTATTAAAATGTATCCCTTTAGATAATATTGCTACTGTGTTTTTTTTTAAAATCCCCTTCTCCTTGTTATGGTCCTCTTTCAAGACTCTTACGAAGCTGTCTCTAAGACCCTTTCTGTCAGTTTCCATCTTTTCTATAGACATACTACAGCCTTCACCTTAACACTGCTTCTCTGGCTTGAGGTAATAAACGATTAGCTACAGCACAGTGGTGTGATGTTCATGTTATTCTTTGCTGTACTACACCTAGCCAATGTCTCAAAAATTAATGCAAGTATATCAGGATCTGAAATTAACTTTTTATAGCCAAAAGCAACATCCTGCTAGGAGGAGAAAAACCTATTATAAATGGGCTGGCATCTGATTGCTTGTACATGGTTAGTACCAGGAAACGAACATTTCAAATTATAAAGTGTTGAATATAACAAAAGCTGCCCCATATTGATTAATCATTGTTTTGTTTATGCACTGATAAGGTCTAACTAGGTAGTATCTATTATTAGTAAGTGACAGATCTATTACTAAAGATCTGAGATGAATCTAAATTGGCTAATGCTTTTATGATGTTATATAGAAATAATTAGAAAAAAAATACCAGCATGAAAAATAACAGCATTTCTCCCTGAACTGCATATTATCTTGGGAAATATTTTTTCTAGGTAATTATTTAAAACTAGTCACTAAAAATATATTCAGAAGTATATGTTACTCAATAAGCACTATCAAGAAATCACTTTGGAAAATGAGAATGGAAAAAACCTAGGATAATGCATATATCCATTTCTCTTTGAAAAATTTTAAATACTTTCTAATTAATGTACCTGTTTAGTGGAAATCAATTTAATGTGCTGCAAAACAAAGGTATTTAAAAATTTTATTTAAAATTGCCCATGTGTTTATGCTCAGTTATTTCACTGGTGTTCAGACCAACCCTGACTCTACTGGCAATCTTTTTTGTCCCTTTTCAGTCAGGATGTAAAACATATGCCACAAAAACTTTAAATCTGCAAGAATACTTTATTCAAATTACTCATGTTAAAAATCAATACCTTCAGCTAATAAAAATAGGGCATGATTGGTATGATTTAACTGCATATTTTTACACACACACACATGTGAGAGAGAGAGAGAGAGAGAGAGAGAGAGAGAGAGAGAGAGAGAGACAGCTATAACTCTACGGGAGAAGGATATAAAATTTTTACCAGTTCTGGCATGTTTAATTAATTAGAAGAACAGTATAAAATACTAGTCTATATTCTTAGGCTACTGCTTGCTTTCTACATTTGGAAGACGGGGGACAAGAAGGGAGAGATAATTTTATTTTAAAAGCACATATAACACAAAAATGTTATTAATGTCCTTAGAGATTACAGGTGGTGCTATAGATTGAAACATGAATATTTAGGTTTAGAATGGACAATAAGATTCTAGAAAATGAATGGAGCAAATCCTTAAAATTTTAAAAGATTTCAAGCTATAATTATCATTGGAAATGTTTGGTTAATTATGTTGTCACTTGCTTTTCAACTAGTAGCCACAACTCTAATCTATAACTAGAGTTAGGCATGGTAGCACATCAATTCTTTTCTACCCATTATTAAGTGATCAGCTGAAATAGAGAATGAAATGCAATGTTTAATACAGTTTTAAAAGGCTTCAAGTTACTTTTGAACTAGGAACATGTGAAAAATTACAAATAGGATCACTGAAAGTAATTTTTATAAGTAAAAAGGTACAAATTATTGCTATTTGTGCTCTTCATTCTTAATCCTTTGCTTATCTTTCTTTTGACCTTTATCCAAATGAATCACACTAACTCTTGAATGCTTTCTCTCACTTGATTTCCAAAGCTGTTCATCACACTTGCTGGCTAGAAGCACAGCTGGCAAGGGATCTAAGCCTCATCACTGGGCAAACTTGCCCTTCTGGTTTTGCCAAGAATGACATTTCCAATGGAAGAAAAAGTTACTGTATGGGACACTGGATACTCTATTTATTTGTGAGAACCAATAGCTCCAACCCCCTTTGTTAGCACTACATATAGGCATTAGAAATAAAAATAGAATAACAAAGAATCAAACAACCTAGAGTTCTCTAAATTCAATTGTTAATTAAAGTGAGAGCACAGAAATCAGCTGAGTATTTTTACTCATTTCCTGAAGAAAGATGCAACGGAGGATAAGCAGTGCCCCCTAGTGTCAATAACCACAGACAATAAAAACTAGAGAAAAGTTGCTAATGTTAGCTGAACTAAATTATTAAAAATATATGTATGTAATATATTATAAATTCATCATTATTCAAATTTTAGACTTTACATGTATATAAAGGCACACCCACATCATTTATTTAATACTGATTTGCTCAGGAATGTGCGGATGTGAAGGCACACGCACACACACTGTACACAGACTGACATGGCCAAGATGTCTTTAATGTTCCAGGCAGCTCAGAAGAAAAATTCCACCCAGCACAGCAGGCCATGCATGAAGCGGGTGTCAGCAAACCCTGCAGAATCACTCACTGTGAAGACATCTGATAGGAACTGCTGAATACACAATAAAGGCAGCATGGCCTGAATGGCTTAAGTGGAATGGCCAGAATGAAGTCTGAAGGCTTTCAAATTCACCCAAAATTGTAATTAAACCAGTAAAGAATTTTTAGACATTTTTCTCTTTTTATTGTTATTAGGAGATTGGCATATTTAGCCTGTATTAGAGACTGATTTTGAAAATGCTGTAACTTTTACCATGCATCTTCTGAATACTGAATCCTAAATCTTAAGTACAAATAAATAAAATATACATCCTCCCTTTGGAAACAAATACAATATAAAATCCAAATATTAAAAAGCATTAAATCTATTTTATGAAATTTAGGTCAAGATACATTTTCTCTGATAAATCTTATAAGAAAACTTAAAAGTTATTTTTTAAAAACAAATGACGTCTCTATAGAGTGATATAAGTGTCAAAAAGGTAAAGTTAGCTTCTTGTTTTGTGAAATATTGAATATTAACAGTAATATTGTTAATATTTTTTGTCACAGATGACACATAAATGGGGGCAAAAAAGAAAATACAATGAAAAAAATCCATACAAATAAAAATGATAAACAAGAAAAACAAAAAATCCAGGAGGATTGGGTATATATGTACCAAAGAAGCTTCTAATAAAAAACAAAATAATAAGAGAAATGATTGCTTAATTTTATTTACATAAGAAGTACAAGGCAAGAAAAGTTCAAGGCTATTTAAAACATGTATTTATATAGGAGTCTATTTGTGAATTACTTTTTTGCATAAACCAATAATGCGTATAGGACTAGTTTTGCATTTTAAAAAGCACAAGACATAAGTATGCTTTTATAAAAAGATTCCTATGTGCATTTAAGTTGCTCCATCTTTAAAAGGATGAAGATGCAAATGCAATAGTTTAGCAGGCATAAACAGAATTTCAGAATGATATTTAGCAGTAGACAGGCATTTTGGCCCTTGACAATAACTTCTGGTTAAAACAGAAGCTGAAACTTCAACTATTCAAATTTAGAAAAAGTTCTAAAATGCTTACTATTGAGTTTTCAAAGAAGTATAACTTCGGTAAAACTACTGAAATCTCTAAGAATTAAAGAACAACAGCAATAACAAAAACCCTCTTCTTACTTACAACAGTATTTTGCTAACATCCAGAAGGAAATATAATGTAGATGGATATATTTACATTCATGTTAATTGTATGGATACACATTTTGTTGCATTAAAAACTATGAGTTACTTCTCACAAAAACCTCCAGTGAAAATAGAGTGTTGCATCAGTAATAACAGGTACCTGCTTAGATAGGTGATAGTGAAAAGTCAAATTTGTGTGCCTATCCACGAGGAATGAGAACTTGATTTTACTTGGTAGAACATTTGCAATTTAGCATGCAATTGCAGTTGGCACTAAACATCAAGTAATTTTTCTGCAGCTCTTCAACAGACAAAAACATTACACATATGAAGTTGTTATGTTCTTTCATGTCTTTTACAAATTTTTGTTTTCATGGATACTTCAAGTTTTCATCTTTAATTCAACTATAGACTACTTGGTGGTTATTTGTTATTAATATAGGCATAAAGTGATGTGAGATTTCTAAACCCACCGTAGAACTTTCCTACATCAATCCCTGCCCCCCAAAAAGAGGAGTAAGTTATGAAGGTTAAGATATAATATGAGAACATATGAACACATAGAGGGGAACGACACACACTGGGGCCTATTGGAGGGTGGAGGGTGGTAGGAGGGAGAGGATCAGGAAAAATAACTAATAGGTACTAGGCTTAAGACCTGGTGATGAAATAATCTGTATAACAAACCCTCATCCATAAGTTTGCCTACATAAAAATCCTGCATATCTATCCCTGAACTTAAAAGTTAAAAAAAAAAAAAAAAAAGAGAAAAGTTTCCATTTTTGGAGACAAAAATTTTTTAGGCTTAACCCAACACATTTCTTCATGTGTTGATTTGGGGAATGTATGAATAAACATCCCTGGTCAGGTTTTTCTTGTTGCAGAAAATGGGAAAGGCAAGCAGGTCCATGCCTGTTGCATGAAAGAGATGCTGGGTTAGGATTATAAAGACAGTGGAGCTAGGTTCATACATAGCCGGACAGAAATAGTGAGTCTGAGCTGTTATTATTCCTACAAGGTCAAAAGAAATGGAAAAGGTCTGTAATCCATGTACTCTATTATCAGCATTAACATATTCATAATTACACTTGATTCCTTTCTAGAACATCTCAAAGAGTTTGGAAATTTATGTACACAGCCACCATACAAAGATAAATTTTTAAAATGTGAGCTTTTAGCTTTAACTTCCTAAAGCCTATATTAAAGTGTTCAAATACAAATTTTCTTTTGCATATGTGTTTTAAACAGCCACAAATGACAGGATTCTCATGAAATGCTTAAAGGAAGAAAAAGAATATAAAAGATAAATAACTTCAAAGGAAAGTATTTCCTTAACATATGTATATTCATCTGAGTATCTGATAAGTAAACATCTCTTTATGCATATGATATCTGTAAGGATTATTCACTAAGAGTTTCCATATACTTAAGCAATCATACATACAAACCAAATAACCGAGCATAATAAATTTTTAATCAACTCATTATATCAAAAACATTTTCAAGATGATAAAACTGTATTATACTTTCAATAATAATTCAATATTAGTAAAAGTTGTTAAGAAAAAATATGGCATAAAGGAAATATTAGTCGACTGACATAATTTATTTAGCTACAGATTTTAAATATCATTAAGAGCTGCTCGTATTTACCAGTGGGAGTTAATACTTGCTTATTAACCAATATATATTGTTCATTTATATTATATTGGGGCAGGGAATGAGAAAGAGTAAGAAGTAGTAAATTTTTTTTAACTCAGAAATTATATAATTTTTAATACATCTGTTTTATTCCTCAGAAAAGAAACACTTTTGCCTAAAAACAAGTATATCTTTAGTAATCTTTTTATGTTTATTTTTTGATTATTTTGAAAAAGTTGCAATCTGTACATATACTGCAAGTTAAAAATCAAAGTTACAAGTAAAACTTAAGTTGTAAGTAACCAGAGATATAAGCATCCTACAGAGTGGCAAGAAATCTACAAGCATGTCCTAGATGGTGAGATATCAAATTTTATTCAGTAGTCAAACAGAAAAAATACATCTTTAGAGATTTTACAAAGGAGATGCATTTTAATATATAATTAATACTTTTCACTACAAAGTTACCATGGCATTATTAGAAATTCTCAGATTCAAATATGTCATATCAGAAACATGGTAACTACTAGAAATCACCAATCTAAATATATGATGCTTTGTTAAAGGGAAATAATGAGAACAGGGTTGAAATCATTGCATCCTTTCTTCTATGATTTAAAAATTACTATTCCTATATTTGAGAATCCATTAGCTTGAAAGCTTTTTGCCAATTCTGTGCTTCTTCATTATATATGGGAAAAAACAATGGATTTCACTGAACAAGGTTTTACCAGCTATTTTACCATCTTCATGTTTCCCAGTACCTCACAGCAAAGCCCCCCAGTTTTCCCAGAAATGTTCATAGAGTCTGAGCACGGTGAACATACTTCAGACTCAGATCATCATTCCCCTGCACGGAAGAGTCTAGAGAAGGTGTTCTTCCAGTGCAAGGTCCTGAGTATGACCTAAGCAGTTATAAAACAGCAGGCATCATACAGCATTCTTCCTGATAATTATACAGAAGCCACAATCCTTCATTTTCCACCAACTACTGAATTACATTTCTCCAATTTGGGTCCATACAAGAAGCTGATTATGTATAAATTTGGGGGAAAGAAATACAGCAATTTTAACTGAATTATATGTCAGAAAGTCTGGCTGCTCAAATGCCTATTTATATCTAGCTGTAGTTGCTCATGGTCACTTGCATTTGGGTTTGTCTTTCAGTCCTATAAAGGGTGTTCAACGGATCTCCTGTTGCACCATACACTTGTTGGTTGTATACAGTCAATGGTTCTTCCACATAGCTAAGCGAAAGCACTTCCCAGCATCTGAATTAGCTTGTTTGATCATGAGTTGCTGTGAAATATATAGACTCTTCTGATTTCTGAGGTAAAAGAGCTCTCCTCCACTCATGAGAGTATTTTATATCTAGTAGAAGCTTAAGATATATATTCAGTCATTCAGATATGCAAATTTAATCACGAGAGACAAGTAAATTATGCAAGATGATGTACATTCCATTATAGCTAGAAAAAATGTACAAACACTATACAATTCCAATTCAGAGAGGACACCCGAACCAAGTTGAGATGCACTGAACAAAAGTTGCAATGTGATATCTGTTTTCCACAGATTGGATTTAGTTTTGAAGAGCTGTTTTTAAGTACTTGAAGAGGTTTACCATCTTAATACTTTTATATCTTTTTCCTTGGTATTTTCACAATTTTTCCCCTAAACTACCAAACACATATTAAATCTTCAGAAAATAGTTACAACTCTATTTTACAATGTTTTTCATACTTTTATGATTTATATACAACGATTAACTATTTTAGACAGTCTAGCTAGCCTTAAATCACCCACAAATCTAATTTTTTGATAAAAGATCATATTTCTCATATATGCTATTTACATGTATAATAATTCTATTTGTGAACACCGGCTAGATAAAGTTCATACAACTCAGGTATATACTTCATTATATAGCTATATATTGCTGAAACTTTTACAGACACCGTTAAAACAGCAAATGACATTACCAGACAACTTGAGGTTACTGCTCTTGTATAATAAACATTTAAGTCACTCTAGATTTTTTAAAGTATGAATGCCAGCATTTCCAAAGTAAACAAAAGAAATATGATCTCTAACATTTTAGTATCAAATTTTACAAAACAGGATTATTAAAGTAGAAAAAGATTTCTATGGCTTATGATACGCTGAGTGACACTAATGATACCACTGAGTGAAATTACTGATGTCATATTTTTCTGTAAAGTTTAATTTCTACACTTTAACAATATTCAGAAATAGTGACTTGTTTAATGAAAATAACATAATATACACAAAAATGTCCTCATTTGTAGTAGGAGTTACTAAATATGCTTTCTAAAACCATTAAGGAATTATGGTAGCAGAGTTTAATTATCAATCACACAATAATCAAATTCAGCCATGACACATTTCTAAATCTTTGCCAAAAGTAACCTTCTTATAAATTCACATAGGCTTTGATAAAACAGAAAACTGGTCTGGAGGAGGATGTTGTCCTGCATCTTGACAGAATCCTACATTTGTCTCACCAGTTCCTCACTAAATATATAGCAAATAGGTTGGAGGTAATGGCCATTTTCTTGATAATTAGCTGTGTAGACAGATAGGTTCTTTGGCAGATAATATAAATGTTGATTTAAGGACCAGCCAATAAAGAGTGTTAAGCTGCAAAACATTCACTGCTCAATTTCTCACAGATTTAGCTGAAAAATCCTCAAGTTCAGGTTTTCATTGTCACCCAGTAACACACTACCATTTTATGTCATAAAATGAAATATATTTCACCTATAATTGATATAATAGCTGCTTAATCATTTCCATATTTGACAAATTTGTGCTATGCACATTAACATTACTTATAATGATGATTAGCACCAGGCAAATAATCCTAAACCACTGTTTCATAGTGAAACTAATCAAACTCCTCATTTTCTTAAACACATAAAGCAATGCATGTCCCACTGAAACTGAAGAATCTATAATGTATATAAAGTTAGTAAAGACAAGTGGTAACCTATTGCAAACACCAGTAAATTTTAGTTTACATCTAGGTTTAAGAGATGATGTTTAAAGAAAATGGTTTCAAGCTGGAAGCAAGATACACTGTTTTAAAAACAAAAATAGCACAAGATAAGTGGCATATACTCTAGCAATTTTCTTTAACGTAGCTTTTTCAAATATAATCTAGTCTACAGTGCACTCAAACTGCAGAAACATCCAAATTAGGGGAAAAAAAAAAGCAATACTTATCCTTGCAAAAAGGGCTTATACTCAAAGGAACATCTGAATAAAATTGAGACATCTGCAGTAAAGTTTTACCTTCTCCCTAGAATGTTTGAGATGAACTCAGTGTAACACTGTCTTCCAAGAAAAGACAAAGTGATCAATGCAAGAACACATCAGGCTGCCTGGGACAGGCCAATCAATGCAAGAAAGAACCTTGCCCAGGGCCTTATGCAAATAGAAGCACGTCCTGCAACCTAGGGAGGGAACATGCGCAATAGATCAATTGGAAATAAAAAACCTTACAGCTATATCAGCTTCAGACAGTAAATATATACTGATGAATATCTCACACTGCCCACGAATTCTTAAAATGAGTCATTTTTAATGGCTAGTTAAAAACTTTTCCTGGGATCTGGAGTGCAGCAAAATAGAAGAAAATATCATGGGAGAAATATTCAGCATTACTTTTAAGACTGTGCAAATAAAATACAGATTTCTTAAAATTTCTTGGCATAGCTGAATTTTGCTGACATTTCAGAAGGTTAAGTTTTAACTATGTTTGTATTAAAGAACGGAAAATATCGAAAAAAAAAAAAACCCACATACAATCTCAGGTAGTTCTTGAACAAAGAATAAAACAAAAATGTTATAGCAGCAGAAATCATTCAAAATGTAAAATTATAGTCATCATTTACTAAAAACTCACCTTATCACCAAAGATTATTCTCAATAATGTTTAACCTATTGATACAAGAACAGTTTTTCTTTTAAAGTTAATATCTGTATCTCCATGAAATTCTTAAAAAACTGATTAGACCTAGTTAGTAAATAAAGTTAGTATACTAAGCTCTCTCTCTATCCCTGTCAAAGGGTCTTGAAGGCAAGTCAGGTTATTTATAAGGCTGTATCAAAAATGATCCGTTATCAGACCTTCAAGGAAATAACAGAGTGTAACATTTTTCTCTAAACATTTTTATTTTTTGTTTTTATTAAAACCAATTGTTTCTTAGGAATTTCATGTTTTAAAGAGCCTTTTATAAGTTAGCAAAATCAAAATAATATTTTAAGTAGGAATTATGCCAGCAACTACAAAATAGATACTACCAAGCAAATAAGAAAATTCTGTAAATATCTATTAGTATATTTACTTTAATTGTCTTCTACTTTGGAATTTTAAATTTGAAAATTTAGCTGTATATGTATTTTCAATCAGGTATGTAGCAAATATTTCTAATATTAAAAATAAATTATATGATTCTTCTTTTAGCTACTGTTGTATGGAATTTTCCTTGGCAACAGACTATACGAAATACGGAAATCAGTCATCTACTGTACAGTTCACTATTTGAAGTGGTTTACTTAGCCATTAGAAGGACGTAGACATCTTAAAACACGGATTTACTTAGCCAATGGGAAGGAATACGAAACTCTGCACAATACATCGGGTACTATGCTCACTACCTCGGTGACAAAATCATTTGTACACCAAACCCCAGAGACATGCAGTTTATCCATGTAACAAACGTGCACTTGTGTCCCCTGAACCTAAAAGATTGAAAAATAAATAAAATATTTTAAAAAAGAAACTATGTAGGACAAAAAAAGCTCATTTTTTTATTTTTAAAATTTCTAGTGCTTTCTACATTGGTAAGATTTTAAGTTTCAGTTTACTCTAATAAGATTTTTTTCCCAAGGCATAACTAAACATGTCATTCATTTGATCCTCTTAGACTCAAAGCTTTTAAAAAAAACTTTACTATTTTACATGGGGAAAGCATAGAGATAAAAAAAAATCAAAGTAATATAATACTCTTTTATAGCTTTTCAAGTATTAGATATCAGATGAAGTGCTTATAATAAATTAGAAAGGCATGAAGTAGCAGGTTAATTATAGGGACTCAAATGTTTCCCTTTTTCCTATCTTAATTTCAAATACAGGAATTTTGAGTTGTCTGGTATTCACAGTGAAATGTAAACTCCAATTTACAGTAAGTAAAATACAAAAGACCAAGCAACTATGGTTTCACATCTTACTAAAATATTTAAATCATTATATTTTTTCTAATATACAGAAAAGATGAAAGAAAAACAATTTTAGAGTATTATCATCTAATATTTGATATGTGCTGACATTGCGATAAGCACTGAGTAATGAAATTCTGTATTTCTTGACATCAATTTGTACAATGTGTGTTTCTTGCTTTTAAAAGCACATTTTCCATTTAAAAGGTAGGTATCCGCTATGATGTTTAGCCTGCCAAAGAATTTTGTGCTTTACAAATAAAAGGCAGAATTTATTTTAATGAAGAGTTCCCTCACTAATTAAAAATATTGTAATTTATTACAAATTTACGTTGGGTAGTTTCTTTTTTTAAAAAACCCAATTAGAAGGAAGTGTGTGTCATGGGTAAATTTACTGGTTCTGAGACTAGGTTGACTTGGACTTCCATACTAATTCTGTCCTTTGTGCAACCTTGGACAGGTTCCTCAATGTATCTATCTGTAAAAGAAGGCTCGTCATACCTACCTGATAGAGTTAAACTTAGGTTATACAATGCCTTGCTAAATAATGGGTTTGTTCTGGTTTGGTTTTGGAGACAGAGTCTGGCTCTGTCACACAGGCTAGAGTGCAGTAGTACAACCATGGCTCACCATATCCTTGAGGTCCCAGGCTCAAGCAATCCTCCCCCCTCAGCCTCCTGAGTAGCTGAGACTACAGGCATGCACCATCATATCCAACTATTCTAAAACATTTTTGGGCCAGGTGCGGTGGCTCACACCTGTAATCCCAGCACTTTGGGAGGCTGAGGTGGGGGGATCAACTGCAGTCAGGAGTTCGAGACAAGCCTAACCAAATGGAAAAACCCCATCTCTACTAAAACTACAAAATTGGTTGGGCATAGTGGTGTATGCCTGTAATCCCTGCTACTTGGGAGGCTGAGGCAGGAGACTCACTTGAACCCGGGAGGTGGAGGTTGCGGTGAGCTGAGATTGTGCCATTGTACTCCAGCCTGGACAACAAGAGTGAAACTTCATCTCAAAAAAAAAAAATTTTTTAAGAGATGGGGTCTTACTATGTTTTCAGTGTTGGTCTTGAACTCCTGGGCTCAACTGATCCTTTTGCTTCAGCCTACCAAAGAGCTGGGATTACAGGTGTGAGCCACTGTACCTGGCATAAATAATGTTTAATGACCAAATGTACAAGAATCCTGCCTTAGCTAGTGGTCTTTCTTGAGTGGCAGTATAGCATGGTAGTTATGAGCATGGACTTTGGAGACAGAAAGCATGGGTTTTAATTCTGACTCCCTCACTAGTTAGTTGTGTGATCTTAGGTAAGTTATTTAATATTTCTGTGGGTTACTTTCCTCATATGTAGCTGAGGATAATAATGCATTTATATCATAGGGTTGTTATAAAGGCTACATGATTTAATATTTGCAAAGCACTTAAAATAATGCCTGGTACTTGGTAGGTGATATCCTACATAGGCATTACTTCCAGGTGTAACTTACAGATATGGATAACATAAAGGAGCAAATGCTGATAGCAGAGACTGTTACAGTGAGATTTGAAAGGTCAATTCGATTTAGTTGGTATTGGAAGACAGCTGTCTCTCTCCAGCATGGAATGAGCTGCAAAGAAGAGCCAACCAGGGGCTTGGCCAACAAAACTTATGTACTTTCAGATCCTCATCAAGTGTTTTCAATTTTCCTGGTTAAACTAAATTTCCAGAGCACCACATCAAAACATATTCAAAATTTAAAGGTAAATGATTTGGGGATTGTTCATATTTTACCTTTTCCACACCTTCTTTCCCCTTAACTAGTTTGAGTAATGAAGAATCGATTAAAACTGAAAGCCTTAGTTGGAAGGCACAAAAAGAAAAAGCAATAAAGAAAGAATAAAAACCAAATCATCACAAAACTCAACAGAGAAATGTAGAATTGAACCCTGAAATACATAAAAAACCAGGAGGTTGTTTGAGGGTCAAAAGTCACTACAGTTAGTACATTACACTACTTATTTTTCACCAGTACTTGATGAGAGGGAAAACAAAAACACAACTGTTACAAAGTGAGTTCATTACTTTTAATAGGAGAAATATATATTTCAATGTTTCTCATCTGTAAAATGGGGATCATAACAGTATCTCATAAAACTGTTACGAGGATTAAATGACATAAAGCATACAAATTGCTTGGGATAGCGCTTGGTGCATTATCATTTAAGCATGAGAGATGATGCTGATGATGAGCATGCTGCTGATGAGCATGAAGATGATGCTACTGCCTTCTAATTTGCAAGAGACTCATAAATGCTAGTTCTATTTAAAAAGTTTACCCTTAAAGACACTACTATGAATTGTATAGAACTGATCTTGACCCAAACATGTCTTAGGTCATCATGGCTGGCTGAAAGATTACATGTATTCTATACTGATAGCAATGAGAATGAGGCAGAACTCTTAACACTATAATTGGATATGAAGGTATCTGTTCTGAGAATCTACAGTGAGATCTTAAAACACATTATGCTACCAGATGTTAAAGTTTACAATATACTGAAGATATGTAATATATTACTACATATTTAATATGTAGACATAATATAAATATGTTTAATATTTGGATAGATGCTCTACAATGTGTAATAGGAAGCAAACCTGAAAATTTGAGGCTGAGCCTAGAACAATGGTAGAAACTTCCATTACACTATCAGTGATATTGGAACAGGAATTTTTTTCTGAGATAAACTGAGCAGTAATACAGTGGTAATACATAGGCCACTGATCTCACATCATTTTATTATTGCAATTTACAGGGCATCATTTGATGGAAAAAGTCAAGGTTTCTTTGTTGTTAGCAGACGGGGTATTAGAAACTTTGGAAAATCAACATTTATACTTATAAAGAATCCCAACTGGAAAGAAGTCAAGACTGGGAATTTCTACTGTCGGAGAAAGTTGAGTGTGTTTTATCTTTCTGCCCAGAGGAAAAAGATAAATATCAAGTTTTTCTTCTAATGCAGCTGTCTGGTGAATGCAGTATGGAAATTTGGAGATAAGATGTTAGAAGTTAGACATTGAGACTTAGGGAAATTTAGGCACAAATAGGCATATTAGAAGTCTATATGCCAAATATTAAACTTCTAATATGCCTATTTGTGTCTAAATATCCATTTATATCATTGGACTCAATTATAAAATTGTCACTGAAATACTGAATAGCAATTTCTATTTTGCCAAATCTGGCTTCCATCGTTGTTCCCTCAAGTCTTCCCTTCACAAAGATCCAGTATGCCTTGAGTCTAAGTCTACCTGGCTCCCCCGAGTTAATTTGAATAAATTATTTAATAAGGATCAGAGTCTAACTATTAAAAGTTAAATGGCTTTGACTGTAAACTTTTTTTATCCCCTAGAAGTCCTTTCCAATTTGAGATGTCTGAGGTGTCACTGTGGCTGGAGATTTTATTTGGGAGAGGGCTTACAACGAATGATCATTTTAAGGTTACAAGAACAGTAAAAAAAGCCTAATTATCAACTGAAATGTGTTTTTCTACATTTCTTCTTATAAAAGGCTTATAACAGTCAATCACAATCTCATATTTGCAGTAAAATACAAAATCTCTCATTAAGATCTTTTATAATACCAATGAAAAAAATATTTCTTATGTAATGATTTATATTTAACAAATTAGTATGTCAATTCCTTTGAGTTCTCCTTAACTTGTTATTGTGCTAGTTTTGCCAGGCAATCCTTGGTTTCCTGGCAGTCCTTGTGGAACTAGAGACAGAGTGACTAATCTACTAATCTCTCAACTACAAAGATTCAGGGAAGGCAGTATGGCCTGAATGCAGCTCATCTGCTATGTGGACACTAAAAAAAAGTTCTTCCAAAGGTAACTCCAATGGAGTAAGATGGGTCCTTTATTCTAAATAAAGATCCCTATTAAAGATTAGTGAAATTTTTTGCCATTTCAAGAGTCTTTCAAACAACAGAATCTTGGTGTGCCTGAAGGATATAAACATTAAGGAGTACACTAGTTTCTTAGGGGAAACAATCTATCAGAAATTAAAACAATCACAACTAATATCATACTTAACAATCAAATACTGAACAATTTCCTTGTAAGATCTAGAACAAGATAAGGATGTCCATGCTAACCACCTCTATTCAACCTTATATTAGAGGTTCTAGCCAGGGGAATTTGGCAAAAAACCAAAAATAAATAAATTAGATAAACATACATCCAGAGTAAAAAGGAAGAAGTAAAAATATCTGTATTCACAAATGAGATCATCTTGAATATGAAAACTCCTTAGAAATACACACACACACACACACACACACACACACACACACAGATTAGAACTAAAAATGGTGAGTTCAGCAAGGTTGCAAAATAAAAGACTAATAAAAATCAATCATGTCTCTATATAATAGTACTGTGTAATATGAAAATGAAATTAAGAAAACAGTTTCACTTAGAATAGCTTCAAAATGAATTAAATGCTTAGCAATAAATTTAAGAGAAGCATCAGATTTGCACATGGAAAACCACAAAACCTTTTTGAAGGAAGACAGAAATAAATAGAAAGAAAGCCCATTGTCACGGATTAGAAAACTTAAGATTGTCAAGATGGCAACACTCCTCAAATTAACCTATGAGTTTAATCAATCCCAATACAAATCTTTGCTCCTTTTTTATTTTTATGGAAATTAACAAATCAGTCTTAAAATTCATATGGAAGCAGAAGACCTAGAATAGCCAAAATCATCTCAAAAAAGAATTAACAAAGTTGGAGGATCTCCTCCCTGATTTCAAAACTTAGTAGAAAGCTACAGTAATCAAGTCAGTGTGGTACTGGTATGAGGACAGGCATATATATGAAATAAATGTATACAGAGTCCAGAAGCAAACCCTTACATTTATAGTCAATTGATTTTTGACAAAGTTGCTAAGACAAACCAAAGGAGAAAGAAGAGTCTTTTTCAACAAATGGTGTTGAGATAACTAAATATCCATATTCAAAAGAATTAAATTGTACCCCTACCTCACACTAAATACAAAAACTAAATGACAGAAACAAAAACTAGATAAATTGGACTTCATCAAAATTACAACTTCTGTACTTTAAAGGAAATCATCAAGACTTAGTAATCCATGTAATGGGAGAAAATTTTCACAGTCATTTATTGGTAAGAGATTTGTACCAATATATAAAGATCTATGAAAAATTTTTAAAAAATGACAACCCAATTTAAAAATGGACTAAGGATTTGAGTAGACATTTCTTCAAAAAAATACCGATGGCCAACAGCACATATAAAGAGGCATAACATCATTATTCATCAGAGAAATGAAAAAAAAAAAAAACAAACTACAGTGAGTTGCCACTTCACACTTACTAGGATAGCTAAAATAAAAAAGAGACAGATAACAATAAGTGCTGCTGAGGACGTGGAGAAACTGGAACCCTCATACACTGCTGATAGGATTGTAAGTATGGGGAGAAATGGGTAATGGGTATGGAATTTCTTTTGGGGCGATGAACATGTTCTAAAATTAGATAGTACTGATAGTTGTACAAGTTTGCAAATACGCAAAAAGACTTTGAACTGTATACTTTATTTAAAGGATGAATTTTATGGTATGTAAATCATATTTCAATGAAGCTTAATACATTTCCATTATATCTTGAGAAAAGTATGTAAATTGCATCTCAGAAATAAAAAATTTTAAGAAATGCAAACAAGCAAATGTAAGCTAATTATTAAATAAAAGGTGAAGTTGAACCAACAATTGGGGATGAGATAGAAAGTTTTCTAGACTTATTTCATAGACTGCCATATAACATTGTAAAGATATTATTGTAATGATAATTTACTTATATCATAATTTAGTTTAGTCGTTTTCCTATTTTATTGATAAGACTATACCTACAAAAGTGCGTCACAGAAAAGCAAACTTTTCAGTCAGACTGAGAGCTGGCCATGCCAGCAACAAGGAGTCTACAGATGTCTTACACTAGAACAAAAAAAGTAACACTGCCTAATGTGAAGTAACTGATTAGGTGGAATTCCCAAATCAGTCAATATTTAAATGGAGAGTAGGGAGAATTACTAAATTTGGTTAGTAAAAGAGTTAAGGCTTAAACTTTATATGTTGGTCAACTAACTGTGCAGATATTTAATGTTGTTGTAATATACATTATTTTCAAACGTGGGATAAGGGCAATATTAGACTCTTTATCCTCAAGATGTTTCTAGATCATCTAGGCAAAACAAGATTGGACACAAAAGATAACTTTAACAAAACTAACTAGTATATATCTTGTTGTTATATTAGAAAAGGCAACTTATTTTAACTGAATTACCTGAATTTTTAAAGTAGGTTTATAAGAGTATTTTTGGCCTGAGTTATCTGGATGCCATTATGACTCAGCTTTTCTTGCTTACCTCCCTCATTTTCACTTCCCTCAATTTTTGATTCCTAGCAGCCCAACTTTTAGCTGTTCTCATTGATCACATTATGCAGATATCTTACCAATATCCAGTTTACTTTGTTCCTCGTGGACAAAATATAAATGACATTTCTTTAAGGTCATAGTTAGCTGACGTAAAAGACTAATTATTTTAGTCCCATTTTCTTGTCAGTGTAAATCGAAATCATGCTCCAGGCAATTTAAAAAGATCTACTGAGAGTAGAGAGAGGTTGAGTGTCCTCACACAGCTATGTCCAAAAACCAGTCCTCTATCAGCTGCTGAAGGGCAGCTTAGGCTGCCTGGAGGCCAGGGAGCGCAGCATGGAACAATGGCAGGAAAATAGAGTTCCCTTCATTCCTTAATTCACATGCAAGTGAGGTGCCAATCAAGTGCTGACAAGCATGGAGAAACCAAAATCAAAAGTGGGTAGCGATACACTTTCAAAAGGGGCTGTTTTCACACATTTCTAAGTGATTTTTTAATGATGGTTGTGAATATACTACTAATAACATGGAAAAGGAAATAAAAGTAGTAAGAAAAATACAAATTTTGTATCGGTTGAGATGATTCAATTAATAACATATATTTTAAAAATTACTTAACATGTTTATAAAAATATATGAACACTCTTGTTTTGGCTAAGCAAGTAAATTTTGATTCAAATTGATATATTGAGCACTGCAAACAGGGAAAGTAAGGTGTGCTGAGATCATTAACTGAGCACTGACAAAGAAAGCCTGCTAATTTCCAAATTAAATAAAAAAGTTAAGGTTACTTCATTCTGCCAAACTGATCACCTAGAAAGATATGAACAAAACACTGAAATGGCCAAAAATAAAAGCGACGAAATCACTTCATCATAGTGGCTGGAGAAAAAGATGATGAAGAAGGTCAAAAACTGCATTGTTTTAAAATGACAGTTAATTTTCAAAAACTGAGCCTGAATTTTTTACAACAAATAATAAGGCAAAAGTAAGTTGCATTATTTGTAGATTTCTTTCCAGATGAATTTGGTAAATACATTCTAATTACGGTTACTAATTCTATTACCTGCAAAGTAAAATTTTTAAGAAATTTCAGGCTTTGTAAATGATGGTTTAATAATGTAACTTTCCATATTGGCATTATTTTATGTATACAGAAAAGATAACAGAGGCAGATATATTACTTTTAAAAGTTTATTATCAATTCATGAGATGAAACAGTTCTTTCCTTTTGTTTTTAATGACTAAATCCTACAATAAAGAGTTGTCTTATCAAAATTTATTTTTACTAGGAACACAGAAAGTTTAGATAATTGAAAATTTAAGTTGTGACCATATGGTGAGAGTAAAAGCAGTTAATAGCATATTTTCAATATCATGTTACTTACTATAGTAAAATATATACTTTTTTTATGATGTTAGATCTAACCAGGTTGTAAGATTTACTACCATAAAATTAACAAGGTTTTGAAAAGAAACCTCTGATTATAAGATATTCTTCAGGATAAATTCAACACTTTAAGATACAATATAATAGTAAATTATATTCTCACTTTTCAAAAACAACAATAGCAAAATATTAAAGCCATAAGTAATTGCATTTACTGGTAAAACTACTTGCTACAGTTTACATTTAAAAGTACATTAATGTAAATACATTTATTTACATTAAATAAAAATTTTTTTGAAACTCACAACATAAAGCATGTGAACTTGTATGACAATGGTAGAAAGACAATTTCCATGCATTCAAACATGATGATGATGCTACAAACTAAGACAGTTCCCTAAGAAATGTGTGTATGTGTGTATGTGTGTGTGTGTATGTGTATGTGTGTGTGTGTGTGTGTGATCTTTAATACAAAGCAAAATTTTATGACAATTTAAATCACTGAAATCCAAAGGATTTACTGTCTGACATGTATAATGCACTACTGGTACAAAAAAAACAAATCATAATTTAAGATTTACATATTAATCTTTATAATTTACTTGCTTGTAAAGTTAATATTAAAATTTTGAACAAAAGTAAAACATTTCATACAGTACAATTATGTTGAAAAGTCCTGAAAGAACGCGTATTTGTGAACATTTTAACACCACGAATTTTCAAATCTTTTGCTTTTGCCTAAAATTGAGTAACTTTTTTTTTTTTTTCAGTTTTAGGCAAAAGCAAAAGATTAAAAAACATTTCAATTGTTTATTATTTCTTTAACAATATTGTATTTTAGAAGGCCTTTCAAACAAAAACATACTAGACCTAAACATGTTAATCAAATTTGTCAAAAAATAATGTAAAATTCATCAGGGTACAATGTTATTTGCTTAAAGGAATCCATAGTATTAGGTCAGGAGCCACTCTTTATTCATTTGACACTATTTGTATGCTTCCATTACATACCCCCAATCAAAGTATTTCACAAAAAGTAGGAAAAAAAAAAAAAAAAGAAGACGATGAGATAATTGTCATTAATACTTTAAAACCTAAACAACGTATATTACATTAAATAGACTTCTCAGCCCTGGCGTTGCCTGACAGATATGTGATGTGCCAGTGGTTATATTATATTCCTCCTCCCATGCATGTGCCTCCTGCAGAGATAGCAGACTACAGAAGCTGACCCTTACTGAGACCATCTTGTCTCTCTGACAAAGCTCCTTTTTAACTTCTTACTTACTGGTTACTTCCTGTGATGGAGAAAAACTTTAGCTCAGCTTGTGATAATTTCACAGGCCCTGAGGACCCTGACCCTAATAGCCTCAAGGTCAGAAGTCAAGTCTTGTTCTGAAACATCTGTGTGCTTTATATTAAAGTGGAACAAAAGTGAAGAAATATCCACCAGTGTGTGACAAGCAGGACGGGCAAAATAGGACTGACACACTGGTCATCTGTTAACTCCGGCATCTTCAGTTCATTTTAAAAACTGTCCAAAAGGCATGTAAATTTCAAGTTTGGTGTGTAAAGGTTTTCATAAACTGTCTTAAAGTTTAAAAATGGGAATTTATGTTATATAGAACTCTGAAATTTGATTAGCCTTGTAGACTTTCAGACATATTTTAAGTCACTCTACAAGTCAAGAAATTTCATGCTTTAAGTAATTTAACAGCTTACAAAGAAAAAATAAGCTATATATAATCTATATCTATGGAGATATATAACTATATATTTAGATATACAGCTATATATCTATATCTGTAGGGATTGAAAGGAATTATTTGAAAAACAACATTCATATTTTAAAAAGTACATCATACTAGTATGTTAAAGAGCTATCTTAAGATATATCAAAATAAATAAATTAATTCAGTACAGTTAAAATTAGTTGAAAATAATCCCTAAAAACTGAAATAAATTTAGGAAATAAATGATTTAACTTAACAATTTATTGATCTTAAGACAGTAGAAGCACTTGTAGAGTTAGGTCAGCTAAAATATTCTCAGATGTCACTACCAATTTTATAACTAAATCAAGAGGATAAGCACAGGGAGGTTGAAAAGGTCATAGAACTATATTTAATTTCCATGTCAGAGAGAAACAGGTCAAAGTGTCTCTGGTTTAATGTTCACTTAGATCTATTTGGATTTAAAATTATCAACTTTATTTTTATCAAATTAATTATTTTATGATAGGATTGGTAACTTCCTGTAACATAAGATATTATGGATAGGGAGGCATGAATTCTTCTTTAATCCATTATTAGAATTGATTATATCACATTAACCATGCTGGCCCATGATTATGACATTGTAATAGTCCATCTAAAACAGACGGCATTCAGGAATTTTGGTCATTTTTTTCCATCATGTACACATAATCTTAACTCCAATAATCCAATTATTTTGAAATATGAAGATTTCTATGACCAAACAATGTATTCTAGTTAGAAGCAGATTAATGGAAGCTTTCTGGTAGTTTTAATATTAATTATATAAAATTCTGATCAAGTATCAAGTACAAGTCAGTTAAAAACTATCAAAATATTCTCAAGTATTCAAAAGGTCTCTTGAAATTTTAAATACTTTATAGATAACATAAGCCTCAATGGTGTATACATAAGCCTCAATGGTCATACATAAAGCAGGAAACATAATAAATATGAAATGTATGATAATTGACATGATAATGTAGAAATTAAAAACTAGCATGTAAATAAGGAAAAGGCAAAAAGCTTTCTGGTTACCACTAAAAAGCTCTGTCACCATAAAATAAATAAGTAAATTAATAAATTCTTTTCAAGCATCATAAAATTATTTAATCAAAGTACATTATTTTTATCCTTTATAACATAACTTAAAGAGTAATGATACCAAAAGAAAGAAGGAAGAGGGGATAAACCTACAAGGAGAACAGAACTAAAAAGAATAAAATATGCACTTACCAGTTCAACAAAAGCAAGTCCCCCGTAGCTGTGAGCAACAAAAAATACATTCTCAGCAGCAGACTTAGCTATGAAATGATCCCAAACATAGATTGCATGTTCTTCAGGAGAACCATTTTCCTATATGGGAAAAAAATATCACATATTACATAGTGTATCTAATTATTATCATAGCAAACAACAAATTAAAATACATGCTACATACACAGCATAAGAAATAACAATGGTTATAGCTCATTCAAAATGAAAATAATACAAAAGAACTACATTGAAAATTCAAATGAGAGAATATGAGAGGACTTCAAAAAGTATGTAAAAAAACAAGAATTAAAAGATAAAAATAAAAAAAGAAACTTTATTTCTGAACGTTTCATCAAGATCAAGAAACTTTTTAAAGTGATGATACCAGCCTTTTAGTCTACCCTAAAGAACTCAGGGTCCCGGCAATTTAAACATGTCAATGAAGTTATTTTTACATTACTAAGTCAAGAAAAGTGGTGCCTTTAAATATTTTTTAAGATTAGAAAACTAAAAGTCAAAAGGAGCCAAATCAGGACTGCAAGGTGGATGCCTAATGATTTCCCAGAGAAACTCCTGCAAAATTACCCTTGTTTGATGAGAGGAATGAGCAGGATATCCTCATGGTTAAGAACTCTCTGATGAAGCTTTCCCAGGCATATTTCTCCTAAAGCTTTGGCTAAATTTCTCAAAATACTCTCATAATAAACAGATGCTATTGTTCTTTGGCCTTCTAGGAAGTTAATAAGCAAAATGCACTGGGCATCTCCCCAGACTGTTGCCAGAACCTTTGCTCCTGACAGGTTATATTTTGTTTTGCCTGGACCACTTCCACCTCTTGGTAGCCATTGCTTTGATTGTGGTTTGTCTTCAGGATTGTACTAGTAAAGCCATGTTTCATCTCCTGTTATAATTCTTCAAAGAGATGTTTCAGGATTTTGATACAAATGGTTAAAAATGTCCAGTGAAATATCTGCTCTTGTCTAGAGCTGATCTGGGTGCAACAGTTTTGGTACACATTGAGTGGAAAGTTTTTTTCATCTTGAATTTTTCAGTCAAGATTGCATAAGTGGAACCAACTGGGACATCTATATGTCAGCTACTGTTTCTGTTGCTAATCACTGATCTCATCAATTAGGGTACAAACAAGATAATTTTTTTCTCTCAAATTCATGCAGATGGTCAGCTGCCGTGAGCTTCACCTTTAACATTGTCCTGTCCCTTATTCAAGTAAGTTGGCCATTTTTAAACTACTGATTTCTTTGGGACAATGTCTTCATAAACTTTTTGCAAAACATCAGTGACTTTACCATTCTTACACCCAAGCTTCACTATAAATTTGATGCTTGTTCTTGCTTCAATGTTAGCAGAATTCATATTGCTCTGACAGGTGCTCTTTTCAAAATGATGTTCTATACTTCTTAGTGCCTTGAATGAGATCATGTTCAGGCATGTTACAGCAAGTTAAGAGTTTATCTTGGTGCAATAAAAATGAAATATATACATAGATTTTTTGTAATATGCATTTTTCATGAATTTTTGAAGGCCCCTCAAAAATTAGTAAGTACATTAGAATTATATAGCAGAAAGTTATTCTTTTTATAAAACAATGTAATACTAAAAAATTTATTTACATTCTCATATTTAGATGTGAAAATATTTAATATTATATATATCTAAATTATTTTATTTATAATATTTTAAGTATCTCTGTAAGCTAAAAATTAGGAAAAACGAATAATAATTTCTGTTGAAATTATTGAAAAATATATGTTTTTTTTCAAAAAGCATTTTCTATACATGTTGTACTTTTGGAATTGGGAATAAAAACCTAAATATAGAAACCTAAGGCCTTTTATATTTTTCCTAACTTGCTAAATCCAAATAAATGTATGTATGTTGCTGAAGTTGCAAAAGTTATATAATAATTTCATTTTGCTGTGTTTATTTCTATGGCTGACATTGTGGTTAAAGCCAAAACCTGAATAATGTGAAAAACAAAAACAAACTAAAAAATGAAATAATACTGATCAAAAAGCAAACTGTGAAAAAATGAAACATCATGAAAATGTTTTGTACAAACATTTCTTAGAAGCTTGAACACGAAAAGACTCATTTCCTAAGAAGGTCATGGATATTAGACAATGTATACAATCATATTTTCCTTTTTAGAAATTTTGTAATAAATTATTAAGGTCCCCACATGCATGGCTTCACTTGCCATCTAGAAGTTAGTTTTCCCTACGCCTTTCTCTGTCCTACATTTCTCTCCAGAGCCACAAAGCCAATTACTTAATGGTCATTTCCTTCTGTATGTACCACAGACATGTCAAACTCAACCAATCCAACACTGTACTAAAAACTTCCTCTACAAATCTGTATTAACTAAGCTCGCTACGTCCAGCTGAAATCTGAGAATCATCTTCTCTCTCCCCAAGTTTCTCACATAATCAGTCCTTAAAATCTTATTGATCCTGCCACCAACTGTCTCTCAAGTCCATCTACTTCTCTCTCATTTCATCTAGGTTACCACAAGCCGCCATCATTTTACAAGTAGATGACCACAACAATCTGTAGCCTAGCTTCCTTCCCTGTAGGACTAACTATTTACATGCTCTAATTCTGTAGTGAGAACAACCTGTCAAGAATGCAAATATGATCATGTTGCCAAGTTATTCACTCCCTGCTTAGAATCCTCCAGTTTTCTCATTGCTCTCAGAATTAAGCTCAACCTCCCTTTTTTTTTCTTTTCAGACAAAGTCCTGCTCTGTTGCCTGGGTTGGAGTGTGGTGGCACCACTTTGGCTCACTGCAAATTCACTGCTTCCCAGGTTCAAGCGATTCTCTTGCCTCAGCTTCCCAAGTAGCTGGGATTACAGCCACGTGCCAACATGCTAAGATAATTTTTGTATTTACAGTAGAGATGGGTTTAACCATGTTGGCCAGGCTGGTCTCGAACTCCAGACTTTAGGTGATTCACCCACCTTGGCCTCCCAAAGTCCTGGGATTACAGGCATGAGCCACTGTGCCTGGTCCTCAAATTCCTTAGTAAGACATTCAAGGCCCTTTATGATCTAGCATTGTCTATTGAACTGTATCTTTCAACCATTGCCCTACAAAACACCTTGACCCCAAAGGCATCCCTTTGCCCTGAGAAGACAGAGAACATTCGCTGTATTTCAGTTGTAGGGAGCAACCTGAAGTAACGTAATGGTGCCATATTTTGTTTATCTATGGAGTATTGCATTTGTCCAGAAAGTGATCTCTGTGCTCTGTACTCACTTCCCATACCACCTTCTACTGCATACTCCCTACTTGTCTTCAGTTCTGAAATGAGATATCACTTCCTCTGGAAAGTCTGCCCTATTTTTCCCAAGGACTAGGTAATGTCTTCTAACACCAACTTGTGAATGCTTCCTATTATTGCATTGAAGGAGCTGTATTGTAATTACAAGTTAGATTATCAAATTCTTGAGGCCAAGAGCTGTGTCTTCTTGTTTATTAAATCTTAGTGTAATAAATGAATAACAAAAACACATTTATCTTCAGGTTGATGATCTACAACCTTGCAGTCACATATTAAAATACAAACATACTTCCAAAGACATTTCTTAGTAACATAAATATGAAATTACCCACACTGAAGATTGAATAAAACAGTTGGAAGGAAAATCTTGTAGGGATTTTAGGCTTTGATAATTTAGCTTTTATTAGTTTAAAGGGTAAGAAAATGGTTATTATAAAAATGAGGATAGTGGTGAACATTAAGGAAGGGAATGAAGTTGTGACTAAGAAACTGACTTTTAGTGGCTGCTAGTGTTCCATTTCTTGTCTGGGATGATAGTTTTTTCTTTATAGAACACTGGGATGATCAGTGTTTTCTTTATAGTTATTCTTAAAACTAACCATACATATTGAGCACTTCTCTGTAGACATACCTGGAGTGACCATACAACTTGTTGTTCAAACTTTTGAGAGTGAAGAGAGATATTATCAGTAATTGCAGTGAGAAAATAGGTCTAAAGGGGACTATATAGAAAAATCCTGGACACTTGATCACCCTAGTTATAGCTCACAATGAACAAAATATGAAAACAAAATAAAAGGAGAGTTAGTAGAGTTTCCACCTATTGATAGCATAACTGTCAATAGGTGGAAAGTTAGCAGAGTTTCTAGAGTGGAAAGTCAGCAAAGTTAGCAGAGTTTTCACCTACTGATAGCATAAAATGGCATAACTAACCATTCTAAATACTTGTGATGGTCCTAAATACTCCATATATGGACAGGATTACATATACGTATATATGTATGTGTGTGTGTGTGTGTATATATATCTATATATATATATATATATATATATATATATATGTATTAGATACGCATAGATTACTCTGTCCCCATTAAGCTCTGTGCTGGAAGTGGAGGTGGAAGAATGGTAAGTATCCCATGATCCTAGCCTTTAATAAGTTAGAGGTATTAATACATAAAGACTTCAGAAGCAGTAGTGTGTCAGGAGTATTACTTCTTTTGTTCCTGTTGGATTGTCCTGACACCAAGGTTAATGGGTCCATTACAAATCCATACCATCAGACCTCAGTGAGTTTCTCCCTGCTGTCTCCTCACTGTCACCAATTCTTCCTTTATACTGTTGGGATCCTATTTGTCTCATTCTTTCCATTCTCACCACTATTTAGGTTTTCTTACATTAGACTTTAGTCTCATTTTTTTCCAGTCCAGTGGCCACCAACCTTTTTGGCTTCAGGGACCAGTTTTGTGGAAGACAGTTATCCACAGAGCGGGAAGGATGGTTTCGGGATGATTCAGGTGCACAAACTTTACTGTGCACTTTATTTCTATTGTAATATATAATGAAATAATTATACAACTAACTGTAATGTAGAATCAGTGGGAGCTCTAAGCTTGTTTTCCTGCAATTAGGTTGTCCTATCTGGGGGCGAGTGATAGGAGACAGAAATCTGGGGATGATAGAAGACAGATCATCAGGCATTTGATTCTTATAAGGAGTGCACAACCTAGATCCCTCATATGCACAGTTCACAATAGGGTTCATGCTCCTAAGATAATCTAGTACTGCAGCTGATCTGACAGGTGGTGGAGCTCAGGTGGTAATGCAAGCAATGGGGAACAACTGTAAATACAGATGAAGCTTTGGCTTGCTCGCCTGCTGCCCACATCCTGTGCAGTCATTTCCTAACAGGCCGCGAACTGGTATCAATCATAACTTGGTGTTTGGGGAACTTTGCTCTAGTCTTTCCCTTTACTGTTGTCAGATCAATCTTTTTTTTTGAAGTCCTGCTCTGATCAAGCCACTCTACTACTAAAAAAAAAGAAGTCATTTACCAAAATGATTTTGCCTACAAAGTAACTGGAACTCGTTAGCCAACATCTTCTGTAAATCTACCTTTCTAACTTTCCCTCTCACTATCTATTTCCAGGAACCTTATGCTCCAGACAAATCTGCAATACACATTAATAGCCTGAAAATCCTAGACAAAACTCTGTCATGCAACTCAGTCTAGGATCACACAGGCAATGCAGCCCAGATTACACAAAGCCTAAAAGCAAGGAGTACTTCAGTACATCCATATATATGTACATGAAATGATAAACACTATAATACTCCTCAGGGTGGTAGCAGAGTGAATGGAGAGAAAGGGTTAGAATGAATCATCATGAAAGAAAAATGAGCAAAATTTTGTGAGTCACAAGATTTGAGAGAAAGTGCCAGCCAGGCCCATCTATGACTAAAGGAGATCTAAGAACCAGCAGTTGTTTCTACTGCTTACAGAGAATAGTACTATAGCTGAGTCTTTCCTCCACAGTTTGTGGAGATAATATCTGTTAATGGCCTCTCAGCAGTAGGAAAGAGAAAACTTAAGTTTCCATGTGCCTCTAGTACTTAAATATCTGCAGCTTGACTAAGGTCATCAAATTATAGTTTTTACCTTTAGACTTTTAAACCAAACATTCTAAAAAGTGAAACCCAACTAACAATGTCTACAAAATCCACTAGGGGATCTTTTACGGGCTCAACTAAACCATCAAACTCATAAGACTATTCTAGGGCTGGGCGCGGTGGTTCAAGCCTGTAATCCCAGCACTTTGGGAGGCCAAGACGGGTGGATCACAAGGTCAAGAGATCGAGACCATCCTGGTCAACATGGTGAAACCCCATCACTACTAAAAATACAAAAAATTAGCTGAGCATGGTGGCGCGTGCCTGTAATCCCAGCTACTCAGGAGGCTGAGGCAGGAGAATTGCCTGAACCCAGGAGGCAGAGGTTGCGGTGAGCCGAGATCGCGCCATTGCACTCCAGCCTGGGTAACGAGAACGAAACTCAGTCTCAAAAAAAAAAAAAAAAAAAAAAAAAAGACTATTCTAGGCCATACTTAATATCCCTTGACTAAAAAAGATACAGAAAAGGAATCAACTGTGCTAGCAGAGCAGGACCAGACACTTTTTTTTTTCTTAAATATGCATTTCATCGCACTTTAGGATCTCAGGTATGTGTGCAGAACATGCAGGATTATTGCACAGGTACATTCATGGCAATGTGGTTTGCTGCCTCCATCCCCCTGTCACCTATATCTGGCATTTCTCCCCATGTTATCCCGCCCCAACCTCCCCAAACTCCTGCTGTGCCTCCCCTATTCCCTCACAACAGACCCCAGTGTGTGATGTTCCCCTCCTGTATCCATATGATCTCATTGTTCAACATCCACCTATAAGTAAAAACATGTGTTGTTTGATTGCCTGTGCTTGTGTCACTTTGCTGAGAATGAAGGTTTCCAGATTCATCCATGTCCCTACAAAGCACATGAACTTATCGATTTTTACGGCTGCGTAGTATTCCATGGTGTATTTGTGCCACATTTTCCTTGTCCAGTCTATCATCGATGGGCATTTGGGTTGGTTCCACTTCTTTGCTATTGTAAACAGTGCTGCAATGAACATATGTGTGCATGTGCCTTTATAACAGAATGTTTTATAATCCTTTGGATATATACCCAGTAATGAGATTGCTGAGTCAAATGGAATTTCTATTTCTAGGTTCTTGAGGAATTGCCACTGTCTTCCACAATGGTTGAACTAATTTATACTCGCATCAACAGTGCAAAAGTGTTCCTATTTCTCCACATCCTCTCCAGCATCTGTTGTCTCTAGATTTTTTAATGATCGCCATTCTAACTGGTATCAGATGGTATCTCAATGAAGTTTTGATTTGCATTTCTCTAATGACCAGTGATGATGTGCATTTTTTCATGTTTGTTGGCCTCATAAATGTCTTTTGCAAAGTGACTGTTCATATCTTTCACCCACTTTTGAATGAGATTGTTTGCTTTTTTCTTCTAAATTTATTTAGTTCTTTGTAGATTATGGATATTAGCCCTTTGTCATATGGGTAGATTGTAAAAAATTTTTCTCATTCTGTTAGTTGCCAGTTCACTCTAATGATTGTTTCTTTTTTTGTAACGAAGCTCTGGAGTTTAATTAGATCCCATTTGTCTATTTTGGCTTTTGTTGCCAATGTTTTTGGTATTTTAGTCATGAAGTCCTTACCTATGCCTATGTCCTGAATGGTTTTGCCTAGGTTTTCTTCTAGGGTTTTTATGGTGTTAGGAGTTATGTGTAAGTCTTTAATCCATCTTGAGTTAATTTTAGTGTAAGGTGTCAGGAAGGGGTCCAGTTCTAGCCAATTTCCCAAACATCATTCATTAAACAGGGAATCCTTTCTCCATTGCTTGCTTTTGTCAGGTCTGTCAAAGATCAGATGGTTGTAGATGTGTGGTGTTGCCTCTGAGGCCTCTGTTCTGTTCCATTGGTCTACGTATCTGTTTTGGTACAAGTACTATGCTATTTTGATTACAGTAGCCTTGTAGTATAGTTTGAAGTCAGGTAGGTAGCATGATGCCTCCAACTTCATTCTTTTTGCTTAGAATTGTCTTGGCTATGCAGGCTCTCTTTTGGCTCCATATGAATTTTAAGGTGTTTTTTCCAGTTTTGTAAAGAGGGTCATAGGTAGCTTGATGGAGATAGCATTGAATCTATAAATTACTTTGGGCAGTATGGCCATTTTCACAATATTGATTCTTCCTAACCATGAGCATGGAATGCTTTTTCATCTGTTTGTGTCCTCTCTTATTTCCTTGAGCAGTGGTCTATAGTTTTCCTTGAAGAGGTCCTTTACATACTTTGTTAGTTGTATTCCTAGGTATTTTATTCTCTTTGTAGCAATTGTGAATGGCAGTTCATTCTTGATTTGGCTCTCTTTAAGTCTGTTATTGGTGTATAGGAATGCTTGTGATTTCTGCAAATTGATTTTGTATCCTGAGACTTTGCTGAAGTTGCTTATCAGTTTCAGGAGATTTTGGGCTGAGCCAATGGGGTCTTCTAAATATACAATCATGTTGTCTGCAAATGGAGACAATCTGTCTTCCTCCTTTCCTAACTGAATACCCTTTATTTCTTTTTCTTGCCTGATTGCTCTGGCTAGAACTTCCAGTACTATATTGAATAGGAGTGGTGAGAGAGGGCATCCTTGTCTACTGCCAGATTTCAAAGGGAATGCTTCTAGTTTTTGCCCATTCAATATGATATTGGCTGTGGGTTTGTCATAAATAGCTTTTATTATTTTGAGATATATTCCATCGATACCTAATTTATTGAGAGGTTTTAGTATAAAAGGCTGTTGAATTTTGTTGAATGCCTTCTTTGTATCTATTGAAAGAATCATGTAGTTTTGTCTTTGGTTCTGCTTATGTGGTGGATTATGTTTACAGATGTGTGTATGTTGAACCTGCCTTGCATCCCTGGTATGAAGTCTACTTGATCGTATGGGTTAGCTTTGTGATATGCTGTGGCAATTGGTTTGCCAGTATTTTATTGAAGATTTTTGTGTCTATGTTCATCATGAATATTGGCATCAAGTTTTCTTTTTTTTTGGTGGAGTCTCAACCAGGTTTTGGTATCAGAATGATGTTGGTCTCATAAAACAATACGGGAAGGATTCCCTCTTTTTGGATTGTTCGGAATAGTTTCAGGAGTGGTACAAGCTCCTCTTTGTATGTCTGGCAGAATTCGGCTGTGAATCCGTCTGGACCTGAGCTTTTTTTGGTTGGTAGGCTATTAATTGCTGCCTCAACTTCAGCCCTTGTTATTAGTCTATTCAGGGTTTCAACTTCTTCCTGGTTTAGGCTTCGGAGGGTACAAGTGTCCAGGAATTTATCCATTTCTCCCAGGTTTACTGGTTTATGTGCATAGAGTTTTTTGTAGTTTGTATTTCTGTGGAATCGGTGGTGATGTCCCATTTATTGTTTTTCATTGCATCTATTTGATTCTTCTCTTTTCTTTTTTAATTAATCTGGCTAGCAGTCTATTTTGTTGATCTTTTCAAAAAACCAGCTCCTGGATTTATTGATTTTTTGAAGGGTTTTCTGTATCTGTATCTCCTTCAGTTCTGCTCTGATCTTAGCTATTATCTCTATCTCTTATCTCTATCTCCTTCAGTTCTGCTCTGATCATAGTCTTCTGCTGTTTTGAGTTTTTTTTGATCTTGCGCCTCTAGCTCTTTCAATTTTGATGATAGGGTGTCAATTTTAGATCTTTCCTTGCTTCTCATGTGGGCATTAACTGCTATAAATTTTCCTCTAGACACTGCTTTAAATGTGTCCCAGAGATTCTGGTATGTCATGTCTTCATGCTTGTTGGTTTGGAAGCACAACTTTATTTCTGCCTTCATTTTATTGTTTATCCAGTCAACATTCAAGAGCCAGTTTTTCAGTTTCCATAAAGTTGTGCAGTTCTGAGTGAGTGTCTTAATCCTGGGTTCTAATTTGCTTGCACTGTGGTCAGACAGACTTTGTTATGATTTCTTTTCTTTGTATTTGCTGAGGAGGGGTTTACTTCTAATTATGTGGTCCATTCTAGCGTAGGTGTGATGTGGTGCTGAGAAGAATGTATATTCTGTGCATTTGGGGTGGAGAGTTCTGTAGATGTCTATAAGGTTTCCTTGGTCCAGATCTGAATTGAAGTCCTGGATATCCTTGTTAATTTTCTGCCTCATTAATCTAATATTGACAGTGGAATATTAAAGTCTCCCACTATTATTGTGTGGGAGTCTAAGTCTCTTTGTAAATCATTAAGAACTTGCTTTATGTATCTGGGTGCTCCTGTATTGGGTGCATATACATTTAGGATTGTCAGCTCTTCTTGTTGCATTGATCCTTTTACCATTATGCAATGTCCTTCTTTGCCTCTTTTGATCTTTGTTGGTTTAAAGCCTATTTTATCAGAGATTAGGATTGCAACTTCTGCTTGTTTTTGCTCTCCATTTTCTTGGTAAAATTTCCTTCATCCCTTTATTTTTAGCCCATGTGTGTCCCTGCATGTGAGATGGGTTTCCTGGATACAGCACACCAATAGGTTTTGCTTTTTTTATCCATTTGCCAGTCTGTGTCTTTTGATTGGGGCATTTAGCCCATTTACATTTAAGGTTAATATCGTTATGTGTGAATTTGATCCTGCCATTTTGATGCTAGTTGGTTGTTTTGCCCATTAGTTGATGCAGTTTCTTCATTGTGTCGATGCTTTTTACCATTTGGTACATTTCTGGAGTGGCTGGTACTGGTTTTCCCTTTCCATGTTTAGTACTTCCTTCAGGAGTTCTTGTAAAGCAGGTCTTGTAGTGATGAAATCTCTCAGCAATTGCTTGTCCATAAAGGATTTTATTTCTCCTTCACTTATGAAGCTTAGTTTGGCCAGATATGAAATTCTGGGTTGAAAGTTCTTTTCTTTAAGGATGTTGAATATTGGCCCCGACTCCCTTCTACCTTGTAGGGTTTCTGCCAAGAAATCCACTGTGAGTCACATGGTCTTTCCTTTGTAGGTGACTCCACCTTTCTCTCTGGCTATCCTTAGGATTTTTTCCTTCATTTCAACCCTGGTGAATCCGATGATTATGTGCCTTGGGGTTGCTCTTCTTGAGGACTATCTTTGTGGTGTTCTCTGTATTCCCTGGATTTGAATGTTGGCCTGCCTCGTTATGTTGGGGAAGTTCTCTTTAACATCCTGAAGAGTGTTTTCCAACTTGGATTCATTCTTCCCTTCACATTCAGGTATGCCAATCAAGCGTAGATTAGGTTTTTCACATAATCCCATATTTCTTGGAAGCTTTGTTCATTTCTTTTCACTCTTTTTTTCTAATCTTGCCTTCTCTTTTTATTTCATTGATTTGATCTTCTATCCCTTGATATCCTTTCTTCTGCTTGATCCATTTGGCTGTTGAAACTTATGCATGCCTCGTGAAGTTTTCTAGCCCCTGTGTCTCATTTGCTTGGACCTGCATTCCAGTGTTGTCTCCTCTCGGCCATCTTGGAGCCCCCCAACACTACTTTTTAGTGGAAGTCTTGTAGCAGTCCTTGTGGCAACCCTCAGAGCCTCTGAGGATTTACTATCTTTGGAACATGAGGTGTTAACTTAGAAGTGAGGAAATCAGGCTCACCTTGAGCAGATGAGGCGTTATCCTGGCTTAAAAATCTTATACCCTACAAAAGCCAATACCTTTTGCAATAACTCCATAAGTATGGCTTTCAGGATCCCATCCCCTAAGAGACATGCTCAATTCTAAGAATCACTACTCTTAGGGAAGATCAAAACTATGGTATATCATGTTCTAATTCCCACAGGCAATACTGACTAGCAATCATCCACTTAAAGTGAATGCTATGGTGTGCTGCCCAGAATCCCTTCCGTTATAAGCACTCATTTCCTTAGCTGTGGGAGTGTTGGCCTTAGCTGAGGCACTCTCTAGAAATTGCCCTCAGTCAAAAAGCAACCTTGCTTAAGGTTACAGTCCCACCCCTGGTCTCTTGCCTAAGGCAGAACATATTTGAAAAGTCATCTCAGATCCAGAGACTACCATGGGGTTAGCCGAGGACTTTGTTGTGACTACAATGCATTTTACCCATTGTCCAACTCTATGTTTTTCACTCCCCTACAAGTGCTGATCCCAAGAGGACTCCTCAATAATCTTCCGGCATACAAACTTCCATTTCAAAAGTTGTTATCTGGGAAACTCAACCTAACACACCACCATATCAAGCTTCCAGGGTAAGAGCCAGAGAGTCAACTGAAGGTCAGAATCTCATTCAGAAATGGAACTGGTTATTTACTAAAATGTCTTCTAAGAAATATATATGAAGTATTTTTAACTATTTACCTGTATTATTATCATGCCTATTTTTAAAACAACTGCCAAGGCTGGGCGCAGTGGCTCACATCTATAATCCCAGCACTTTGGGAAGCTGAGATGGGTGGATCACAAGGTCAAGACATCAAGAACATCCTGGCCAACATGGTGAAACCCTGTCTCTACTAAAATACAAAAATTAGTTGGGCATGGTGGTGTGCGCCTGTAGTCCCAGCTACTTAGGAGGCTGAGGCAGGATCTTTGCTTGAACTCGGGAGGCGGAGGTTGCAGTGAGCCAAGATCATGCCACTGCACTCCAGACTGGCGCCTAGCGGCAGAGTGAGACTCTGTCTCAAAAAAAACCCCCAAAAAACAAACTGCCGAATATTGTTGGCTCAAGATTACCTGCAAGCTCTACCATCAGCTATGGTGGCTTAATTTGAATCCCATACTATTTCATTGGTTCTTCTCTATTCTATTTGTTTAATATCAAGTTACTTTTCCTTCCTTCTAGAATATAACCAAGTTGAAAACAGATTACCTTTTTAATTCAAACTATGAATAGAAGGCATGCTACAGACACTCAAAAAATAATTAACAATGCTAGTGTTATTGGCAATGATATGGTGGACAAAATATTTTGAAGTACATTTCAAAAATAAAAACAAATGAGTATTTAAACTTCATTTCAGGAATCCAGCTTCTAATAATCTGGAAAGTGGCAAAGGATTGATGGTCAAAGATATTCATCACTGTCTCATTTATAAAAGCAAAACTTTGAATAAAGCATAAGTATCCAATAATGAAAATATAAACAATAGTTTATCTGTTGAACAAAATATTATGTAGCTATTTGAGATTATAATACATGGAACTTATCTATTGTGATATGTAGTATAATTTTTACTATATAAAAAAGCTTGAAAAAGACTTTTAAAAAGAATCAAATAAAACACTAAAAGCAGTTGAGCTGTGTATTGATGGTGGGATTATGTAGTTTTCTATTCTTAGTTTCTTCACACTTTTCTGAACTGTCTAGAATTTCTACAAAACGCATGCTTTTTATAATAAAACAAGTAAACAACAGTACAATCAGAAATACCACTTTGTAATTACTGATGTCTTTTTAGGATCAAATGGCATCTAAGCAGAGTTTTTACACTTCGTATCTTTTTAAAAATAACTTTAACTTTTATTTGAGATTCAGAGGGTGCTTGTGCAGGTTTGATACATGAGTATACTGTATAGTGCTGAGGTTTGAGATATGAATGATCCCGTCATCCAGGTAGTAAGCGTGGTATCCAACAGTTAGTATTTTAACCCTTGCCCGTACTTCTATCCCGCCTTTGGTAGTCCCCAATGTCTTTGTTGCCATCTTCACATCCACGAGTAACCAACGTTTAGCTCCCATATTACAGGAAAACATGTGTACATCAAATATATGGTCTAAACCCACTAAGCATTTCCACCCAGCAAATGAGAAAGGTTGTTTCAAATAGGTTTAAGAGTAAGAAGAAGTAAGAATAGTAAGTGATAGTTGAAAGTCTGCTACTAACTGAAGAAACCAGAAGAACAGAAAAATTGGAAGAGCACATGTAGTACATAGTGCGAGACTACAAGTATTGCTATGAGCAACGTAAGGGCAGTGCTATATTCAAAGCACAATAACTGGCAAGCACGACAGTGACACTGAGTCATTTCAAGAAGGCTAATGATGCTATGTGAACTCCATTTTTGAAAGACTAGTGACATACAATTAAACAGTTTTATTCAAAATATTACTTTACATAACAAAATATAAGGGAGATAAGCCTTAGTTATAAAATTTTCGACTTTCATATGTTACTTCCCAAGGCTTTTACAAAATTAAGGCTTTTCACTATTTACAGTGTTTAAGAAAGCTAGATTACCATCATTTTAGGATTTAACAAATTCTGCCAAATATCTGCAGCCTTCTACAAATGTTAAACACAGAAATTAATAAACTTAGAGTAGTTTTAAATATATATGTGTATCTATTTCTGAAATATTACATTACTAATAATACATACTAAAATCCCAATTTTATAAATGTGGTGAAGCTATTCTAAGGCAAATTTGTCATTCCAACCCACAGTCCACATTCTGTCTACATCATTATATATTTATAAACTACAATCCAGAGAGTGTATATTATCAGCAGTGTATATTATCAGCAGTGTATTTTGAGACTAAACAGATTTCAATAGCAAAGGCTTTCTAATATGCTTCAATTACAGAAATGCAAACATACTAAATCTATTCCACAGGTTTCCCCATGAATTTCACATTAGAGTGCATTTTGTATTGAGCAACCTGATTTAAGCTCGATAATTTTAGACTATGCTAACGTACAAAGTTCCTGAAAAGAACAAAATCCATTAATTAGTGTTTGCTGATGGCAGAGTGTACACGATATTTACACCAGAATTCTGCTACATTCAGAATACAGGTTGAATTTCCTAATGTACTTTTGCCATCATTAATCCTTAAATTCCAAACAGCAGTGATGCAGTAACCAAAGCCTTATCATCTATGCCAGATTCTACTACCCAGCCACTGCAAGGTCTGCATTTATGATAGACTACCTGAGTTGATAGCACATGGAATTAGCTAAACAACATTTGCATATTTGTGTAATTATTTTCTAAGGTTAATTAGCTCCTGTAATGCATTTCGCCCTTTGAGACTGCTTGCAGTGACAGGTTCACATATTTTCTGAACTGTTGCCAAATTTGACAGATTTTTCTTCAGCTAACCTGTTGCAACAAAGTTATAAAAAGTCAGTACTCCTATAATATACACTTTAAACTTATAACTGATTTTAGAAAAAGTAAACTGAAAATTTAATAGATATAAAGGTTTTTTAAATGTCCAATTTTAAAGTAAAAAATTTGATTTTTTATTTCATGTAGATCTTTCTGTAATTATACTGGTAAGCATATCTATTAACAAAATTTCTTTATGAATAATCAAATCTAACCTTTGTGACTTTAGCACATACCTATGTCAAAATTTAAGTTATGTCCACATCATATAAATATGTATATATGTGTATAAATACACGCAGACACAGACACACAGACACACACACACTCCGCACTCTACTGCCCTTAGTATTGCCACAGATTTGCTATTTACATTAGTGATATCAACTGGAGAAATTACACCTGTTTTATGACAAAATTTACAAAGTGAAATTCTTTCTTCTAAACAGCTAAAGCTTTGCAATGGGAAAACTATGGCTCAATAAAATCCAAATCGAAGGTAGATATTTTAGTCTGCTGGATGGAGGATGCAAAAATGTAAGTTACCATCTTATACCCAACCAATCCACAAGGATAAGATGAAAGAAAATTCCTATTTTCAGCAATTGGCCAGTGGAGTATCTTTCCAGAAGAAATGGAACACAGATATGGCTCTAATCCAGAAAGACACACACACAGGAACTTTTATGTTTTTAGCTTTAAGCTTTAAACTTTTAGATGATTCTGTGTTTGTATATTAAGAGTATAAATTGTGCATTAATATAGAACAAAACATTTATAAGAACAGTTATATGTCACATATATTTTACATTGTAATGTGAAAGGTAATTTTATTTTCTCCAATTAAATAATTTAGATTAAAATGTTTTCTTCATTTTGGCGTATTTTAAATATATTCTCTTTTACAAATTATGTGCATTTGTATTTAATGATTAAAGTACTAGGTGTATATATGGATGCATAAAAGTAATAGTATGTATACACTGAAAACATATTAAAATTGAAGGATCATTAATCAGTCTCAAAATACTAAATTGAACCGTATAAGTTACCAGTATTAGAAATTTTTGACATTGAAAAATAGCAATTTCATAAGATTCAACCTTAAACATAACAAAAATAGACAAAATAATCTATAAGCTGGAGATACCCTGAAACTCTAATTTGTTTCTACCTTTTAGGCATCAAGATATTATTGGCAACACTCAATCTTTTTTAACTTTTATTTTAGGTTTAGAGACACATGCAAAGGATTGTTACATAGGTAAACTGTGTGTTGTGCAGTTTGGTGTACAGATTATTTAGTCACCTAGGTAATAAGTATGGTACTCAATAGGTATTTTTAAAAATCCTCTCCCTCCTCCCACCCCAATCCTCAAGTAGGCCCTCGTATCTGTTATTCCCCTCCTTGTGTCCATGTGTTATCACTGTTTAGCTCCTACTTATAAGTGAGAACATATGGTATTTGTTTTTCTGTTCCAGCATTAGTTTGCTCAAGATAATAATCTCCAGCTCCATCCCTGCTACAAAGGATACGATCTCATTCTTTTTCAATGGCTGTGTAGTATTCCGTGGTGTGTATCTGCCACATGTTCTTTCTGCAGTTTACCGTTGATGAGCATTTAGATTGATTCTGTCTTTGCTACTGTGAATAGTGCTGCAATGAACATACAAATACATGTGTCTTTATAGTAGAATGATTTCTATATCCAGTATACCCAAAGGAATATAATACATTCCACCATAAAAATAAATCCCACTGGATTGCTGAGTCAAATGGTAATTCTGTTTTAAGTTTTTTCAGAAATGGCCACCCTACTTTCCACAAAGGCTGAACTAATTCACACTCCCACCAATAGCGTATAAGTGTTCCCTTTTCTTCCCAGTCTCACCAGTATCTGTTTTTTTTTGATGTTTTAATAATGGCCATTCTGGCTGCTGTGAGATGGTATCTCAGTGTGGTTTTGACTTTCATTTCTGTAATGAATTACTGATGTTGTACATTTTTACAAATGGTTGTTGGCCATATATATGCCTTCTTTTGAAAAATGTCTGTTCATGTACTTTGCCCACATTTTAATGGGGATGTTTGTTTTTTACTTATATATATTTTTTAAGTTCCTGACAGATTTTGGGTACTAAACCTTCATCAAATTCATAGTAGGCAAATATTTTTCCTATTCTATAAACTGTCTGTTACTTTGTTCATAGTTTCTTTTGCTGTGCAGAACTCTTTAGTTTGAATAGGCCCCACTTGTCAATTTTTGTTTTTGTTACAATTGCTTTAGGTGTCTTTGCCTTGAAATCTTTACCAGGTCCTATATCCAGGATGGTATATCCTAGGTTTTCCTGCAGGGTTTTTATGGTTTTAAGTTTTACATTTAAGTCTTTAATCTATCTTGAATTGATCAGTATATATGATGTCTGTCCAGCTTCAAATCTTCTGCATATGGCTAGCTAGTTATCCCAGCACCATCTATGGAATAGATAGTCCTTTCCCCATTGCTTGTTTTTGTAGGCTTTGTAGAAGATCCGACAGTTGTAGGTGTGTGGCTTTATTTCTGGGCTCTCTATTCTGTTCCACTGGTATTATGTAACTGTTTTTGTATCCATACCATGCTGTTTGGTTACTGTAGCCTTGTAGTAGAGTTTGAAGTGGTAAGTGATACCTCCACCTTTGTTCTTTTTGCTTAGGAGTGCCTTGGCTATTCAGGCGCTTTTTTGGTTCCATGTGAATTTTTAAAATAGTATTTTTCTAATTCTGTGAAGAATGTCATTGGTTGTTTGATAGGAATAGCATTGAATCTGTACAATGCTTTGGGCAGTATGGCCATTTTAACAATATTGATTCTTCCTATCCATAAGCATGCCAAGGTTTTCCATTTTTGTGTCATCTTTGATTTCTTTGAACAGTGTTTTATAATTCCCATTGCATTCTTAGGTATTTTATTCTTTTGGGGGGCAATTGTGAATAGGACTTCTCTGGTTAGTCGCATTCTTAGGTATTTTATTCTTTTTGGGGGTAATTGTGAATAGGACTGCATTCTCAATTTGGCTCTCAGTTTGACTGCTGTTTGGCATATGGGAATCTTACTCATTTCTGTACATTGATTTTACATCCTGAAACTGTGCTAAAACTGTTTATCAGATCAAGGAGCTTTTGGGCAGAAGACTATGGGAAGTCTAGGTATAGAACCATGTCATCTGCACACAGGGATAATATGAATTCTTCTCTTCCTATTTGTGTGACTTTTATTTCTTTCTCTTGTCCGATTACTCTGGCCAGGACTTCCAAAACTATTTGAATAGGAGTGGTGAGAAAGAGCATCTGTGTCATGTTCCAGTTTTCAAGGGGAATGCTTCCAGCTTTTGCCCATTCAGTATGATGTTGGCTGTGGGTTTGTCATAGATGGCTCTGATTATTTTGAAGTATGTTTCTTCAATGCCTAGTTTACTGAGGAGTTTTTAATATTAAGAATGTTGAATTTTATTGGAAGCCTTTTCTGCACATATTAGGTAAGCATGTGGTTTTTGTCTTTAGTTTTATGAGATGAATCCCATTCACTTATTTGCATATGTTGAACCAATCTTATGTTCTAGGGATGATGCCCACTTGACTGTGGTGGGTTAGCTTTTTGATGTGCTGCTGGATTTGGTTTGATAGTGTTTTACTGAAGATTTTTGCATCTATGTTCCTTAAGGATATTGGCCTGAATTTTTCTTTTTGCTGTGTCTCTGCCAGGTTTTGGTAACAGGGTGATGCTGACCTCATAAAATGAGTTAGGAGGGTGGAGACCCTTCTCATCAATTTTTTGGAACAGTTTTAGTAGGAATGGTGACAGCATGCTGTTCTTTTTATACACCTGTTAGAATGTGGCTATAAATTCATCTGGTCCTGGGCTATTTTTGGTTGATAGGCTTTTTACTACAGATTCAACTTCGGAACTCATTATTGGTCTGTTCAGACATTCAATTTCTTCAGTCTTGGGAGGTTGTATATTTCCATAAATTTATCCATTTCTTCCAGGTTTTCTAGTTTGTGTGTATACAGGTGTTCATAGCAGTCTCTGATGGTGTTTTGTATTTTTGTGGGGTTAGTGGTAATGTCCCCTATGTCCTTTCTGATGATATTTATTTGGATCTTCTCTCTTATTGTCTTTGTCAGGCTAGCTAGCAGTCTATGTTATTAATTTTTTCACAAAACCAACTCTAGGATTCATTGATCATTTGTATGGTTTTTCATGTCTAAATTTCCTTCAGTTAAGCTCTGATTCCGGTTATTTCTTTTCTTCTGCTAGCTTTGAGGTTGGTTTGCTCTTGCTTCTCTAGTTCCTCTAGGTTAGGTTGTTAATTTAAGATCTTTCTAATTTTTTGATGTGGACATTTAGTGCTATAAAATTCCCTCTTAACAGTGCTTTAGTGGTGTCCCAGAAATTCAGTATGTTGTATCTCTGTTCTCACTAGTTTCAAATAAGTTCTTGATTTTTGACAGCATTGAATCTTGAAGACAGATTCAAGGCTATGTTACTGGTCAATATGGCTACATTAATGAAATTATAAATGGTTATGCATAGAAAACACTTGTAGTAAATATAACTGACAAAAGATAAGTATTCAGAACCATATTAAAAATATTTGAATTTAGCAGATATTTCACACTTACCACGTCCAAAAGTAAACTCTGAATTGAATTCCCAACACCACAATATCTATTCTTTCCCTACTTGTTAAATGGCATCTCCACCCACATGGTTTTTTTCAAGCCAAAAATCTGGAAGTCACCCTTGACATCTTCCTCTTCCTCTATCACCCATATGGATCGAATTTAACTTATCCTTTGAAATATTTCTAGAATTCATAAACTTATCTCAACTCCTATTCTTAATACCCTTATTGCCATCTCTCGTCTTTGACACTAGCCGCTTGAACTGGCTACATGCTTTCTTTCATTTCTCTCATTGAATGTAGCAAGTTATACAGATTAATTAATTTGCTCAAGGTCATACAACCAGTGTGATTGCAAGCCAGTCTGTGTGGTTCTAGTATTTGTACTTTTATGCTGTACTATCCTTCTAAATCATATGTATTCAAATGTTGTTAACAAATGGCTGTGATATTGGACTGACATAAAAACTTGTCTTTTTATCTATTTGAATATAAAATTTAAGCCCAATTAAAGAAGTGGTTAGTAAAATTAAGTATTATAACAACAACAACAAAAAAAACTAAACAAATAATTATGACCCATTATTTACAGAGAGGATGACAAATACTTTGTGATTGGACCATACTGCCACCAAATGGGTGTGGCCTAGAATAGGAGACAGACAGAACTGGTAGGATTCTTAGATCCCAAAACTGCGGTCCACTTGGCTCATGGGAATTTCCATCAAAGTAAATACAGACAATCCTACTCACTTTAATAAAATTTAGATCTTTTCTTTTAGTGTAATCTACAATGCAAGCATAATAATGTTAACTGAAAATGCCTCTACAGCACATACTGTGGCACACACTGATCTTAAAACAGTCGACTCTCCTTATCTGTGAGTTCTGCATTAGTGGATTCAACCAACCAATGATCAAAAATGTTTGAGAAAAAGAAAGAATGGTAGCATCTATACCAAACATGTCCAGACATTATTTTCTCATTATCATTCCTTAAATAATATGGTATTAACAACTATCTACATACTATTTGTAATATATTACGTAGTAGTCTAGAGATTATTTAAAGTCTGAGACTCATGCATCTGTGGATTTTGGTATCTGAAGGGGAAAGAGGGGCGCTATCCTGAAACCAGTCCCCTACGGATACTGAAAGATGATTATTTATGTCATTTAATCCTGTAAACTAGGTACTGTTATTATCCCCATAATCAGATGAACAGGTAAAGAATGATTAGGAAACTTACTCAAGAAAACTGTATTTGGCAGAGCCAGAATTTAAACCTAGGTTGTCTGAGTTCATATCTATAATCTTAATCACTTTATATAACTGTTAAAAAACATTTAATATCCTTCTCTCCATGCAGGCATAACAAGTATAGTTATTTTTTATAGTAATGAACAAAACAGTGAGGGGCTGCTAAGACAAAGGGACACGAGTGTTGCTTATGTAGCTATCAGTACTGTGGGTCAGATTCACATGAAAAAAGATCTTCTCTGTGAAATGAAGGAGTCTGCTTTCTGAAAGTTCAATGTGTCCTATTTCTTGAATAGCTTCTGCCATCATAAAAGAGAGACACTCAATCTAGCTTAAAACCTATTATTAATTTTCTGCAATTTATTAATCTAAAATAAAAAATACAGCTAAGACAAAGAAGCTAGACACAAACGCAGTATGTTTCAGTTGTTAGGAAATTCTAGAAAAGCCAAAACTATAATGTTTTAATGCAGGTCAGTGGTCAGCAAGGTCAGCACATGGGAGGAAGAGACTGGCTACAAAGGGGTACAAGAGAAAACTTTTTGGGGGTGATGGAAGTAATGGGTTAGAAAACAATGAGCTGCAAACTGCCTGCCTGTTTTTGTAAATAACATTTTACTGGAACACAGTCACATACACTTGTTTATGTATCATCTATGGTTGCTTTCACCTTGCAAAAGTAGAGCTGAGCAACTGAGACAGTCAGTCTGGCCTACTAAAGTAGTTTAAGAAAAAGTTTGTTGATCCTTTCTCTAAATATTTATGATCTCAGTTCCAGCACAGGATAGCAAATTAAAGATCCATATCTGACTGGATAATCTCCCCAAACCCCAAAAAACTAACTAGAAGACTTTTTAAATAGAGACATAAATCATCAAGGACTAGGAGAACAAGGAAGGAAAAAAAAAAAAGACAACATTTTGGAAGAAAGAAAGCAGATAGAAGAGTGGTAACTAATTTAGCACATCTGACAAAGTCCAATCTCAAGCTGGCAGTGGGAAAGCTGAGAACCAACTCCATTTACACTGCAGAATCCTCCAAAGCACGGGAATAGGATTCCAGGTATCTCTGGGATTGAAGGAGAGTGGCATGTACATGCCAAAATAAGGCTGTTTGAGAAGAAGTTATTTTCCCATCTTCCATTCCATGTGCTGGGCAAATGTCTTTGCACATCCTGACAGGAGAGGTTTTGAAATGGGGATATCAGAAACAGTTGGCATCAGCTTCAGATGAAAAACAGAGATAAAGTGACCATCTGCAAATTGAATGTGGAATGTAGTTACCTAGTCCACTCTCATCACCACCATCCCCCAACCCCCGGGGCTTCATTCCTTCTAAACTTCCAGACAATTGGCAGTCAGACCCTTAGTCTTCAGGCAAAAGACTGGAAGACGTCTTTGGAAAATCAAACCAGGCTAAATAAGAATAAAAGTTCTAAAGATATAGATGGATGGGAGTTGCACAGGGGAAAGTTCCCAATAAATAGACTACTCAGATTATAGCAAAGCTCAAACATATTAAGTCCCACTCAGATGCTTAGAGATTCCAATTAGCTTTTTAATCCCTACTGATAAATATGAATAGACTGCCAAACATTAGACATACGAAAAATGCCTACAAATACAAAATATAAAGTCCAGAACAAATAGAAACTTGAAAGCAATGGAAACTTTGCAGACAGAGAAGAAGGTCAAACAGACTTCCATTATTATCTTCAGAGATACTAGTACATACATAAAACTAGAACAAGGGTACATTGTTTTTGGGACCCTGTCCCACTTTATTGCCCAGGCTGGGGTGCAGTGGTGTGATCACAACTTACTGTGAAGCCTTGACCTCCTGGGCTCAAGTGACCCTCCAGCCTTAGCCTCCTGAGTAGCTGGGACTACAAACACATGCCACCATGCCTGGCTAATTTTCAGTTGTTTTGTAGAGACAGAGTCTCACTATGTTACCCAGGCTGGACAAGGGTACTATTAAAAATAAATATTTGAAGAATAAAAAGAGCTCTTTCAAATTAAAAGCAAAACAACAGAAGTGAAAAATTCAAGTGAAGGGTTAAATGATTAAGTTAAAGAAATCAAGAAGTGAAAAATAGAAAAGTAATAAACCAGATAGTAAGTCTAGGAGATCCATCATCCAAAAAGCAAAGTTGTACATTGGGAAAACAGAGAAAACAGAAGGCAGGAAATTATCAACAAAATAAAAAAGTTTCCCAGGACATTTGCTAACAGAGTAAAGTGGCTAAGTACCCAGCATAATGAATGAAATAGGTGTATAGAAAGGTACATCACTGCAAAATTTAGAACCCAGGAACAAAGAGAAGATTCTACAAGTTTTAAGAAAGAAACATAAAATATTATTCAGAACAATTTTGGACTTTTCAATAGCAACAGTGGAAGCAAGATGATGATAAAAAAAAAAAAAAAAAGTCTGAAATTCAAAAGCTCTAGCCAGGCATGTGGCTGATGCCTGTAATTTGAGCACTTAGGGAGGCTCAGGCAAGTGGATTGCTTGAATTCGGGAGTTCAAGACCAGCCTAGTCAACATGGTGAAATCCCATCTGTACTAAAAATACAAAAATTAGCTAGGTGTGGGTGCATGCTTGTAGCTCCAGCTACTTGGGAGGCTGAGACAGGAGAATTGCTTGAGGACTCAAGGAGGTGGAGGCTGCAGTGAGCTGAGATGAAACCACTGCACTCCAACCTGAGCTACAGAGTGAAACTCCATCTCCAAAAAAAAAAAAAAAAAATCAAAAGGAAAATAATGTCTAACTTAGAATTCTATACCCAGCCAAAATATCAACAAATATAAATGTAAGATGAACACAGAAAATCAAAAAATTTGTACCTCATTTCCTTCTTCTAAAGGAACAACTGGGAGATATGCACCTTCAAATGAGAAATAAACCAAGAAAGTGGAAGACATGAAGTACACGAAACAAGAGAAATAACACAGGAGAGTAACAAAATGAATCTTCAGAAGAATAAAGAAAATGCTAAGCTGGATACCAGATACAGCAGGCAAGCAGACAGGTGATACTAATGTGATTCAAAAGAGATATGTTGAGAGTCATTATCACCAAGACCCTCACTATGACATCATCATTTAAATATAATGACCTAATGAACTTGACTTCAATTTATATTTTTATTTGGCTTTTTCTAACCATACTGTTGAGATTTGTGTTGCTCATTCATATTCTGCTGCTGTATTAAAATTCATCAAAATGTTGTGTTTTCACTAAACTAGGAGCTACAGGTAGACCATGGAAAACTTAGAAAATATAGAGCAGCAAACTCCCTCTAGTCATATTTCTGATGATTTTGCTTTCCATATGCTCCAACTACAAAAAGCTATTTTTCAAGACATTGTCCACTGATATCCCTATAAGAGAGATCTTGTAAGTGCTTACGGAATTTGAAGTCAGATCATGATCCAGAGTATCTATTTGGCTTATCTTCAACTAGTTTTCATCTAATAGTGGCAATATTTTTCTTTCCTTATACTACCAGGTCTGTGCTCATCGCTTAATGTGTCATATTAAACAACATGCTATTTAGGAGAAAATATAGTAACATAAAGGCTTCAGAGATTAAGATTTGCCATCTTTAGAGGCTATTATTCTCCCTATCACAACAACCTAGCAAGAACTCTGGGAGATACTCCTAAAATGTTGCCAAAATTGTTCTTAGAAGCTTGAAGAAAGTAATGGCCTATACTAAGTAAAGATCTCAGCTGTCATTCATCAGAGAGTATCTGTCACAGATGAGGCAGTAAAAAAACAAGAAGACAGAATGGCTCAGCCAGTTTATATTTGTTGAACTCTGTCACTAACTGATTTGTACTGGCACAATCAAGATATGACCAAAAAAGCCATAATGGCAAGGATGCAGATATACATAGGCCCCAAAACATGCATGCATCTTGCTTACCTAGACTGATCTGGCTACTGCCATTTAATGAATATACCACAGCAGAGTGAGAGGTGATAAAAACACCTTTGGGAGTGTCTGTGTCTGTGTGTTGGAGGGGGCAAAAGATTAGGTGTTCCAGACAGTTCAATCTAGAATGTTCTATAGACAAAATGGTAAAGTCAGAAGCTAAACATGCCTTGTAGTATCTCTGTCTGAATCTAAAGCTATAATTATAGATGTAGAGGAAATGAGTACACTGACTCCAAAGAATTAATGATTAATTTAGCAATTTTAGGAAGATCATTTACAATTGCCAAACATATTTTCTCTTAGTCTCTCTCTGTGAGACACACACACACACACACACACACACACGATCACACAAACAGACAGGGCTACTTAATTAGCTTTATGACTTTGACTTACCCTCTTAGATGCTCAAACTCTCCATTTGTCCATGACAGGTTAACCTAAGGGATCTCTAAAGTTTTATCTTTTTCTGATAATAAAATAAAAGAAAAGCTTTGGAAACAAAGAGAACCAGAGTTATTAACCAAAGGGAGGCTGGGCTAGAGTGGTGGCTCACACCTATAATCCCAACCCTTTAGGACGTTGAGGGGGGAGGAGCCCAGGAGTTTGAGACCAGCCTGGGCAACATAGTGAGACCTGTCTCTACCAAAAAAAAAAAAAAAAAAAAAAAAAAAAAAAATTAGCCAGGTGTGGTAGCCAGGTGTGGTGGCATGTGCCTGTAGTCTTTGCTACTTGGGAGGCTGAGGTGGGAGGATTGCTTAAGCCCAGGAATTCCAGGCTGCAGTGAGCTATGACTGTGTCACTGAACTCCAGCCTGAGCAATAGAGCAAGACCATATCTCTAAATAAAAACAAAAATAAAACAAAGAAAGACTGGAGAGATGCAAAATAAGAAGCCTGGGAAACAGCAAATAATAAATGCTTGATTTATTTTGGGATACATTGCAAAGGTATAATTAAGTTATTTATATACTTGCTATAATTTAGTCATAAACTAACTTAAAACATCTTGAAAATACACTTATTAATACCATAATATTACTTCAAATACATAATTTCTTTTTTTAATTTTAAAATACTTCATGGCTAAAAACTGCTAACAATCATCTGAGCCTTCACTGAACTATAATCTTTTTGTCAGTGAAGGGTCTTGCCTCAATGTTGATGGCTGCTGACTGAAGAGTGAAGTGGTTGCTGAAAGTTGGGGTGGGAGAGACAATTTCTTAAAATAAGACAACTATGTTTGCCTCATTTATTGACTCACCCTTCCATGAAAGATTTCTCTGTAGTATGCACCATTGTTTGATAGCATTTTACCCACAGTAGAACTTCTTTCAAAGTTAGAGCCGGTTCTCTAAAACCTGTCACTCTATCAATAAAGTTTATTCAATATTTCAAATCCTTTGTTGTTGTTTCAACAATGTTCACAGCACCTTCATCAGGAGTAGTTTCCATCTTATGAACCTACTTTCTTTGCTCATCCATAACAGGCAACTCCTTATCCATTCAAATTTGATCATGAGATTGCAGCAATTCAGTCATGTCTTCAGGCTCCGTTTCTAACTCTCATTCTATTGCTGCTTCCACCTCATCTGCACTTCCTTCCTCCACTGAAGTCTTGAATCCCTCTGGAATCAATTTCTTCCAAACTCTTGTTAAGGTTGATATTTTGACCTCCTCCCATGAATTAAATGTTCTTTATGGCATCTAGAATGGTGAATCATTTCCAATAGGTTTTCAATTTACATTTCCTAGATCCATCAGAGGAATCAGTATTGGCGGCAGCTACAGCCTGACAAAATATATTACCTAAATAATAAGACTTGAAAGTAAAAATTACTCCTTGATCCATGGGCTGCAGAATGGGTGCTGTGTTAGCAGGGAGGAAAACAACATGTATCGCCTTGTATATTTCCATCAGAGTTCTTGGGTGACCAGATGCATTGTCAGTGAGCAGTAATAGTTTGGAACGAATCTTTTTTTTTTTTTTTTTTTTAAGCAGTAAGTCTCAACAGTATTCAGATACCCATGGTGTAAACAGGTTTACTTTCATCCAGTTTTTTTTGTTGTTGTTCCATTTCTACAGCACAGGCAAGGCAGATTTGGCATAATTCTTAAGGGCACTAGGATTCTTGGAACGGTAAGTGAGCACTGGCTTCAACTAAAGTCACCAGCTGCATTAGCCCCTAATAAGAGAATCAGCCCATCCTTTGAAGCTTTGTATTAAGGCACTGATTTCTCTCTACCTAGGAAAGTCCTTAAATGGCATTTTATTCTAACAGAAGGCTATTTTGTCTACATTGAAAAATCTGTAGCTACCTTCATCACTGATCTTAGTTAAATGTTCTGGATAACTTACTCCAGCTTCCACATCAGGATTTTAGAGACTTGTTTCCTTTCTTTTTTTCTTTTACTTTAAATTCCAGAATACAGGTTCAGAATGTACAGGTTTGTTACACAGGTATATGTGTGCCACAGTGGTTTGCTGCACCTATAGATCCATCCTCTAAATGTATTATAGTAAAGTCTAATTCATTCAAACAAACTTCAACATTACAAATTTGTGAAACTTTTGAATTTAAGTAATATTTTATTCTTCAAAAATGAAGACAAGGCAGCAGTAATAAAATTCATGTATTAGAAGTTTATTCCATCTCAGATGATTTTAAATTCAGATATTAAATTTTGGATATCAAATGATCTTTTAAAATCATTTCTAATATATATTTAATTAGTAATGGTTTTATTTAGTAGAATATATTCCCAGGGACAGGAATGTCAGGTTGAAAGGTTTAGATATTTTTCATTTTAACAAGTGTTACTAGATTGCTTTCTCAGATTACCACTATATTATGTGAGAAAAATCTTTCCTTCACATCTAATGAACAATAGTTATAATAGCTCCTTCAGATTTTTGTCGATTAATAGTTGTAAATATTGGTACCTTGATTTGTATTTCCTTGCTAATGGAGATATTAAGCAATTATTCATTACCATAGCACTAGTGCTTAGTACAGTATACTTCTTCATGAAGTTTTATCTATTTGTATAGTAGTATTATATATTTACAGAACTAATTTAACTTTAAAAATCTTAAAAGTTGTCCCAATTAGTACAAAAGTTTTAATAAATAGGCATTTCAGAATTTTTCATTTTTTTTTGTTTGTTTGTTTTTAGATGGAGTCTTCCTCTGTCACCCAGGCTGGAGTGTAGCACACAATCAGCTCACTGCATCCTCTGCCTCCCAGGCTCAAGCGATCCTCCTACCTTGGCCTCCTGAGTATCTCCCACCATGCATAGCTAATTTTTTATTTTCTATAGAGATGAGGTTTTGCCATGATGCCCAGGCTGGTCTTGAACTCTTGGGCTGAAGCGTTCCCCGACCTCGGCCTCACAAAGTGCTGGAATTACAGGAGTGAGCCACCCACCACGCCTGGTAAGAATTTTCTGTTGTAAGAAAAACATTTTATCTACAGCAAAGCTAGATTTCTTCCCATATAAACAATTCAACTTAAAAACTTAACATATTTTAGTAAAACAACAAACCAGAATATTTTATTAGCAGTTCTGATTTTAGAATAAGGGCACACCAAATGTTTCCTTTATGGTCCATCGCAAAACGCAAACAGAGAGAACTTTACCACACTATTTAAAAAATTTCTCACTTATAGTAAGCACATTCTAGTTTGCGTAGTTTTAAAATATTTGAAAAACTAAGAAAAATAATTATATTTATTTTGGTCTGTTGAAAACATTGCATATATTAAAATATAAAATTAAGGGGTGGGCATATATCTTGTTACTACTAATTATCATACTAATTACAGCATTGCACATTTATCAGGTAGTTACTACTTACCAGCTTTGGATGAAGCACTACGTGCATTATGTACATACATTACATGTATTATATATTAACACATATTAAGCTGACTACTATGGTTCCCATTGATTCTATGGATGAAGCACAGAAAGGTTGAGTAGCTTATTCCAGGCTAAAACGCTAATTAGTGTAATTCAGGATTATAGCAAGAGATGTCTGAATTTGAAATGCCTACTTTTGATCCCTGTGCTATGCTAACTCACCTTCCGATTTTTCTATCCTCCATAGCACCCTGCAATTCACACCAAGCCCTGCAGTTTTAACTTGTACTTAAATGCTTTGTTAAGAAATGTTATTTAAAACAGTCTGAAGATTTTCTCAAAGAGTTATGAGACACTTACTTAACGTCTGTTGACAACCTTAGAAAATCACAGAAACTAAAATTAAATATCCTATTTTTTTTTTTTTTTTTAAAAGAGAGGCCGGGAGTGGTGGCTCACTCCTATAATCCCACAGTTTGGGAGGTTGAGGTGGGTGGATCACAAAGTCAAGAGATGGAGACCTTCCTGGGCAACAAGGTGAAACCTTGTCTCTACTAAAAATACAAAAATTAGCTGGGTATGGTGGTGTGCACCTGTAGTCCCAGCTACTCAGGAAGCTGAGGCAGGAGAATCACTTGAAGCTGAGAGGCACAGGTTGCAGTGAGCTGAGATCATGCCACTGCACTCCAGCCCAGCGACAGAGTGAGACTGTCTTACACGAGAGAGAGAGAGAGAGAGAGAGAGAGAGAGAGAGAGAGAGAGAGACAGAGAGAGAGACAGAGAGAGAGAGAGACAGACTAAGACTAACATGTCCAATAAGTGAATTCTAGAACCTCTATCTTGCTTTCCTTTTTAAGAATAAAATACTATTTTCTTCTTCTCTTTGGAATCACTAATCAAACCATAAATATTTTCACTGTAGAATATGGGCTTATTTGAGCCTAAATTCACAAATAAGAATTATGATGATTGCAAACACTTTGTATAATAAAATGTGACTAAGCATCAGATTACTCATATATAAAATATTTTGAACTGAAAAGATGAATGATAAAATAAAACTGTAACCATTTTAGCAAACTAGGCAATACCAGTTTTAGGATAACAGAACAAAGGGCTTCAAAGAATTCTCATATGCTATCAAGACTGTTAAGAGTAGACTGTCACATAGTGACCTTGCTGGCATCTAACATACCTAACAGTATTTGGAAGTGCATTGTTTCAAATCAATAACTAATTAACAAAGTACAAAAGAAGTTGCACAGTTTCCTTAGCTCCTTGTTAAAAATGGCTTTTGGCAGCACATGGGCAGAAAGGTCGCTTTTATGACATCTCCAGGAGCCTTTCAACACCCTGCCTCTGTCAGATTAAATTACTTTTAGCAATTAATTGTCATAAGTTAAAACAGAAGCACATTTGTTACAGCAGGCTGTCATAATGACATGGTGAGGAGTTGTTTTGATATGAATTTCTTCCACTGACCTTCTATCATATCTTAATTTTTGTGGTTGACCTAACTGGAAGATTGGGAGCACATCTTAGCTCAAAAAGCACAGGCCAACACTTGGGGGTCTTGGGATAGGATACCAACAAATAATTGAAAAAAAAATTCCACAGATACTTCTGAAAAGCAGAGTTTATGAAACAAAGGAATGTGTAACTTGGAACTTAATTTTAAAACAAAATTATTCTTAACATAAAAACACAGAATGTAAAAAGAATACAATTTTCTGCTGAGTTCAAAAGATGAGATTATTATTGCATTGTACTAAAGTTAAACAGCTAGAAATAGTATGCTATGAGGAAATATTTAATAATTTTAAAATGTGAATTTCAGGAAGAATACACACACACACACACACATACACACACATACACACACACACACAGGGTACATATCTTCTACTTGAATATTCTGTTTAAACCTTTGTAACTTTATATAATCAGTTACCAATAATCATTCTTTATCAAATCATTTTCTTTATAAATCTGAGTATGAATAAGACTGAAAAAAATCCCCTCCTAATTGAGGAATATAATACTTTGGTGAATCCAGTAATAGATCAGATAGTATTTTCAACAGTGACTGACATATGCAAATTTTTGTCCCAAAGGTAAAATATTTTTATAGTTGATTTTTCTTCCTATTGCTATAAATCTGCCACATTATTTAGCTATTTCAAAATTTAAGAGAATGTCACAGAGGATAAAAAAAAAATACTGACTGAAAATTAGGCCAGCTCAAAAGGATAAGGAAAATGAAAAAGCCTGAGATTTTCAAGAAATCCTAAACCCACGAAAACAGTGATTAACAGCAGCCAATATTTTTTAAGTGCGGACTCTGTATTTCATATTGTGTAAAATGCTTAATATGTTCTAATTAATTTAATCCTCATGGTACCCTGGGCAGTCATTATGATTATTATTTACTTTTTATAGATAAGGCAACTGATACTTGAGGAGTTTAATTCATTTGCCCAACATAATATAGCTAGTGCAGTTTAACTTCAGATCCCATGATCTTAAATTACCCCAAAGTAATTTTTATTTAAGTATCTACACACATATAAATTTGTGTACTTATATGTGTGCATGTATACATCCAAGAAAGTCTTTACAGTTGTCAAAATAGATCTTATACCTAAAACATACATATTCCTGGAAAACTGATATTCAATTATTCCAATTCACAGTATACACTGAGGAAGAGATCAGAGTTATTTATCAATAATTTGGATCTAAGGAACAGATACAATCAGAGCTTCCAGAACCTTAGATGGGAGGAGTCATAAAATTATTGAGAAAGACGTAGGTAGGTGTGCAGGTTATGTATGGGCTGGAGGATAACTGACCCTCTCAAATGGCTGATAGGATCCTTATTATGACCAGGATGTTGTGAGCAGCAGAGGGCCTGTAGACAGTGGAAGGCCAGAGAAGCTTACTCCAGCTGATTAGGGAATGTCACTTGAGTCCTCTGCTCTATGGTTTCCTGTGAGCAGTGAAGTTTTTTTATTCTTAACTGTAAATGTAATGGTCTATTTCTGGAACTCACCATCAAACTTGCGATGAACATGTTCTAGAAATTAAAATTTAGGCTCTTTTTGAAATAATATCTAATGGCTGTTATTTGCAAATGTGCTATAAAGCAGAATGGGCAAGATTAATACCATACATTTTTAACATTTGGAGTCAATATGAACATTTTTTCATATTGCAATCTTATTAATTAGTTGAGCAAAATGTTCCCTCTAGATATGTTCTGTGAAGGCAACTGTGAAGTGGCAAGAAATTTTCTATTTAAATAAATTTAATCTCCAATATTTAAAAGCAAATTTTCTAAATTAATTAAGTACATTTTCTATTCATTGTGTTTATGGTTAAATATTAGGGATTCTTAGTCCTTGGGTGTTTTTTTTCTTTTCCCTCCAAGAGTGTGTTCTGTAGCACTGAAAGATTAACACTAAGGGCAAAGTAGGTTTCATTCATTTTGTCAAATGGATCCAGTTAAGTATTTTCTTATTTCAGAGACTGGTACAGAGTACAACTGACTGATAAAATGAAACCTGGTATTCTTTTTCCTTTATTAAAACCTGTGGAAATTCTTAGCAAAGTAGCTCATTGTAAGGATAGAGGGAAAAAAAACAATGAATATTTAAATAAAAATTATTTCATTATTTCAGGTAATAACAGAAGTTTAGAAATCACGGCCTCCTGCCTATTTGCATTCCTATGTATTTTATAGAGGAACAAACTTGGCCCAAGAGGTATGAAATGACCTGTCCATTATATCTTGCTGGTCATTGTAGTGAGTCTGTTGGTTGAAATTTCAGTTCTTATAGAGGTATGAAGACAAACATATATAACATTACATGGGTTTTATAAGTCTTTAAAGTGACTTAAAGTATCTCACTTCTAATTTTCTTTAGTCATACTCATGGCCATGATTTATCACAGCAAAACATCCAAAGCAAAATCAGTAAAGAGAAAAGGCACATAGGGCAAAAATCCAGAGGAAACAAGGTACAAACTTCCAAGAATCTTCTTCTGGTAGAGTCATACAGGATGTGCATAATTGCTCCAGCAACGAATTATGACAACTCATGTGAAAAGACACCTACCAGGGAAGCTCATTAGAGATTCAGAACCCAGGGTTTATACTGGAGGGTTGTCACAAAGCCACTCCCTACCTAGCACCCAGAATCCAGACTTCCAGAAGGAAAGCAAGTGTTCAGCAAAGACCACGTTGTTTGCATAATCAGTTTGGGCCCAGTAAGCCTTCTTTGTCAGTTAGGGTGGCAGAAACCTTCCTGAAATCCAAGTTCCCAGATGCCAATCAAAGGCCAGCTTGGCAGGCAGACTTTTCTAAGGATAGCCATCTCAGGCCTGCTCACATCACTTCTTGATTGTCATTACAATCCAACAGAGTAGACAGGTCCTGGGAGACCACTTATCTATCTCCATCTCCTTTAACCTTTATCTAATCAATTAGCATATCCTGCCATTCACTATCTTAACACTGTGCTTCTAAACTCACACCCTAACTACTTCTAGAGCCCATCATCTATTTTAATTGCCTAGGAAGTAAAACAAAGCATATATGCATGAAGTGATAGTGTAAAAACATTGGCAGTGAGAGTTGAAATATTGGAAAGACAAATAATTGTTATTGTTATTTACCTGATTACAAACGTAAAGGAATTCTTTACGTTTGTAAAGAAAACAAATACTTTAATGTAAAAATTATCATCTTTATAATGTAACATTATGTTAATAAAGACAGAAATTAGGGTAATGAAGAGAAAAAAGAGAAGGAAGAGACTGTTGCTGGTAGTGGCAGTATAATAGAGCTAAAATTCTAACTTTAAATTAGTGTGTGAGGAAGAAAGAGGGTAGAAGATTAAAATGAGATACTTCCAAATACTGTATGTTCTATAAAATCTCAATAATTATATAAGAATAGCACTGGCAAATGTATATAGACATTTAAAAGGAATAGAAAAATACCCAGGAATAAAGGCAAGAATGTAAGAATGCAATGTGTGTTAAAGGTGGCACTTCAAATCAGTGGACAAAAAATGTATTATTTTAAAAATGCTATTAAGAAAACTGACTAACCATTTAGAAAAAAAATTAATAAGGCCTATCCATACAATAAGGATAAAAACAAATTTCTAGTGGCTTAAACACTTACATATCATTGAAGAAAAGATAGTTTCTCAAATAAATAGAGTCAGGATAATTATCAATATGGAAAAAAAGGAAATTGGGTTCATACCTAACTCTAAACATAAAAGTTAATTCTAGACAAAATATAAATCTAAATGTGACAGAAAAAACTCTAAGGCACATGAAAAAGAAAAGGAGAACATATTTGTATCATCCAGACTAGGTAAGGACTTTTAAAATAATATATTAGAGGTTAAATCATATAAAAAAGAGATACATTTTAGGATGTTAAAATTAAGAATGTTTTAAAATATATGAGAAAATAAAAGGTAAAGAGTGGAGTGATTTGCCATATGTAAATAACACCCAGAAGTCAATAAAAAAAATTTTTTTAAATAACAAAACAAGCATACACATGAATAGGCAATTCACAGATGAGGATACATAGATGGCCAATGAAAAATGGTCATACATAGATGGCTGATGAAACATAAATGGCCAATTAAAAAATGGATATACAACCTAATCAGTAATAAGGAAAATGAAACATAGATGGCCAATGAAAAATGGATATACAACCTAATTAGAATAATGAAAATGCTAATTAAAACTACAATATGATACCATATTATAGTATACAGCCTAGCAAATATTAAACCGTATAATAACACAAAGATTTGAGAAGAGTACAGAACAACAGGAATAGTTACGCATGGTGATCAGAATAAATCATACAATCACTTTGGGAAACAATCTGGTATTACCCAGAAAAGCTGACCCAACAATTCTCGTAAGTATAGATTCTAGAGCACCAGGAAGCCTCTGACTCCCAGGAGGCATGCATAAGAATGTTCATTAGAATCTTATACTATAATAGCAAAAACACTAGAAGACAAACCACCAATCTTCATTAATAGTAAAGTGGATAAATATCACACAGAAGTAAAAATTAATTATTGCTAAACATATAAATGGATGTCATATACAAAAAAGCAAACTCCAGGAGTAAAAAAAATGCTAAAAGGCAAGCAAAACCAAACAATATAATAAACATGTTATTTAGAAAAATATACATAGTCAGTAAACTATAATGAAAAGGAAAAAAACATTAAGACAAAATTCATACTTCTCAAAGACAGGGACAAAGATGTGAATGAAGGTAAGCACATGTCAATTTTCTGTGGTAGTGGTAAGATTCTGTTTCTTATAATATGCTGGATGAGTATTAAGGTGTTCATTTTATTTTTTAAGCCACACAGATTTGTTATATATTTCATTAAAAATTTAAAAATACTTATATGTATACTTCTACTGAGATGATGTTGAGGAGAAAACGTAAAGAGTTCAGGAAGTTAGCCATATCTCGGAGCAGAACACCTGCAGGCTGAGGGAGTGGCCAGTGCAAAGAATGAAGGGCATACCTGGCATATCCCAAGAACAGAATGGAGGCCAACGTTGTTAGAATGGAATGAGTGAAGAAGAGAGGGACAGGAAATGAGATTAGAGAGGTAAGGAATGGGCAGTTCTCTTATGGCCATTGTCCAAATAAAGCCAAATCTCATTTATTCATTCAAAAATTTGTTTAAGTATAACATATGTTCATGACAACTTGTTAGATGATACAATGTACAAAAAGATGAGTAACTCAGAATCTTTACTGAAATGAAGCTAACATTATTCCCACACAGGGAATAACTATATGAAAGCTTTTCTAGTAAAGTTAGAGTCATGGTGGGTAGGGAGGAGTATAAAAAAGAAAGGCATGTGTTTGTGGATGAGCACCATTATTTTAGTATTAGACATGACTTCCTCTGAAACTCTCCTAAACTACATTATGTAAGATATTCCAACAGTTAACAATCATTTATAGTAGAGCAAGACCACCAAAGACTCCCATAAAGATTAATTTATCATTTTAATATTTTTTGAAAAAAGTTGCCTGGTTAGAACTTTTGCCAAAAGTAACTATTTAAGCCCACACACAAGAAGGACCTACCTACCAATGTCATTAATATCATAAGCAATTGAGAAAATGTAAAAAAAAATCTAAACAGAAATAATGAATAATGATTTTTAATGAAAACTGCTAATTATTAACTTCATATTATATTTCCTAATGGATAAAATGTAGGTGAAAATATTTGATGAACTGTAAAACTTTATTAAAAGGTTAAGTGCAATTATTAATGAATTACATTATTTTTCCTAAACAATGAGTTGTAAAATGAATATACCACAATGAATATATCATTGATGGAAGAGGTGAAAGCAAAAGAAGAAAATAATAGTTAAGGGACATTAAATGGTTGTGACAGGTTTTAAAATCTCCTTATATGTTGATTAGCTTCAGCTGAACTAAAAGTAAGGGGAAAACAATTTTAAGCAAAATGAATAAATACCAACACATTACTGGAAATGGAAATATTTCAGTTTTCAGAATGTTTTCAAAAATATCCAACAAATTAATTCCTTTTAAGTGCCAAATTTTGAAGTGGTTTATAATATTCAACAAAAAATCACGTTATATAACACTATGCAAAAAAATTCTATATAAATAATTTGCACAAATGTTGAGGTTCTCAGTGCAATGATAAGTTGTATTTAGTATAGAAAATGTATAAAGTTATTCTCAAATTTTAATATTCAATGTGGTTTACAACAATCTAAGAATTGCACTTTTATTAGTAATGATATATCAAGTTATGAAAGAGTGTTTAGATTTCCCATTGGAAAACAAAATTTTCCTTTCTCAAATCCTATAAGGTATGAATTATGTCAAAATACATACCGTAATCTGCCTACTATTTGAGGTGCTTAGGAATATTGTAGCCTCCCTGCTATACTGTGAGCTCCTCGAAAAGAGTGATTCTGGCTTTTCTATCCATGTATCTTACAATGGGCTAGCACAGTATTTTATAAACAGTGCTCAACTATTGAAATGAAATGTGAAGAGATCTATTCCAGTATGTGCTACTAAACAGGATACATTTCTTCAGTTTCAGGATACATTTGATATCTTGATATATTATCCTGGCTAATTTCATGTGCCTTGAGTAGAAATTGTATGTTTATTCTTCTCCTATGTTATATCTTTAATATCTAGCACTTGTGACATAGTAGAGAATTGATGAAGATATACTAAGACAATGTAACCTATAACTGACATCGTACTTTTATCACACTAATAGTTATTCTAGGTATCTTGAAAGTGCTAAAAGAAATTTTAAAAGTAAAAAGCATATGCAAACAATTAGGAATCTTGGGCTAACATTTTATTTGATCTGGCCATTTACTTTCTAGTTTTATCATCTAGATTTATCACCTAAAGATCTATCTCTTCTCAATAATATGACATCTAGTATTGAAAGGAGTTTAAACCTGCTCTCAATATGCTTTGGAAAATAAAGGAACAAAACTGACTATAATGATGCATAAATAAGTAAATCAACATGGATAGAGGGGTCACTAATTGCCAAATAGTAGGCAGGTGGTATTTACACAATTGCGAGGTCAAATATGAGGTAAAATGTAGGAGAAAGAATGAACGTCCACCTTATCTCTAAGAGGGCTGCCCCATAAGGGCACTCAGTGTACACACAGCACAACTCCAGGGGTTGCTAGTAAAAATTATGTCCCCTTAAAGTTATGTAACTGAAAGTATAATGAAGAGAAAAAAAATGTTGCTGAATAATCTATAATATGCTATTAATTTTTACAACGCATCCAAAATTCAGAGATGTTAAAATGTGATAAAAAAGTTTTAGGAACAATTGAAAAAGAGGATAGTACAAGCAATCGTCAATTGACTGAGATACAAACAACAGGCCTTTCTTTGATGGCATCATTTTATCAGCAGTCTATACAAGAATTTCTGAGAGAATTTTTTCACTCTCCTTTGTGAAGTCAAAATAAAGAACATTAGAAGTGAATGAAGAACAGTTAATTTCACAATTCAGATATAATGCACCAAGATTTTCAAATTTATATTCTTCCGCTTAGTTCTTAAAATTACGTGAGGAATAGCATTTTCAACTAACTTTTAGGTTCAAGCATAACTTACTTAATGGGCACTTATCCCTTTCCCTGCCTAATAAACACTCACACACTCACACCCCACATACACACAGCTGCTGAGACAAAAGCCAGAGGAAAGGCCACTTCAGAATATGAATGGAGAGAAAACCCTAATATGAAAATATCAATAACCAGAATAGTACATTGAAAACCTAAGTCCCAATGCCAGCTAAATTGAAAACCTAAGTCCCAATGTCCACTGTTATTGGACACTAATAACAGTGCAACCTACTGCAAGTTACAACTGACCTTTGAGCAGAGACTTGAACTGTGTGGATCCACCTATATGAGAATTTTTTTTCAACCAAAGCCAGATTGAAAAGTAGGCCATCTGTATATGGAGGTTTTGCATAAACCAAATGACCTACTTTTCATATCCATGGTTCCATAGGGCCAACTGTAAGACTTCAGTATGCATGGACTATGGTTTATGCAGGGGTTCTGGAGTCAGTTACCTTAGTATAGCAAAGAATGACTATGTGTAATTTCTCTTAATCTCAGTTTCCTTATCTATGTCTACAAATGAAATAGGTGGGCTATAAAAGTCTAAAAAATATCTACTAAGTTTTAGATATTATCATTTGACAACATATTCTGGTAGAATCCTTCTATTAAAAATGTTCTTTCTTCCTAAACATATTCTTCCATACAACAGTAAATAAACATGGCCTGAATGAATTGTACATGCCCCCTTTAATATGAAAAAAAGTCCATTGCTGAACATTTAGAATAGCAACATTACAAAAACATGAGTTCCTCTTCTCAATAAAGACTAAAACAGATTTTACTTTTAGTAGATTTACTTATCAGTGTAAAATCTTAGTTCTAATATGAAATTTGTATATAATGGTTGAAAGTCTGTGTTTTATAAGATCATTCATCTATTACATCCCTTTGAAAGGTATTGGTATTATTATTGCTATGACAGAATCATGATACTTTGGTTCAGATTCTAAAGGAAAAATAGTGACTGTTTTTATACGTCAAATTATTTTAGAATTATTAAATATCATGGCAACACAGTATATTCTCGCTCATAGGCGGGTGTTGAACAATGAGAACACATGGACATAGGGAGGGGAGCACTACACACTGGGGTCCGTTGGGGGGAAACGGAGGAGGGGCGGGGGGGTGGGGAGGTGGGAAGAGATAGCATGGGGAGAAATGACAGATACAGGTGAGGGGACGGAAGGCAGCAAAGCACACTGCCATGTGTGAACCTATGCAACAATCTTGCATGTTCATCACATGTACCCCAAAACCTAAAATGCAATAAAAAAAAAAAGAAAGAAATTTGATTATACATGTTTGAAAAAAAAAAAAATATCATGGCATCCAAACTGATAGAGTTCTGTAATCTTTCTTCTTATTCCCTTAAGGGAGAGGGGGGATTTTTGAAATTTCACAGAGAAATAACAATTATTGGACAGTAAGTTATGTTAAAGATTTTAGAAAAACAAATTCAGGTATAAGAATTATATTTAGGAGAACAAGAATGAAGGAAAGTCTTGGTTGATGACCATTTTGATTAATATTCAAGGCTAATTTTATCTTTGTTTTCATATATTCCCTAAATGAGTCACTAATTATGATACACAATCTATTACTTTTCAAGAAAAAAAAATCTAATGTTTTCTTCTCGTATTAAATTAATGAAAATAATATTGAGAATAAAATTAATATTATATAAGGTAGAACTGATAATGTTTTAAGCTGAAATTTCATGTTCCAAACAAATAAATCTAAACATACAATTTCACATTTGCAAATACACATATATAATTCAAATACAGCTGAGATGCTGTGCATGGTGGCTCACACCTATACTCAGCACTTTGGGAAGCCAAGGCAGGAGGACTGCATGAGCCCAGGAGTTTCATAACAGCCTGGGGAACACAGTGAGACTTTGTCTCTAAAAAAAATTTAAAAATTAGCCAGGTGTGGTGGCACATGCCTGTTGTCCCTGCTACTAGAGAGGCTGAGGTGAGAGCATCACTTGAGCCCAGAGGTCAAGGCTACAGTGAACTGTGATCATGCCACTGCACTCCAGCCTGGGTGACAAAACCGGACACTATCTCAACAACAAGAAGAAAAGAAATGAGCTAAGTCTATTAGGGAAATACTCAAGTCACTCAGTGACAATGTATCATGCTATGTCACACATGAAGGATGAATACAGAAGTGTTTACATCCATTAATAAATCCACAGTGTACATGCGTGAGTACTGGAACTGGCTAAACATCAAGGGGTGGAGGAGTGGGGATCAACATGCTGATTGGCTGAGAACCAGGCAAAGTTAGCCAAAGACAAGCTGAAATCAAAATGAGGATAAAAAGGATACCCTAAGTAAACAAAGCACTTTTGGGTCAACTACATAAAACTGATTCCTTCATCCCCACAAAACCTGTAAGTCTCACAAAACCCAGATGAACAGTTTGAGCTTAGGCAAAAATAATAATGCAAGGGTATCTCACTCCTGATGAGAAAAAAAATGTGGGTCCCAGATTCTAGAACGAATATATCTGCTTAAGGCAACCCTCTAGCAATAGTCTTTGAATAAACAATTGTATTGAGGGAACTACTACTAGTCTTTTATCAGAGTGATTACCTTAACAACTGAGAAAACTCCATTTATCTAGTCACATTTGTATACATATTTTATATTGTAATATATACACAGAGAAATCTTAGATAACCAATTAGAGAAAATATTCACTATTGCAATGTAGTGTAGTGGGAAAAACACAGGCTTTGTAGTCAGACTTGGGCTCAAACCTTGGTTTGGTTATTCTTACTAGGGGTATAACTATGAGTGAGTTTGTTTATGTCTCTAGGCCTCATTTTACATATCTGTAACATCAGATATGTAAAAATTACAAATAACATTTACTGAGTGCATACTATATGCTAAAGCAGTATTAAGTACTTAATTGCATTACATCTTTTAATTCTAACAACCCTATTTTTTAGACGATAAAATTAGGTTTAAATTAAGTGATTTGCCTGAGTGAGTATTATAGTTAGCAAAGGCTCAACCTGAACCACATCTGTGTCAGACACCAACACCCAACTCTTTACCACTATAGAATCAGTCCAATGCAGAGCAAGGTAAACTTTAAACAGGGACACAACAACAGTAAAGGTTGAGTAAAATATGGTAGTAAATTAGACCATAGCTAGAAAACAAGCATAGACATCTGGACTTTCTCAGCAGGAAGCCACTCATTTTAGAGGAAACAAGGGAATGAAAGTTGTAGTTGCTAAAGCCTAAAATGGGCAAGTGATTCTCTAGGGCCTTCTATTGCTGAAAGTGGAGCAGTAGAAAACAAATTCTAATCCTCAAATTCCACCTGCTGGGTCCCTATAGGCTGACGTTATCTTAGTTTCACCAAAGGGAGGAGGCAGGAAGGAGGGGGAACAGCTGGAGTGGTGTATACACAATGCTCCCTGAGTCCAGATCAAAAGAGTTAAAATGAGATAGATCTGAATGTCTCAATGAGCCAGTCCTACCCTATTCTAGTTCTCTATTTCACTTTACACAGACGCTCGTATTGATTCACCTAGTCTTGCATTATCTAACAGGAGAACTGAAATATGGTTTTTATTTTTATAAATAAATTTTAATAAACTGCTTTCTGTCATTGTTTCTCTGTTCAACTTCAGAAAAGAGGCAAAAACCAGTGATTTTAGAAATATGATCCACAAACCTCTAGATGTTCCTGAGACCCTTAAAGGAGGCCTATAAGGTCAAAATTATTTTATTATAATATTAAGACATTATCTATTTCATTGTATTGACATTTCCCTTAATCATTAAAAAGCAATGAAGAATAAAACTGCCTGTGACTTAGCACCTATGATGGGAGCAATACCAAACTATACTAGTAGTCATATTTTTTACTGCCACATACAAGGGTGGAGGTGGGGGTTAGAGGGAAGGCAACTACACTTAAATGTCAATGAAGAGTAAAATTTACTTCTATTAAATCTCAATCCATGAGTATATATCTGTTTAATATTATGAGTGATGAAAAGAAGGTATACACAAAGCACTTGCATACCAAAATATGCTATGATGATAGTCTGGAGGAAAAGCAGTTGTGTTCTTGATTGTGTTTAGAAGTAGTTACCTTTCTAATGGAGCAGAATTTGTACTTTTAAGACTGATAGACAAATTATGATTATTGAGATTTGGGTATCTGGAAGGCATTTTCTTGAAAATGAACAAAGTAAGCCTGATAGTCCCATCCAAGAAAAACAAATGATGGTATTTGTGGTCAATGATACAAACTGAACTTTCCTGTTAAAGTTAAAATTTTGGGAAACTTTTATCATCCTTGATAACTTTGATAGTTTTTTGATTCTTAAAACTTTTCTGATGATACTGATAGTAATATTAATGAATAGGATTTTTTTATACTGTGTAATAAAATGTGTCAGCATTTAAATGATTTGTGTAACTAAGTGAAACAATATTTTCCAAATGACCAATGTCTGATGCTACAAAATCATACATGGATAAAAGATCCATTCAAAGTACAAGACAGAACAATGAATTTTTATGAGTATAAAATGTGTTCTAGATTCCATACTGCAGCTAATCTTTAAGAAACAACTTCCTTTTGAATGTGGGGGTAGCATCAAAAAAGAATATACAAAATTATCTGAAACAGCTATTAAAATAGACCTTTCTTTTACAATTGCTTATCTGTGTGAGGCCAAGTTTTCCTCATAAACATCAAGGAAGACAACATATTATAAGAGAGGAAATACAGAAACAAATGTAAGAATTTAGCTGCCTTCTATTACGCCAGACATTAAAGAGATTATTTTAGATGCCATAATTTTCATTATGAGTTTTTTGTTTTAAAAATAGTTACTTCTCATAAAATGCTATTTATGTCATCATATAATAGGTTTATTGTTATTTTAAAATAAATATTTTAAAATCTTCTCATTTTTAAGTCCTTTCAATAGTAAACATCTAAAGATATAGCCCATATAAACGAAAACCCTGTAGCTACCTTAATAAAGTTAAACATAAACCAGTTGGAAAATACCTTATTCTGCTATAATTCTTTCCATCTTTCCTATGGGAAAGGAGGTAAGGAAGGATGAGAAACAAAAAGGTTTTTTTTTTTTTTTTTTGAGACAGAGTCTCCCTCTGTTGCCCAGGATGGAGTGCAGTGGCGTGACTTTGGCTCACTGCAGCATCAACCTCCCCAGTTCAAGCAATTCTCTGCCTCAGCTTCCCGAGTGCCTGGGACTACGGGTGTGCACCACCACACCCAGCCAATTTTTTTATTTTAAGTAGAGACGGGGTTTCACCATGGCCATGCTGGTTTTGAACTCCTGACTTAAAAGTGATCTGCCTGTCTTGGCCTCCCTCCCAAAGTGCTGGGATTACAGATGTGAGCCACCACACCCAGCCCCACTGGTGGGTTTCATACACATTAATTTACATCATTTATTCCTTACAAAAGTCTAATAGTTATGATTATCCCTAATTTATAGATACAGGAACTGAAACAGTGATTTTTGCCTAAAGTCACAGTCAGTAAGCAAAAAATATTAAGATTATAGCATGTATTTCTGATTCTGAAGTTTTTATTCTTTTCACCATATCATATTTATGACAGACCCCCAATACACATCAACTGGTCAATGTCTAACAAAAACCTGCAAATGGTCTTTATCATAATTTTTGTTCAAAAGCCAAAAGTCTAATTCTTGAACTGATTTGTATTTCTTCATTATTGGCTTGTTTTACCAAATCCAAAGAAGGTAGGATACACTTAATAATGGTTGATAAATGAGCTTACAACACAATGTACTATTTTTGGTGTCAGCACACGAGTATAATATACAACAGTTCTTACAATCTGATGCTACTCAACACCAAACAGTAGATTTATATAAATAAGCAAAGGTCTGTCTTCATAGGTTCATGTAAACAAGTAATATTCATTAATCAAATCTTTATTTAAAAAATCTCCTGTGTGCCAGGTGTGGTGGCATGTACCTGTAGTCCCAGTTACCTGGGAGCCTGAGGCAGGAAGATTGGTTGAGCCCAGGGGTTCTACACTGTAGAGAGCTATGATTCCATCACTGCACTCTAGCCTGGGTAACAGAGTAAGACCCTGACTGACACTGACACACACACACACACACACACACACACACACACACACACACATAGAAGAAAGGGAAAGGGGAAGCGGAAGGAGAAGAAGAAGGGGAAGGGAAAAGGGAAGGAGAAAAATCTACTGGACTGGAGTTTCCCTTTTTTTCTTTATATCTGGATCTGTTGCCCAGGCTGGAGTGCAGTGGTGTGACCTTGGCTCACTGCAACCTCCGCCTCTTTGGTTCAAGCAATTCTGCCTCAGCCTCCCTAGCACCTGGGTCTACAGGCATGTACCTAGAAAAAAATTACTAGGCTTTGGAAATATAAAACATGACAATATAAAGGTTAATTTCTGGTAATTAAAAACAGAATCATGGCCCTTTTAAGGTTTTAAAATTAATCAGGCTTGATCACAGTTTCCCTTTTAAGTGAAAACTCTAAAATGAAGAAACAGATATACTTTAGTGAACAGTTAATGATTATATTTTAAGACTGCCTTATTGAATTGTTAGAAAATGCATATAATCGTGATCTTGTCAGGTGGGAACTACTCCTCTCCTGACATCATATGGAAGCACTTCAGCTAGAGTAACATTCTTAGTTTATCTCCCCATATCCCATTCTTTCTTTCCCTCAGGAAGAGTGTGACTTATCTGATTAGAACATTTGGGAAAAGAAACTGAACCTGCTCACCTCAGCTCTTCAGGGCATCTTTCAAGTAGGTTGCAGAAAGGATGAATTCTAGCTTTCTTTCTTTCTTTTTTTTTTTTTTTTTTTTTTTGTTGTTGTTGTTGTTGTTGTTGTTTTTTGTTTTGTTTTTTTGTTTGTTTGTTTGTTTTGAGGCAGAGTTTCACTCTTGTTACCCAGGCTGGAGTGCAATGGCGCGATCTCGGCTCACCGCAACCTCCGCCTCCTGGGTTCAGGCAATTCTCCTGCCTCAGCCTCCTGAGTGGCTGGGATTACAGGCACACGCCACCATGCCCAGCTAATTTTTTGTATTTTTAGTAGAGACGGGGTTTCACCATGTTGACCAGGATGGTCTCGATCTCTTGACCTCGTGATCCACCCGCCTCGGCCTCCCAAAGTGCTGGGATTACAGGCTTGAGCCACCGCGCCTGGCCTCTAGCTTGCTTTCTACCATGAAATGTAAAGAGAATGTTTGCAGGATAAGGGGAAAATTCATTTTGGGGGAATATAGCAGGAAGTCCATTAGCTACAGATCTAAATCAAATTTTCTAGTTGAACTATATCAATTATTAATCCTGGTGTTTTCTTTCCTTTTGTCTGATTCCCATGTAATATTGCTCACTGAGTTCCAAACTGTGAAGTGTGGTACTGAGGTATTATTTTGGAACAATGTCATGCTGTAATACAAAAACATATTTGGTCTTTGTCCCTGGTTCCTGGAATAGAGCTTCTAAAACACTTGAAATTTCATGAGTCATAAGGGTGTCTTTTGTTATTCATAGCAACACCCTGAAAAAATCCATCACTGAGTTTATGCTAATGAGGCGATTTAGACTGGAGCCTTTAGATGGCCTCAGTTTGGGACTGGTCACCAGAAAGACTCAGTGATTAGAAGGTACTTTCAGCCTCACCCACTGGCATCCAGGAAGAGGAGGGTTTCCAGGTTAGTAAACACATTGATGTGTTGTTGCTGGGAGGGTGGCATGCATGCTGAGAGAGAGGGTGCAGCTCAGTGTGCCCTTTCCCACATATCTTGCTCTATGTATTTCTTCCATTTGGTTGATCCTTAGTTGCATCCTTTATAATAAACTGGTAAACATAAGTATTTTCCTGAGTTCTGTGAGTCATTCAAGAAAGTTACTGAAACTGAGGAGGTGGTAGGGTGCACCCCTAATCTATATTCAGTAGGTCAGGATTATGAGTGGCTCCTCCAGGACTTGTGACTGTAGTCTGAAATAGGGGCTGTCTTGTGAAACTGAACTCTTTAGGTAGATAATGCCAGAATTGAATTGAAATGTTGGATACCCACTTGGTGCCAGAAATTGCAGAATTGGTTGGTGTCACAGAAAACACCTCAGAAAGATACTGACCAGTACAAGGGCCGGGGACCTTAAGAATTGGATTATTTCTCAGTTGCCTGTCAACTTGAGAAAAGATGTTATTTATTGGTCCAAGGCCCCAACACTGTCTCAGATGCTATGATTGCTTTACACATATTATTATTATTTAGGGATGAAGTCTTGCTTTATCAGGTTTGAGTTTTGCTAGATTCAAACTCTTTGGCTGAAGAGATGCTCCCACCTCAGCCTCCTGAGTAGCTGGGACTATATAGCCACATGCTACAGCACCTGGTTACATATATTATTTTCACTCTACTTTTCAGACAAAAACTTAAGTTCAGGGATGTTAACTTGAGGTCACACTATATTAAATGGAAGAGCTGGAATTCAAAGTCATGTCTATCAGACTGCTGCCTTTCCTTTTTTTTTTTTTTTTTTTTTTTTTTTTTTCAGATGGTGTCTTGCTCTGTCATCCAGGCTAGAGCGTAGTGGTGTGATCTCGGTTCACTGCAACCTATGTCTCCTAGGTTCAAGTGATTCTCCTGTCTCAACCTCCCGAGTAGCTGGGATTACATGTGCCGACCACCACACTTGGGTAATTTTTGTGTTTTTAGTAGAGACGAGGTTTCACCACATTCGCCAATCTGGTCTCAAACTTCTGACCTCAGGCAATCTGCCTGCCTGGGCCATCCAAAGTGGAATTACAGGAGTGAGCCACTGTGCCTGGCCTCGGACTGCATTTTTAATCTCATTTCCATACTGTATCTCTACAATGGATAATTCTGAATGTTATTCATACACTAAAAACAGGAAATAAAAAGTTATCACAATTTGCCTTCAGTGACTACAAGCTTTAAGTTGATTTAGAAAAATATGAATGTATTATAGAAAACATGTACAATACGTTTTTATGCTGATTATTAAGATATTAACTAAGCCTCTTTTCTTCTTCTTCTTTCCAGTTATACTTTAAAAGGCCTGGGGGCCAAAAAAAAAAAAAAAAAAAGAAGAAGAAGACTAAAGACAGTTAGATGGGGTACTCAAGTGTCTAAGGAAAGCAAAATCCAGTATGAACAGCAGCAGCCCCTTGTGGTCTAAGGGGAAAAATAGTGTATCTGTAGTTACGGGGGGTCAAAATATGTTTTTTTAAAGAATATATGTACATATTTAGCCATTTGACTCAGTTCTCAACCCAACACATTAAAAAACAGATGCTTTAAAAAATGATCTGTTGCCAAGATGCTTGTTAAAATTTTATCAGTTGAAATATTAAAATTCATTATGAATTAATTAACACATTATACAAAAATAAAATGTTTTTGTTTCATCGTTTTACAAAGTACTATAACCAGTGGTGATTAACACTGGGAATTTTGTGTGTCTTGATATGTGTTGCTTAAAAAGAAACTAAATTTATAGGATTACCACTAAATTGATGACATTTTCTGTCTTCACTCTTAAATTCAGTTGGCAGATGTTTTTGAGAACAAAAAATTCCATCTTATTACAAAACATATTAAGCAGGTTTTCCTGCCAGGCATGTCTGACATGATGTTTATTGCCTAGACCAAATCAATCCCCTTAATAAGCCATAATATATGCTAGCAAGTACACTACTACATAGTTAAGAAAACTTGCCACATGAAACAGCAAGTTCTTTGATCTCTCATGCTTTGCTTCTAATGTCTCAGAAAAAAATGCTATATAATCTACTAGTTAGTCATATCTATTTATGCTCACTTAGTAAGTAAAATAAAATTATACATTGCTAATCTTAAAGTTTTAGGCCCAAATTCTACTTTACTTTTGCCTATATATACTAGATATTTGCAAAAATTTGAAAGGAGACCGGCTATTTACAAGATATTAAAGAATAGAAAATCCAAATACTTGAATATGCTGGGAAAATAAAATAGTATCAAAAATTAAACAATCATTGTTTTAATACAAATAAATTGAACTTGGTTGCTGAAACACTAGATGAAAATGACTTCCGTGGCATTTGCACAGAAGAGATTCAGAACTGTGAACATACTCAAGTCAGAATATCAAAAACATATTTTTTGAAAGAAAGTTTATCAGAGTTGACTGTTTCTAAACAATTGCAAAAATTCCCATGAATGCTGAAAAAAAAAATCAGAAAACTGGACAACACCAAATAGCTTACATATTAAAGAATAAGATTTTTGATGAGTGTCAACAAGCAATTAATAACATTTATGTATCTTCTATGTGCAATGCCAGGCTCTGCTAAGATTCCTATTCTGTAAATGTCTCTTCACATTTGGACTTTTCACTTTGGGTCCATGTAACTCTCTTCCCCTCTATCCTCAGCATCTGTTTTTGCTTTCTTTCACATGCTGGGTCTAATTCCTCTCCTTTACTTCCCATCAGCATAGTCCACAAATAAGTCTCATTTTAGGAAAGGGATGTTCAATCAAGCACTTTCAACCCAACAATAGACAGATCAGCATCAAGTCACTTTTGCCTATACTCTGCCCATAGTCTCTAAAATTCTATTAAGTGAACTTCCTTGGTTTAACTGTCCTTTTATGCTCCAGTTTGATACCAGAATAACCTCCATTCCTATGCTGCAGGTTCCTTTACCTAGGATCTCTAGACTAAGGCCTAATCTTTTAGCTTTGGTCTCCATCCAAAGGATTAAATTCTAGATTCAGTTCCTGACTTCCTCATAATATGCTCTGTACTAATGCAAAAAGCAGCACATACCTGCTTTTAAGGATAGACATGCAATGCCAAAATATTTAAAGCATGCTCAAAGATCTAAAGGATTATGGGGCGATCTAGGGAAGAGGCATGAAAATTAACTGCTAATAATAATTAAATTATTAGACAAAAATACAAGAGACATATCAAGATAGTACCTGGTAAATTCCATATAAATTAGCTAATAATTGTAAATTCCATGAGTCTCAGTAAGGAGAGGTCACTGGCTATAGTGAGAGGAAGAGGTGGTACAGCTAGGTACTTACAATGTGGATAGAATTTGGATTCAGGAAAGAACAGGAACTGAAGTTAAAGATTACATAAAGTATCAAATGTGTACAGGGTAGAGTAAGCCCAACAGCCTGGCTGTACTCTTAAGAGCAAATGTGTAACATAGAAATTGCAATGGGTCAGGTTGAGACATTTCCATTTTCATCCATAATTTCAGCAGTATGATGATATAGCTCAAAAAGAAAATAGTATATTCTACTTTTATATATTCAGATGAAAATATATACTTCAAAGTATCAAATAATAACTTCTATCATTAATTTTTGGATTATAATCTCAGCTACTGGATTAAGTGAGAAGTCAACAATTGTAGTGCTGTTTGTTTCTTGTCTTGGTTTATTGAAATGTTTCCCCACAGAAAATCAAGTAGCATACTTTTAATAATGCAGAACATATTTTTAAAATTAGTAGTTATAGTGTGGGGTTTTAATCCTGGGTCTTACCACTTTATTTAAAATTTATTGTGAAAGATATGCTCTGCAAATATTTATTATGATGCCTTTGTTCTAGGCTCTGGGATACAGCAATGAGCAAAACAGACTAAGTACATGCCCTCATGCATCTTACATTAAGAGCTATGTGACCTTAGAAAAATTACTCAAAGTTGTCTGTGGGTGTGTGTGTGTCTCGGTGTATGTGTTTATGATACAAACAGGCTTTATTAGTTGCAATGGAAACTGGCAGAGGAGAGGATATGATAGCTCCCACTCCTGGGGCAGCATCGCCAGACTGGGTTTCCAACATAGAAAAGCTAAAAGTTTTTGACCCACAGTCTCATCTGTAAATCTGGATCAGTATTAGTGATACTATTTGTAGATAACATATAAATATATACATATGTATAGAAATAATTGTTTATAAACATTTAATAGAGTTCATCAAATAATAACTGGTCAAAAATCTATCTTTGCCATCAAATGTTGTATATTTTATTGTAAAATACATTTACTATACATGGATTAATTTTCAAATTTCAAATATATATTATGTTTTCAATCTGTAGAACAATGTGGTAAAGAAGAAAGAAGGGAAGAATCTACAGTAATTACAAGTCTGGTTTCAAAAAGTAGGTTTATTATCTACCATTTACTAGCTTTGTGATCCTAGACAAACATCTGTGCATCAGTTTCTAACTGTAAAATAAGGATAATATGCTGTGATTCACCTACCTACCTAATAGGTTGTCACAAAGAACAGAAGATAATTTCAAATTGCAAATTGGTAAGAAGTACATAAATCAAAGTTGATTTAGTTCCATCATATAAAATGCTGTGTGTCTGAAAATTACAAATGCTTGGTATTTGGAGATATGTAGAGAGAAGAAGAGCACTAGAAGTTATTTCTAGAGTGGATAAAAATTACTAAGGAATTAATGTGCCTTACACAAAATGAACTATTCTTCTCTTTCCCACTACAAGGCCAAATCTTACTATCTAGAAGTATGTTTGAAGAATGACAGCTTATCTCTGCTATTCTGCAAAATTCCAGAAGATTTTAAGATAAATGAGGTTTACTAAAAAAACAACATTTCGTAATTAAGACCATCAGATACAAAGTTGTATTATGTATTTGGGCCTATTTTTGTCTTTTGGTGCTTTTGTTGGGAGCCTGGATTGATGAATGAAATGGGATAGAGAGGCAAAAAGACTTAGAATAGAGGGAAAAATGACAGGAGTGTAAAAGAGAGAAAATAATTAAAAAGAAAACAAAAGGAAAGAGAGCAGGTCTTAACAACGAAGCAACATAAAAAGAATGTTGTTTCCTTGATATAAGAAAAAGTGGATATGAGGATAAACAAAGCAGATCTGAAAAACAGAAGAAAGAAAATGTATGCATACAAGAGAACAAAAGAAAAAAATCAAAGCAATGGTGATAAAGAGAAAATAGAAAGGAAGAAATAAACTTATAGGAAAGATGTCTGATATCTGAGATAGATGCTTAATCTGTACATGTCACAGGCAAATAAATTGTTTACGAAGAAATAAACTTAATATACAATATCATTTGGTTTGCATTTCACATAAACAAGTAGGTACTCTATGATTTTGTAGTTCGGAAGCCTTATACAACTCATTTCTGGAATCTAGATATCAGAGGTAACCTTTAAAACATTTTAGCCTATTGTAAGATGGTAGTTCACAGACTGGATCATATAGAAGGAAGCTTAGTACAACTGATAAAGAAGATGGTAACATCATGACCCCAATGTAATCATATAAAAGAAAGGGAGTAATATAATCACATGGGAACAAACAAGCTACTTCTTACTTCTAAATATAATAAGTGTTCTTGCTTTTCAAATAATATATTTAATAGTGAGATGCTTTCTAAAAATTTAAATATTGTAATCTGCTTGATTCATTGTATGAAGCGCTTTGAGAATTCCTGACAGGATACATTTTTTGGGGTCTTGAAAATTTATATCCTGTTACCACCACTGCTTAACTGTCATAACTTACTCAATAGAATGACCTATAAATAAAATGTTTTGAACGTTTAAACTACAGTTCCAAGAAGTAGAGTGATTATGCCATGAACTAGAAGAATAACATAGAAAATAAAAACTTAGAAAGCAATATATATCCCCTAAAAGGTGGTATGAAACATTTTATTAATGATCTTGTAAAGTAAATACAAAAATGTTATTTTCTCTATGTTTAAATGTTCTGAATTGCTCACTTTTGAGGAATATTTCAATATACTATTTTTCTTACCTAGTAGCATTTTGACATGCTACACTATTAAACTTCTAGCATCCATAATAAGGGCTTTGAAAATTCACAAATGTCTTATATATATAATTTACAGTATGTATGTCAAGCTTCTGAATATGCCCAAGTAAAAATAAAATTGTTTGTGCCCTCTACAGAATTAGAAATCCTTAGGCAGCACTGCTCTAATGATACTGTTAGTACTACATACTAACATACTGTTAGTACCACAAAGTGCAAAGGTTCGCTGGGTAGGACAAGCAAAAAGGACAGAGTTCCCTCATTACACACTATCCCTAAACTATTTTGGCTTAAGTATTTATTAAGGTATTAATTACTCTTCATCCCTCTATCTGCCTTTAGACATTAGGCTGAGACACTATAGATAGTTGCTCATCATAAAACAATGCTTTACCCAGCAAACCTTACCCCCCAAGATGAATGTTTCATATGCAGCGTTATTAATTCAGCAGGTAATATGTCTAAGAATTGTTAGGCTACAGGTACTCTCTCTTATGGACAACATAACAGCATGTTTTGCTATTTTAAAGATATGTTATGTTTCCTGAAAGAAACAGTATGTTGGGAAGCTGAATTTGACAAGTTTTCTGCATCTATCACAATAAAATTATTTTAGAAAATTTTTCTTGAGGTATTGTATGACACAAAAGGAAACAGAATTTGCATTTGTGACTTCTATTAAATGTCACACTGAAATAAGAATGATATGTTTTGTAATTTTGAATAAAAAACAAATTTAATCCAAGTAGAAAACCATGGGAAATAAATGATGAAAAATTAAAAAAAAATAGTTTAAGAAAAAACAAAACAGTCTGTATAAAATAAGATATATATAAGGTAAAGAAAATAGTAAAGAAAAGAAGTGATCTCACTCACTCTGATATACAATTGCATCATTTCTTTTTCTCTTTGGGGGTTACGATACTTCTCATAGAAATCACGTCGCTTCTTTGTTTCTTTAGAAACTTTATCTTTTCTTTCCCGTTTTTCTGCTGGTTCATCTGAACTATCAGATGATGACTGTACATGTATCTTCGGTTTTTCTACTTCAATATAGTTTTCATTGGGATTTAGTACTATTACTCCATATCCTTCCTGTTTTGAAATGAAAGAAGGTAGCATAATTTAAATCTTATAATCCATTTCAATTTTCAAAAAAGTTCTTAAAATCTCAGACTAAGAAATTTTTATAAAGCTGCATATTCAGTAAAACACTCCTTTAGGCAAGATTATGATTTTATTTTTTTCAACGAGAAGTCATTTAAAATTGTTAGCCTTTATTGTATATATAAATAAGCGTATATTATTTACAAAAACAAAAAACATAATTGCAACACAAAGATTACAAAACTTAAATTAAAAAGCAATTCAGATCTCTCAGAATCCAAAAAATAATTGAAATAAATTAGCAAATAACAAGTATACTTTCAAATTATATTAATATTTATATTAACTGCTTTGAGAAAACCTTTGAAATTGAAGTTTACAATTCAAACTACCTTGTTTTTTGTATATTTTTCTTTAGAATGCCCCTTTAATGAGCATTTTTTTATTTGTCTGAACAATGAAAAAGAATAAGCAGTTAAAGAAATGAACCTGATTTAACATTACAAAACCATCCATATTGTCATAAACACATAACATCTACCTGTGAACCTCGAATTTTATTCACTTATTTTCTTAGAGAAGTCCAGAAAAATCAGAAAGCAAAATAAGCCACTGTCTTACTATAATATATGGAAGCAAGTCTTTAATCCTAAAATTTCTTTTGTTTCTCAAACTATCATAAAAACTCTGCTTATTTGAAACTATAACCACAAAATAAGTAAAGTTCCAAAGTTAAAAAATATAGCTTGTTGGATTATTAAGGCTTTTTTTAAAAAAGAATTGTAAAACATATGTTTTCCTGTCTCATTTCTTTCTAGCTTGGGAAACATTTCTATGGCTATAATTAAGAAAACATTTGATATTAATATTATGTATAATGGAATAAGCTAACCATGAGAAAATAAAGAGAGATAAACAATAACCACTGACAAGCATGGGTAACACAAATTTTTGAAGCTATAATATATCTTGTCTTTTTATTCAATTCCGTGTTGTGGATGCCCCAATTATGTCCTTGTAAAATACTATAAGGTCATATTTAAAAGATGTATGGTATTATAATAAAAACATAAGAGCTATATAAAATGTTTATATTAAAATCTATTTAACATAAAATAAAACATAAAAATCTCATCCTTACTTTAAAAAGATACTATATATAGTCTGTCAAGACTGTAACTATAGAATCTTCTACTTGAAGTTTAAATTTTAAACTCTTTTTTTGGCAAACCAACCATAAGATGATTTTTAAAAACTAACGACAGCAGCAATAGTAAACCAGTATTAGCATAGGCTCAGTTATCTTATTTTAAAATATGCTGCATTGCTGCACATGGTTGGTTTTATTAAACAGTTGATTTCACAAACTACTTACAAACTTCCTTGGAATTTTTAATATTTTTTCCTCCAATCAGATGATATTATTGTCTAAAACCATGATTTAGTTTGGAAATTTTCAAGACCACTGAAGTTCTCATTTTAATGATTGAACTATTAATTAAGATATAGTCATCTTACATATGTGAAAACTATATAATAATATATAGCAAACTGATTTATAAAACACCACCCATTCTTCAACAGATGTTCAAATAAAGGTTTCGGAATAATGCTTTTTTCACAAAAGGCTTATAAAACACTACAAATTTTGTAATTTAAACATTCTAAATCAAAGCACAAGAGAATTTTTTTTAGAAGTTTCTTAGCTCTAAGTCAAAAGTTTTACCAACAAAAGATATTTTATTTGGTCCTGCTTTATTCTAATCTGTACAGCTATTCAAAAGTCTTGTAATTCATTGTGATCACTGTCAGGTAGACAGATTGTCACTTGGTGATTTTCTACAGTTGGACACACTTGACTAGTTATTAAAATCACATTTGAAGGAAGTTCCTACCCCTCTTCCTTGTGCCTCTTACAACTTTTCACGCCCTTCTCAAATTTCAGCTATAACTTCTCCTCCCACCAAAAGTAAGTTAAAGAACACTGTTGCACTCTGCTAAACAGGGTGAAATAGAGGCATTCAGTACACTGTCTCTGGTATAAGGAACATAGTCAAAAAAGGTCACCATAGGCCAAAAAGAAAATTGCCTCCTTACTAGATTCTGTACTGTGAGTAAGTGGTCTCCTGTCATGTTTCTTCCCTGCCTTCTCTTAGTGAATTGAACTTTAAACACACACACATACATACATACATACACACACACACACACACACACACATATGCCCTCTCACACCCAGGAGTTAAAGTTAGCAAGACCAAAATAGAATCTTAAAGTTAGCAGAGATAAAAGCAGTGATATACTACATTTAATGATAATATGAAAATTTTTAAATTTAAAATAAGTTGATATAACATGGCAACATTTTTGTATAATGAATAAATCTCAAATAAAGGTAAACTCTTTGAACAAAATTTACAGTCACCAGAACTGTAAAATTATTATCTTAATTTATTACTTAATCCAAATAATATTTTCATATGGCTTATTTGAGCAGAACTTTAAACTTCAATTTATAGAAATCATAGATTGAAAAATTATTGTGCCTAATTAATTTTAAATACACTCTGAAATTTGATATATTCCATCTAAATAAGTATAAAAATACATTTATAAATCATCAAAGAAGCGGTATTTGTCTAAGTTATTGATTATGTAACTGAAAGTTACATGACTCATTTGTTCAATATCATAAAGGCACAATGTCAGTGTTTCACTTAGGCATCAACAGATGAGAAATGATTCCATTTTTAAATCCATTGAAGATTTGCTATCATTTAGATTTCAACAATGAACGTTTCTATTTAAATAGCCAAACTATTTAGAAAATATTTTATCCTTTAGATATTTCAGATTGTCAATTTAATTAATATGACAACAATCAAGAAATACTCAGGAACATTTTCTGTAGAAATGAGAGCTGATTTTAATAAATGTCTTTGTTGCAAATTCAATTACCATTCTGTAAAAAACTAACATTTTCAATTATACCATTTCTGATAAATTAATTAATGCAATATTCAGAGATCATTCATAACCATTTTATGAGTAGGAGAAAGCAAGAGTAAGAAAATAAAGTTAACTATCCCACTTATGTGCTCTAACCACAGATAAATAGTAAAACTTAACGTTTTACTCCTTTTCTCTGTTATATATAACACTGCCAAAAAATTCCTTGATATAAGCTACAAAGATTTTTGCCATGTCAACATTAATATATGGAAATTAAGGAGTCAAAGGAAATAAAGTAGACAAAGCAAAGACAAAATGTCAGTAAATTTCACTGTTTTAAATTGAATAATATCAACTTCTTCAAAAATCAGACTACCATTTTAAAAAGTGATCCTTTCTATTCCCAATAACTCTATCAGTACACAACAAAATTAGTAAAAAGAGATGCTAGTGTGACCTTTAACGAATGTGCCCATAAAGTTTTATGTAACTGCACTATAAAATCAGGCATCAAGTATATCTTAAAAGAACTGTGCATTGCTACTCTACTAAGGAAGGCTCCATAACTTATGCTTAGACTCTTAAACATTTTATATTGAAGTATTTCTTTTATATTTAATTATTCCTTGAGTATGTTACATTTCTCATAATATAAAAAGTTAGGTAATTTCAAGTATATATCGAAACCTTTTATCTTTGAAAAGATAAAATGATCAAATCGATTAGCATTCTACAACTAAATAAATAAAACTTCTGGCATCTTTATAATGATTTACCAAATCAATTCCAATATCCAACATTTCAAAAGACAAAGCATACATAAAATTGTTAATTAACTCATGTTTGATCACAGTCTAGTAGAAATTAAGGTGATCAAGAAGATATATATTGGTAAAAGTAAGATTTATATCTTTAATTCATCTCATTCTATTTTTTATACTTTTGTAGCTGTAACAATAGTTTCATTTTCAGACCTGTGTTTATAAGGTGTAAACTATGGTATAAGGTATAAACTATGGGGTCTTAAACAGAAACCCTCAAAAGTACATTCCCACACATAGCATTTTATTTAGCACATGTACTTGTGATTTAAATAGAATACACAGGTCTTTAGGCCTTCTTTACTTTGAAGTCTGTAGATGATGGCTTAGGTCAGAGAGGTCCAAAACAAACAGGTGACGCCAAACCCAAAAAGGAAAACTTTGATAGGCAAATTATATCAGAACAAATATGCACTTATCAAGAAGATTCTGTAAACAGATAAAATCTTAAAATGTCTGACCAAAACCAGTCTTCTGACTCCAAATGAAATCTTGATAAAACTGAAGACTTATCCATGTTAATTTGCCTAGTAATTACCAATTATAAGAAAAATGGGAAACAGGGGCAAATTCAATGTCTTTTCAAATATCTTGTGGTTGGCTAAATAAAAAATCAGCTGAAAGCACGTGGCTCTGCATATTAACCTGACAATACAGAAAGCCACATGTGATCAGAGAGGGTCAGGGGTCAGAGTAGAATCCTTTGACCTATGGAACTATCTGTTTTGGTTTTCAGGCAAAGCTCAATAAGAGATCATTTTACACAAATTTATCAATCATATTTCTCAAGTTCAGCATTTTATCTGCTTGGTTTGAAAGAAGATAGGTGCTCATCCTCAAGGGAAATAAAACTCAAAGTGCTTTATCTATAAACGACATCCACCCATAGACAAACCACTGTCCATTCATCTTCTCTGAAAGATGTATGTTGTATTTATTCTATCTTTTTCCAAGAAGGGTATGTATATGTCACTGTTGCAACATCCTAGGTGCAACAGTGAGATGAGGTCATGACAACCAATCAGAAGTCACTAGTGAAGCGTTAAAGTAAACATAGCTGTTGGAGCTGCAGCTCTGCTTGAAAAATGCCCCCTCCATTATTTTAGCAATTTTCTCAAGACGTGACCTGGGACTGAAACGCGTGAAATGTCACTTGACTCTGTTTTGTGTTTCTTCTCAATGTGCATTTAGATAACAGCACCCTACTAATATTTTGTAAAATGTTCTTCACAACCATACTTCAACTTGTAGCTTCATGAATTCTAATACTGTGTGTGTTCCATGGTATAAAAATACCATAATATGGACCAACCCAAATTATCCCAGTTAAATTTCCAACTTCAAATAGCTCATCAAGTTAGTCAGTAAAAGAAAACATGCCACAAAAAGTTTTCAGAGGACCACCTGTTGTCTATTATTTTTACATAGCACTTACTCATAAATCATAACACAGGGTAATTAATCAAGCTGTCAAAGAGAAGGTCAAAGGTTATATGGTAGAGTCAGAAGGTCACGCATGGGCTGATAGAGGTCAGGGTCACACTGCATTCCTCATTATCAAGTTGGGATGAGAGACGGCACAAGCAAACAAAAGTGAAAGCAGATGGAGAAGTGAGTGGTTAAAAAAAAAAAAGAAAATTTCACAAACAAAAAGAAAAGTGAAAGAAGACTGTCAGCTGCCTTCAAATAGAGAATAGAAGAGAAAAGAAATACACTGAAATGTGCTCAAAGGAGCTCAAGAAAATAAAGAAACTACAGTTTTATTAATTAAATAAACTGAATATAACTTTTCTTGGCCATTTTATTAGTGCACACTAAGCAATATATATGTGTTTGGCATCTCTATACCTTCTCCAGCTAGAGATTAATCTTGCTCAAGATTAGTTAAGGTAAGGCAAAGAGTTCCAAGGATGAAATATAATTTATAAAAACAAACAAACAAACAAAAAATAACTTAAAATAAGAGAGTTTTTCCCCTTAATATTGTGTAAGGGTTAGAACATAGATGCAAATAGTTTTAAGCTATACAACAGATAAATTCTTGAGTATGATTCAAAGATACCCATAAACATAAATGTATCATAAAAGTCCTTTTGAATAACAAAACAGTTATAAAATATTCTATTATTACACTGGCCTGAATTAGATGCAGAATACTGTGCAAAATTAGCTGTCACCCTTTGCTCAAAATCTTTGTTAATCTCATTTTGAATGTTTGCAGCTTTATCAACACATGCATCAATGTCAGCTCCTTGGTTACTGAACCGCTGTAGTTGGAAGAAGATATAATTAAAATGTTTTGGCACAGAAAAGGTGAAATTGTATCTTCCCTCGTTCCCTTAGGAGTCTGTAAAACATCAAGGATATATTGACAAACACACACCCTTGTCTTCAGTTCTGACATGTCAGGTCATCCAGGCACTATTTATTTTAAAACATTCACTTTGCACTTACCCATATTATCACCCACTCCATTTCTAACTTTTCCTGGGTTTTAAAATATTATGCTGCTTAAATTTTGCAAATTTCTCTCTTATTCATCAATAATTTACTTATGGAAGGATTCCATAAATGCACAATAGTACTGTTAATATATTTACCATTCATTTTTGAGGACAGAAGTATGATTTAATACCGCAGTTTTATGAAATCTTTTATATTTTTTGCTTCTCATTCTCATAAAATGACACAAAGGTATACCCACACATTTACATATTAAACTAAAAAGAAGTAAGAAGTTAAAACTGTTGTCCATCAATGATATATCAAAATACCTAAGTGAATTTAGAAAACCCAACAGATAACTCCTTATTACATGGTCCTTATTACTTGGATGAGCAGATTTATCTCATTAACTTTACTATTCCTCATACTTAGTTATGCCTGTACGTTTTAAAGTGCTGAATGAAAGTCCAATGTTCTCCTAACTTCTTATTAAAATCTATTATAAAGTTGTATAAATATAGTAGTTTTCAAACATCTGAGGTAGCTACATGGGCTTTAAAAATATTATCACTTTGACCCAATCATATATCATACAAACATATGCTTAAGTTTTTAAGCTACTCATAAAACCTGTTTAACGACTACAGTACCCAAATCATTCTATATTATATATGCTACCTTTCTCTTTCTTCTTTCAATTAAAATATAAATGTTTAAATTATTTTCATTGTTTTTTTTTCAAGAATATATCAGTGCTTGTGATCCTAGAGTCTACTTGCAATTTGAGGCATAACAAAAATCCTATTTATTCAGTCAATAATTCATTAAACACGGATTTCATACAATAAACATTTAATAAGCAACTACTATCTACCAACGACTATGCTAGTTATACTTAAGAGTCTACTTATATCCTATACTGATAGTCATTTTTC